>NC_134403.1:102839277-103157610 GCF_038048845.1 Mixophyes fleayi
AGTTATTAAGATTTTGAACTCGGATCAGTACGTTTTGGCCACTGTGCTTGATCCAAGGTTGAAGACCTACAATGAGTCTTTGCTTCAAAATGAACGAGATGCGAACTTTTGCAAGGAGCTATTGCTCAGCAAGTTGTCCGCTGAACTGGGCCTTGGCTTGTCAACGTGTCCTCCTTCAGTTTCTCAAGCAGCTGCTGCTCATAAAAAATTGAATTTTCAAGAAAGAAGCCATCGAGGACACAGAGGGCAGACCAGAACAGTTTAACATCTGGGCTGGTTTGAAGGATTTTTCTAAAAAAATGTGTGACCTTGCCCATAACTCCATTCAATATGAGTAGTAGGATGGTGGAAGGTTACTTATGAAAATGAACTAGATCTTCCACGAGGAAGGTCTTCACCATCCAAGACATGCAAGCACTGACTGTTCTCTAATGGCGGATTCAAGCGGTGATGAATTGATAGTCTGTGATGATGACGTACACACTGATGAGCGTGAGGATGAAGCTCAAGATGATGACAATAACATCTTTTTAAAACTTTTTATTTAAGTGTAGGGTGCAATCTACCCCCATAGAGAATTGGACTTGGGGCATTTCTGTAACGGACTTACCTGATCCCCGCCGCTCCGTCCAGAAGCTGCACTTCCGCATCCAGGACCACGTGACCGCACCCGGAGGCGGTCACATGACCGCAACCTAGAGGCAGGCATTTTGAATCCCCTTCAGCATAAAAACCTCACTCTGGCACTCGCTGAGTGTCAGAGCAACACTTACCTGTTCCTGGCTCCTGTTCTTCGTGGATTGCAGTGTCTTCCAGTTTCCAGTGACTTCCTGTGTGCTGATCTCTGCCTGTTTGACTTCCCTGGCTCTCCTATCCCTGTGTACCGACCCGGCTTGCTGACCATTCTCCTATTCTTGTGACCCGTGTACCGAACCTGGCTTGTTGACTCCGAGTTGCCTTCTTAATCTGCCTGACTCCATTCCTGTGTACTGAACCGGCTTCTTTGACTCCGCTACCTCCGCTTCATTCCGCTGTACTACATCTTGGGGCATACCTGGGGACCGCGACCTGCGACTCTTGGCAGCAAAGCCCACCCCGCCTTGCGGCAGTTCTTGGTGAACACCGGGGAGATCGTTAGACTCCGCACCTCAGGTAAGCCAGCGCTAATCAAAATTAGTAATATAGAATCCAGAATCTGTTACAGTTTGCTCTGACCATGGATACCACAGCTAAAGATCTGTTGGAGCATTTAGGAAGGATGGATAAGCAAGAAGCTAACCAAGAGCAACTTTTAAAATTCCTCAATAGTTTATCTACTCGGTTGGATGTTGTCCAGAACACCCTAGTGGCTGGTGGATCACCTGGCCCGGCAGTGGCCCCTGTACCTCAGGCCGCAGCAGCAGCTTCTTCCTCACAGTTTCGATTACCTAACCCACCCAAGTTCGATGGAGACCCCAAGTATTGCAGAGGATTTTTAAATCAATGCTCCATACAATTCGAGCTTTTACCAGGGAACTTCCCTTCCGAAAAAACGAAAGTGGCCTATGTGATTTCGTTATTGTCCGGTCAAGCCTTAGCATGGGCTTCCCCCTTATGGGAGAGGGACGACCCCATTCTACATAACTTCAGCCTCTTTTGTCCACTTTCAAGAAAATATTTGATGAGCCAGGAAGGGTGTCCAATGCCGCTTCCGGCTTATTACGTCTCCGCCAGGGAAACCAGTCTGTTTGACAGTATGCGGTCCACTTCAGAACTATGGCCTCTGAACTTAGCTGGAACGATGAAGCCCTAGTAGCTACGTTCTGGCAGGGCCTTTCAGACCGAATCAAAGACGAGCTGGTATCTCAGGAACTCCCTACGTCTTTGGACGATATTATCTCCCTCTGTGTCAAAGTTGATTTGCGTTTCAAGGAACGTAATTCCGAGAAGGAACAGTCTCGGCGTAGTATGATTAGCTTGGCCCCCAACTTCCAAACCCCTGTTCTTCCTCCTGAAGAGCCCATGCAACTGGGGAGGACCCGCCTGTCAGCTGAAGAAAGGGAGAGGAGATTTCGGAACAAGTTGTGTTTATATTGTGGAGAGAGCGGCCATCTTCTGAGTTCTTGTTCTAAACGCTCGGGAAACGACAGGGTCTAACGAGTTCAGGAGCTGTATCGTTGGGCCTCTTTTCTCAGTGTCAGTCAGTTCCCAGTAGTAATGATTGCCTGTCTATTCCCATTTCCCTTCAGTTAGGACAAAAGACTTTTCCGCAGTCGGCTCTTCTTGATTCCGGAGCCGCAGTAAATTTCATCTCTGCCGCGGTAGTTAAACAATTTGCTGTTCCCACACAAGCCTTGGAACAACCCATCTCTCTAATGGCCATTGATAGGGAAAGAATTCCTGAGGGGTCCATTCTGGTACGCACTATTCCCCAACTGCTTCAGATAGGAGTGCTTCATCGGGAGAAGATTTCTTTCCTAGTAATTCAAAGATCTACCAACCCAGTCATCCTAGGACTTCCATGGCTTCGTCTCCACTCCCCCACCTTGGACTGGAAATCAGGTCACATATTGTCCTGGGGACAGTCCTGCTTCTCTCACTGCCTACAGAGAGTGGTTCCTCCGAATAGTCCCAGACGTTCCCAAGAATTTCCTGTGACTCTTTTGCCTGAACCATACCAAACCTTCTCTGATGTTTTTTGTCAACAAGAAGCCACTAGACTTCCCCCTCACAGAATCTAGGATTTTGGCATTGATCTGATACCTGGTAAACCCATTCCCTGGGGCCGTGTTTACCCCCTTTCCCTACCGGAGTCTAAGGCTATGGAGGAGTACGTCCAAGAAAATCTAAAAAGGGGCTTCATCCGCAAGTCTGCATCCCCAGCTGGGGCTGGCTTCTTCTTCGTAAAAAAGAAAGATGGGGCCTCCGCCCTTGCATTGATTACAGAGGCCTGAATGCCATTACCATTAAAAATCGGTATCCACTGCCACTGATTTCCGAATTATTTGAATTATATATCTAAACTTGACCTCAGAGGAGCGTATAACCTCATACGCATTAAGGAGGGGGATGAATGGAAGACGGCTTTCAACACCCGAGATGGCCACTTTGAATACCTGGTCATGCCCTTCGGGTTATGCAATGCCCCGGCCATCTTTCAGGGCTTTATGAATGAGCTGTTTCAAGACCTCTTGTACCCATCCGTAGTCATCTACTTGGACGACATTCTCATCTTTTCTCAAGATCTAGTATCCCATCGCAGTTATGTATTGGAGGTCCTCTCTCGTATCCGAGAAAATCATCTATTTTGCAAATTTGAGAAATGCACCTTCGAGCAGAAACAAATTCCCTTCCTGGGATATAATATTCCGGGCACCGGTCTACAGATGGATCCCACGAAATTGAAAGCCATACTTGACTGGCCCCAACCTTCAGGCCTTAAGGCCACTCAACGCTTCCTAGGATTCTCCAACTATTATCGTCAATTTATCAAAGGGTACTCTTCTCTCGTGGCTCCCATCACAGTATTGACCCGTAAATCTGCTGATGCTGGTATTTGGTCCACTGAGGCTATCCAAGCCTTTATATTATTAAAGTCTCTTTTTTCATCTGCACCCATTCTTCAACAGCTGGATTGTTCACGTCCCTTTGTCCTGGAGGTAGATGCCTCTTCTGTTGGCACAGGAGCTGTACTATCACAGCGAAGCCCTTCTAGAAAACTTCATCCCTGCGGATTCTTTTCCCATCGCTTTTTACCTGCTGAGAGGAATTATGGGATTGGCGACAAAGAGCTCCTGGCCATCAAGTTGTCTCTCTCCGAATGGAGACATCTACTAGAAGGAGCGCAATTTCCTATCACCATATATACCGACCATAAGAATTTGCTGTACTTACGCACTGCTCGATGTCTAAACCCTCGACAAGCAAGGTGGTCCTTATTCTTCTCACGTTTTGATTTCAACATCACTTTTCACTCAGGATCCAAGAATACGAAGGCAGACACCTTATCTCGCTCTTTTGATCCAGCTGACATGGAATCTTCAAAAGATAATAAATTCATTGTAAATCCATGTTATGTATTGGCAGCTACACACCTGAAAAAGGGATGTCCTCCGGGCAAAACATTCATCTTGCCACATCTACGCACCCGGCTCCTTAACTGGGCTCATCACTCACTCTTCTCTGGGCATGCCGGCATTTGCAAGACCTGGGACTTCTTATTGTCCCGAAGTTACTGGTGGCCTTCCTTGCTGGAAGATGTGAAGAGATTTGTTGCTGCTTGTTCCAAATGTGCTCAACACAAGACCTCTAGGAAGAAACCTTATGGATGCTTGCTCCCATTACTCATTCCTGATTACCCGTGGTCACAGATCTCCATGGATTTTATCACTGACCTTCCTCCTTCTTAATCCTGTACTGTGGTGCTTGTGGTCACGGATCGCTTCTCTAAAACAGCTCACTTTATTGCTCTTAAATGCCTTCCTTCTTCCTCCTCCTTAGCCGATATTTTTATTAAAGAAATATTTCGCCTCCACGGCTGTCCTCTACATATTGTCTCCGATAGGGGATCACAATTCATATCAAAATTTTGGCGGTCTTTTTGCAATAAATCCGGGATGAAGCTTGACTTCTCTTCCGCATATCATCCCCAGTCCAATGGGGCTACTGAGAGAACCAACCAAGAATTAGAGAAGTTTCTAAGAATATTTATCTCAAGTAACCAAGACAACTGGGTGGACCTTCTCCCTTGGGCCGAGTTCGCCCATAACAACCATTTCCATGAGGCAATCGCTAACTCCCCCTTTTTTGTTCTTTATGGCTGCCATCCTAGACTACCCACCTTCTCTCAAATCTCATCTTCTGAAGTTCCGGCGGTGGACTCTCGGTTTCGTAACTTCTCCGCTATTTGGGAACAGACCAAGATAAATTTAAAGAAAGCAACCACTCGTTCCAAAAAATTCTATGATAAAAGGAGAAGAATGACTCCAAGTTTTTCAGTCGGTGACAGGGTATGGCTATCCACCCAGAACATTCGTTTAAAGGTTCCCAGTAAAAATTTTGCTCCCAAGTTTATTGGCCCATTCGCTATTTCTGAGATTATTAATCCCGTAGCCTTTAGATTGAGTCTGCCTCCCTCTTTACGCATACCCAATGTCTTTCATGTCTCCTTGTTAAAACCGATGGTAACCAACAGATTCTCCACCTCGTCCAGAACTCCTCCTCCTGTTGTGGATCGGGATCAAGTCGAATACGAGATTAAAACTATCCTAGATTCTCATAAAGTTCAAGGCGCCATACAGTTCTTGGTGGATTGGAAGGGTTACGGCCCTGAGGAGCGCTCATGGGTAAGAGCCATTGATCTGCATGCTCCCCGTCTGCTTAAATCCTTCCATAAAAAATTTCCTTTGAAACCCTATTAGGTGTTCAGAGTCCACCTTTATGGCAGGGGGTACTGTAACGGACTTACCTGATCCCCGCCGCTCCGACCAGAAGCATCCAGGACTACGTGACCGCACCCGGAGGCGGTCACATGACCGCAACCTAGAGGCGGGGATTTTGAATCCCCTTCAGCATAAAAACCTCACTCTGGCACTCGCTGAGTGTCAGAGCAACACTTACCTGTTCCTGGCTCCTGTTCTTCGTGGATTGCAGTGTCTTCCAGTTTCCAGTGACTTCCTGTGTGCTGATCTCTGCCTGTTTGACTTCCCTGGCTCTCCTATCCCTGTGTACCGACCCGGCTTGCTGACCATTCTCCTATTCTTGTGACCCGTGTACCGAACCTGGCTTGTTGACTCCGAGTTGCCTTCTGATTCTGCCTGACTCCATTCCTGTGTACCGAACCGGCTTGTTTGACTCCGCTACCTCCGCTTCACTCCGCTGTACTACATCTTGGGGCGAACCTGGGGACCGCGACCTGCGACTCCTGGCAGCGAAGCCCACCCCACCTTGCGGCGGTTCTTGGTGAACACCGGGGAGATCGTTAGACTCCGCACCTCAGGTAAGCCAGCGCTAATCAAGATTAGTAATATAGTATCCAGAATCTGTTACAATTTCCATATCAGTTACCGTCTTGAAAGGCTGCTGTTTGGGCAATTTATCCTTAAGGGTAAGGTGTCATACACACAGTGACCCCAAAATGGCTTTGTCCATTTATATCGATATTGTGTAGTCTATAACGGCTGAATTTTTTTGTATTTTATACCAGTGGAGGGGGCCTAGAGAGACAGAAACCAAACTGGCTTTCTCCATTTCATTTAATATTGTACAGTCTATAACGGCTGAATTTTTTTGTATTTTCGACAAGTGGAGGGGGGCCTATAGAGACAGAAACCAAACTGCCTTTGTCCATTTCAATTAATATTGTACAGTCTATAACGGCTGAATTTTTGGGCATTTTCTACAAGTGGAAGGGGGCCTATAGATACAGAAACCAAACTGCCTTTGTCCATTTCTATTAATATTGTACAGTCTATAACGGCTGAATTTTTTGGTATTTTATACAAGTGGAGGGGGGCCTATAGAGACAGAAACCAAACTGCCTTTGTCCATTTCTTTACATATTTAACTATAAGTGTAGGGTGTAATATACTTCCAAAGACGATGGCTGCATTGACAATATGCATAGATGGAGAGGAAGACAATCTGGTTTGTGTGTCGAATTAATGAAGGCCTACCAGGAATTAAACTGTTTTTTTGATAATTTATTAGCTTTACAACTACATTACTTATCCAAGAAACAGGTGGATCACTAAATTTGGTTCTTTTATGACAAAAAACTTTGATTTTTGAACAAAATAGCAAAACAAAACAAAAAAAACAAAAAAACAAAACCAAAACACGCAATGACGGTTTGGCAAAACCAAAACCAAAACCAAAACACGATGGTAATCCAGATCCAAAACCAAACCACAGGGGTCAGTGAGCATCTCTAGTTTCTATACTCAATATTTATTGTATATCAAGTGTCTATTGAAAATAAAAAAAAAGTAAAAAAAACACCAAGGCAGCTTCCACTTCCATCTACCAAATCTTCACAGGAAAAAAAAAACACATTTAAAATATAACAACCACACCCCCCCCCCCCCTTTTCCATAGGGCTTTTTACTTTTTACCTTTTTTTAGAATAAACATATTTAAAATGCAAACATAATAGAAATCAATGTAAAACAAGTATAAAACTGAACAGCAGATTTCCATTCACATACAGCACTTACTCCAATTTGTATAGGAGACAGATTAAAAATAAAGGTGTAGCATAATTGGCAATTATGCAGCATTGCACACAAAGTTTTAATAAATATACAAAAGATGTATAGCAGTGCACAAGAAACATTTACATTACACCTATTATAAAATAAGTCCAATAAATTTATAGCTATATATTGCAAACCAAAATAAAATTAATACATGTTTGAATCTGAAGAGCTACTCACATATTTAAACCAACCAGAGCACATGGGTTAGTGAGACTCCATCCAATCCTAGATTTATGAAATACTATTTTTATGGAGCAACAAGTGTATTTAAATTAAATTTCAATAGTGAATAACAGTGGTTCAAAAAGGAAAAACATTTGTGATGAATTATTATCTCCTTAATGGACCTTAAAATACGGGTAAACCAGTGCTGAACGGAACCATCACATTAATCACAGACCACAATTAAAAATGGGATTCACAATTGAATTGTACCTATAGGGCCCGATGCACAGCTGAATGCAACTTTTGTGTAATTTACCCCCCCAAATAAAATGCATAAAAATAGCATATTTCAGCTCTCATCCTGAGTGGCAGGCATCTCAAGGATGTGTCCAGCTCTACATCTTTGGCATATACACACAAGTACACATATGCAGAACCAGGTGGTAAGTAAGCACAATAAAACTTTGTAAACATTTTCTTTCATAGAGAAACACGCATTGGCTATTAGGCTTCATATAATACAGCAGATAAAGACTTCCTTCTTGTGTATGCAAGACAGTAGCAAAAAATCTTTTTTCTATACACACAAAATGCAAAAACTTGCACTAGCAGTAACAGCGTTTATCATAAATATCAATGTGTATTTGCACCGGGCCATTCTGTGTTCATGACTGTATCAGTTAGAAATTCTGATTGCACACTCCTACTGTACTCGACCTTTGCTAGATTTCCCTGTCCCTTCCCCGTCAAACCTCTTCAGGCACAAGTGTGGATGATTGCTATTCTAAATAGGTACTTTATTTTTTTGTGGGCATGTGCAGAGTGAATCCATTCAATTTACAGTATGCAAATGAGCATATATTCAACTCTGGATCAGCCTCACATTCTGTAATTGCAAAGATTATATTAGCAAAGTTAAAATCATCCCTGTATAATGAACTTCATATAAATCAAACTGTTTAACATGGACCAATCAGCATCAGCATAGTAAACTACACAGCAAACACAAAACATATTTCATTCCCATTCATAACTTAATGAATTCAGTTTACATTGATTTTTCTTAAGAGGAGGGATTAATGGCTTATGAGCACACCAGAAATACGACCTTAATCACCATAACCACTCGAATCAATGTTTTTTAAAAAAAATCTTTTTTAAACTAACATCATAGCAATTACATAGCAATTACAATACTATAATTAACCCGGCTTCTGGGGGAAACTTACCTATATTTCAGAATGTGTACATTTTAGAGAAATATACAAAATTGGAAATTGAATTATTAAAAGAGTAATTTTGCAAACATCATTGAGACCTTAAGGATTGAATATATTCAATGTGAATATCCAAAAGGTTTCCATTTGAGCTAATTTAAAAAGTTTATCCTAAATGTGTCCAACTTCACAAGAGCTCCACTTTGTGCTGGGAATGTAGAGCATTTGTAAGACAACAGAATCTCTCTCCTTTATGAGAAAAAGAAGCCAATACATTTTGGATATGTGTATGAGCATCAACTGAAGTTTACTTACTAATATTGCTCAAAGGCTTAAATCTGCATTAATACCATAGCAACCAACCAGACATTTCATCTGTCAGATTTGCACCTGTTTATATATTAAAAGTAGCTTAATGTACAATAGAACAATTCAGTATTGTCTGGTTATATTGTCAAGTACTGAATGCTCATATATTAATTTAAATAATCATTGCCACAAGTTTCTTTAAGGTGCGGAGACACTTTTTTGTGTTACACTATATTGGAGTGCTGTAAGTCTGAATATATTTTGCGTTAGTAGTTTGAATTAAAATTATTTCATCTGTATATGAAGAAATAATCTTAATACCAAACACTATCAAATGTATTTATTATATTATCCTATTCTTTAAACTGTAACCGCATAATTAAATCATAATGCCAAATTCCACTTGTGAAGTATACAGTTTAAGGTGATTTTGTAAATGTACAACGTCTTCCTCCCAAACAGGTTTTTGTTTCCATATGCAAATTATGTTCCGGTGTTGATGTGAACAAGTTCCAGCTCATTGATATGCTTTACAAAATGCAAAAACATTTCTGGAAGCAAGCATGAAAAAAGCTGTGCACAGTGTGACATCTCTGGGAATTATTTGAAAATTCTGTTTAATAGATAAATGAAACCAGTAAATGTTCTTGTATTACATGTCTCATACACCTGCAGGAGAACATGGTTTTATTTCTCGCTGGTAATAGTAATTCGGGTAAATGTGTAGTGATCCAAGACCCTGACCATTTTATCAATGGTTATGGCATGATTTAAAAGGAGCACATGGAAAACATTTAATAAAAGCAAGTCTATGACTAGACACATTGGGCCTGATTCATTAACAAAAGGAAAGCAAAAACAAAAAAAATAGGCAAAACCATGTTGTATTCAAGGGGGGGGGGTAGATTTAAAATGTGAGGGTAGATTTATAATTGGGCTACAGCATGTACTAAATGACCTTTTAATGTCAGTGTAAAAATAAAGCTATCAAGTATTTGTGTGCTAGGTGAAAAACAGCCAGTATTTTGCTTATGTGCAAAACAATAAACTTATTTGCAGCCCTTGCATTGTAACATGGTTTTGCCAAGGTTCAAAGTTACTCATTTTTTTTTGCTTTACTTTCCTTAATGAATCAGGCCCATTATTTTCATATTTGGAAGTGTATACAACATATTTATGAATGCATACATAATAAATTCACTGAAGGATTGTAATGGAGAAGCTGTCTCTGTCTTATGGCCCTGGCCTTTAATTTTACGCATTTATTACTCTGGGTATATTAGCAGTGTTTACAAATCAATAAGGGATTTTTAGAAGAGAGAGAGGACAGAACTTTGCATCTAAGTTAACAATATTAGAACCTTACTAGCCTTATTCTGCATTGCAGTCATTATCAAATTTTCTATAATGTTGAAGGGGACGTACCATATGTCTTATTGACTGTAATATATGTATCGAGATCTTGGACTAGATAAGGAATAATTTCTTTATGAGATGCCACAGACTCCAGAAGGCCGTACAGTCAGCAATGCACAAATAGAACATAAGACAAATAAATATTGGAGAACAAAAGCAAGCAATAATAGAAAACACAACTTTGAACATGAGTGCAAACATTGTAAAGGGGTGAGGACACAAACCGAGATAATGGGGGTGGTGGGAATGAGTGGCCTTTGCAGGTGGAGGGTGAGGTGGGAGTTGTTTTAGGATGGGGCAGGGTAGGCAAGCATGAAGAGGTGAATTTTGACGGAGCACTTATGCGATTGATGTTTGGATTTGAATGTTCTCAAGCAGGACAAGGAGTTTCAAAGGTGGGGAAAAGCACTGGGGAAGTCCTTCAGGCAAGAGTATGAGGGGGAGATAGGAGAGGAAGAGAGGAGAAGCTCATTGGCAGAATGGAGTGGACATATAAGGAAGTATTTCTTGACAAGGTTGGAGATGTAGGAGAGGGAGGCTTTAAGAGGGCTTTATAGGTCGGGGTAAGCAATTTGAATTGTATTCTGGATTGAATGGGAAGACCATTGGAGTGTTTTGAAGCAAGGCACTGCAGAATAGAAGATTAGGCATGACACTGCATTCAGGACAGACTGCAAGGGGGAACAGACATAATTAATAAAGCAATGACCTAAATTGCTGGAAAGTGTAGTAGTTTTGCACTTGTTATTATTGGAAATCAATTCCCTTTTGTGTATTCTCATTTTGTGGTCTATTTAAAGAGTTGAAAATATGACTTTTATTTATCAACATGATAGTGACTTGGCTAATCATTCACAAGTTGCTTTCTAAGGGATTAATATGCATTTCAAAGCTTCTATTTTATTTACCTTGCATGAGCAAATATCAATACTATTATAATTTTATTAGGTGATAGAAAAAAGGCAAATGAAGAATGTTTTAGAAAGACAAATATTCCAGATCTATCAAGCTAACAAAATGTATTTTTTTTATGATATTGAACTAAATAAAAAAATAGTTGATGTCCTTCATGCAATGTTAAACTGTTAATTGTAATATTATTTTGAATATATAATGCAAGTATTTTTGAGTGGATGGCCATCACTTATTTAATTACTGAACTTGTTTCAGTGCACAGGAAATTATCATGCTGTTTAGATGCCATTTCACTAAGTTTTGTTTGCATCATGCTTTGTTCAACACAAGCAGTAAAAAAATATTTTCATTGAAAGGAAATTATTTTATGACATTTTAGAAGCAAATTATTACTTTTATTATTTATGTTAGGGACTTTTATTTATTTAATTAGAGAAAGAATAAACGTATTAACTATAAAATGTAGAATCTGGAATACAGCCAAGAAATCACACCATAGGTAGCAAACTATACTGCAACAATGTTTGCCTTTTATTGCATTGAATAACCCTAATTAAAGTTGTACAATCATCATCATCATCATCATCTATTTATATAGCGCCACTAATTCTGCAGCGCTGTACAGAGAAATCACTCATTTCAGTCCCTGCCCCATTGGGCAGGGACTGATATGAGTGAGTCTAAACTCCCTAGCATGCACATAGAGACACTAGGGTAAATTTGATAGCAGCCAATTAACCTTACATTATGTTTTTGGAGTGTGGGAGGAAAACAGAGCCCCCGGAGCAAACGCACGCAAACACGGGCAGAACATACAAACTCCACACAGATAAGGCCGTGGTTGGGAATCAAACTCATGACCCCAGTGCTGTGAGGCAGAAGTGCTAGCCACTAAGCCACCATGCAGCACCAAAATGAACATTTAACGAGGATGGGTACAATGTAACAATGTAAGGCAGGGGTTATGTAAATGCCACACCTAGAACTGAATGGACAGTCGTAAAAATAAATGCTCTAATTGTGAATGGCAATGAATAGGAACAATTGGAATGACTACAGAAATTGTACGTATATTTTTTTTAAGTTGGAGTCTGAATGCTTTATTTTGGGGGTTTCAGAGGTACCTAATATAGGCCTGTAATATTACTCTATGAGGAACAGACAGATGCCAATAAACTTATCCACCTCAGTTTGTTTACCTGATCCAACTATACTACATCAGGACTTGATACTATTTCCTTCAGTAGATATAACTTTTACACTATAGAAAAGGGATTAAATGAAATGCTTGACATTTTCCCCCAAAAAATAAAAAACAAAAACACTATCATCTGCCAAAATGAGGAGGAGTATCCTGGCCCCAGAAATCTCTCCATGAAGAAGCACCAGACCAATTACAGCTATGATGAAGTTGTGATAGCGTTGCTGAAGATGGTGGAGAAGGTGCACAACACCAGAAGGCAGCTAATGGCTGGGGCCAAGCATCATATATGGGATGAGATGATCAGCTTAGTTGCTCCTCTCCATTACACAGTCACCGAGATCGAGAAGAGGTGTATAACAGATTCAACACTTTTTTGAACAATTAATTTCTTATATTTTTTAGATGTCTGCAAATATATTTAGATTTAAGTATGTAATGTATGGATCTAATTTCATGGGAAAGTCAATTAACATTTTGAATAGAACACAGCAAAGAAAAATCTATACACATGCAAATTACCTCATATGTATTGTGGGAAAATTTATAGTCTGTGTATACATGTCTATATACAGAGATGTGCCTATACAACTATACATAAATATACCTATATTTATAGAAATGTGGCTAAATATGTCTATATATACATATATATATTGCATATAAGTATAACTTCAATTTTAGAAAATTATACATTATAAAAAATATTTTTCATGTGGTAGCAGATCGCATGATTTCAAGACTCTCCTAAAGTCCAAGAGCAGGGGCCACTCCCATCATGGCAGGGGACTGGTGGTAATCTAAATTTAAACAAAAAATAGGGCTGGTTTAGAAATCTCTTTTTTCTACTAAAAATAACCATGCATTTGTCTTTTATACCATATGATACCTTTTTTTACATTGAATTAAAATTATTTAATGGTGGCTATTCATTATATGTTTTGCTCAAATTTGTTTTTTTAGTAACAGAGTAGCTGGCTACACATTAAATAATCTAGTAAGTGGGAAGGTTATTTTGGTGGGTATAGATCCTTGAAACTCCAAAAACAATATAAAAATACAATAGTGTGCACTATTGTGATTCAGTAATTATTTTAAATATTGAAACAGTACTCACCTATTGTTGGTGATATATGCACTTTGGACATTCTTACATGGATGGTCATATTGGTCATGATGTCTAGAGCACTTTAACCTCTTATTTGTCAATTTTTCAGAAATTACGTGCACTGAAAGAGAGAAAGCAGACACACCAACAATGTACACTGTTGCATATGGAGGGCAGTGTAAAATACAATGCTGATGCACTCACCTGTGTTAAGAGAAAATTGCACTTTGGACATTTATTATACTGATGTCCATCAGTAGCTTTAAAACTCTTTCTTCAATTGTTAGGAACTCCCAAGTCAGTACAGGGAAACTCGGGAACTACTCTGAAGGCCAGATGTTTGCTGGAGCCCCTAGTGGTGGAGACAACTGGGCTGCGGGCCGACCGAGGGTCGAGTAACGTAGACTGACTTAAAGGAGTTCCCAGAAGTGGAGTGATTGGTGGACTGTAGTATAAGAAGAATCCTAGGTCAAAAGGTCACAGGCACAGATGCAATATCCAAGGGCAAGCGAAGGGTCAAACTCACAGGCAGAGAAGCAAAATCCGAATTCCAGGCAAAAGGTCAAGGTCAGAAGAGAAGGGTCACAGGTCCAATAACAAGCAGGGGTCAAAACACGGGTAGTCAAATCCAATGTAGCAGGAACCAAAATGGATAGCACAAGCAGGCAGCAGGACTGAGGACAGAACGCTATAACCGGCAGTGAGGCTGCAGACCTTAAATACCAGTAGTGGCCAATCAGAGCCTAGCTCTGAAATCACATGGGCAGGCTCAATCCTGCCATATTAATCAGCCCACAGGCTTGTGGGCACTTCTGCGCATGCGCCCGGCTGTTCCCAGCTGCCGGGACGCAGCGCCCCTGTAATTAGCGTCCGACCGTTGCCCTGGCAAAGGTCGGGTAAAAGCAGGAAGTGACGTCCCGGTTGCCATAGTGACGACCGGGACGCCTGCAGGAAATAGGTGAGAGTCGCGGCGGTTCCCGCGGTCGCCGCGACTGCTAACAGTACCCCCCCCTTGAGGAGGGGTCAAGGAACCCCGACATCCAGGTTTCGTGGGAAACTTATTAAAAAACTCTTTAATGAGCCTTTCAGCATGGAGACGCCTCTGTGGTATCCAACATCTCTCTTCTGGGCTGTAACCCTTCCAGTGGACTAGGAATTGAACTTGGCCTTGAACCGTCCTAGAGTAGAGGATCCTTTCGATGATGTAATCCTGGTCTCCGTTCACAATCAAAGGCCGGGGCCTGTTAGAGGAAGGCTGACTGAATTTGCTGGGAGCCGCAGCTTTCTTTAGAAGAGAACAATGGAATGTTGAGGGTATTTTTAAGGAGGGTGGTAGTCTCAGCCTGAACGCCACTGGATTTATCTTTTTCTCGATTGAAAATGGTCCAATGTATCGGAGCCCCAGCTTCCTGCAAGGTTGCCATAACCTGATGTTGCGTGTGGACAACCAAACCCGATCCCCCACTTTCAATGAACATGGCGCACGATGGCGGTCAGCGAAAACCTTGGATTTTTGGGAGGCTAGACCTAATGCAGAGTGCACCTTTTTCCAGACACCCCTCAACCTGGCAGTAAAAGCAGGTGTTCCGGAATCCCCACAGGAAACAGCAGTAGAGAACGAGAACGGATTTCGGATGGAACCCGAAGTTGCAGAAGAACGGGGATGTGTGTATAGTGGAATGGCAAGAATTATTATACGCGAATTCCGCCCAGGGTAAGAGAGAGGACCAGTTATCATGGAATTTAGACACATACATGCGTAAGAACTGTTCCAAGGCCTGATTGGTTCTTTCTGTCTGACCATTCGACTGAGGATGATATTACGAGGACAAACTGATAGTGATCCCAATGGATTTACAAAAAAATCTCCAAAAGTGTGCAATAAACTGGGATCCTCGGTCTGATACAATGTCTTCGGGAAGCCCATGGAGACGAAAGATATGTGTGAGAAACAAGGTGGCCAAGGTCCTGGCATCAGGTAATTTGGGTAAGGAAATAAAATGTGCCATCTTACTGAATCGGTCCACCACTACCCAAATGGTGTTATGACCTGTAGATACTGGCAGGTCAACATTAAAATCCATCGAAAGATGAGTTCAAGGCCTGGTTGGAGCAGGTAAGGGTAACAGTAGACCAGAAGGAGGGACGATTTCTAGCAGATTTATTTCTGGCACATTCAGGACAGGCACGGACATAAGTCTCCACGTCATCCGATAAGGTAGGCCACCAAAGCCAGTGAGAAAGAATTTCGATAGTCCTACGAATTCCTAGATGACAAGCAGAGCGGTTATTGTGACCTTCTATGAGAACCGATTTCCTAAGGTGCACCGGAACAAATAATTTGTTGGCAGGTGTCTGCACCGGAGCGATTTTCTGGAAGTGACGGATAGTGGCTCCTAAATCCTGGGTGAGTCCGAGATGAATCGTGGTTGAAGGAGCAATAGGCAACGGGTCAGGTGACTGAGGATGATGGGCCAAAAAACTTCGGGACAACGAATCGGCTTTAGAATTTTTGGAACCTGGACGAAATGTGATGATGAACCTAAATCTGGTGAAGAATAGGGCCCAGCGAGCCTGCCTGGGATTCAGAGTTTTGCGGTCTGAATATATTGGAGGTTTTTATGGTCTGTGAAGATGGTAATGGTATGTGCAGCTCCCTCCAACCAATGTCGCCATTCCTCCAATGCCAACTTAATGGCCAAAGTCATAATTACATTCCAACGTCATAATTACATTCCAACGTCATAATTACATTCCGCAGGCAGAAACTTTCTCGAGAAAAATGCACAAGGATGTAACTTTTTACTCTGTTGGTCTTTCTGAGAGAGAATGGCACCAGCACTGACATCCGAAGCGTCCACCTCCACAATAAACGGAAGTCCTGGGTCAGGGTGTCTAAGGACTGGAGCGGAAATGAAGGCAGCTTTGAGAGCTGAGAAACTTGCCAGTGCTTCTGCGGACCACTCCGCTGGGTTAGCTCCTTTTTGAGTGAGGGCAGTGATAGGAGCCACTAACGAGGAGAATGAGCCAATAAACCTACGGTAATAATTGGCGAAGCCAAGGAATCTTTGGATCGCCTTCAAGTTAGTAGGTAGGACCCAATCTTGAATTGCCTGCACCTTGGCGGGATCCATAGCGAATCCTGATGAGGAGATGATATAACCCAGGAATGCCACTGTGGACACCTCAAATTCGCATTTCTCCCATTTTGCGTACAGATGATGTTCTCGTAATCTCAATAAAACCTGGCAGACGTGCTGACGATGCTGAGATAAGGATTCAGAATAAATTAAGATGTCATCCAAATAAACAACAACTGTTTTTCCCAAGAACTCACGTAATACATCGTTAATCAGGTCCTGAAAGACTGCTGGAGCGTTGCACAAACCGAATGGCATTACGAGATATTCGTAATGTCCCGAGTGGGTATTAAAGGCAGTCTTCCACTCATCCCCTTTCTTGATTCGGATAAGACTATAGGCCCCTCGGAGGTCAATCTTAGAGAATACAGTAGCTGTTTTTAATTGATCGAACAGAACAGAGATCAAGGGTAACGGATACATGTTCTTAATCGTGATGCTATTTAGTCCACGGAAATCGATGCAAGGCCTCAGGCTGCCATCCTTTTTAGAAACGAAAAAACAACCTGCGCCTTCCGGAGACTTAGAAGGGCGGATGAACCCTTTCTCCAGGTTTTCTTTTACGTATAATTCCATGGCCTGTGTTTCAGGAAGGGATAGTAAATATAAACGCCCTTTGGGCAACTTAGAACCGGGTACCAATTCAATTGCGCTGTCGTATTCCCGGTGTGGTAGAAGTGAATCAGCTTTCTTCTTGCAAAAGACATCACTGAAGTCCTGGTAGGGGACCGGCAACAATTCTGGACTAGGCTGTATAATTCTAAGAGGCAGGGTCAAGCAGGACGTAGAGCAACCGGGACTCCAACGGACAATCTCCCCTGTTTTCCAGTCAATAAAGGGGTTATGACTGCGAAGCCATGGATACCCCAATATCAAAGGAGCAGAGGGACAAGAGATAAGATAGAAGGAGAGCTCCTCCATATGGAGGACTCCTACAGACAACCGAACCATTGGAGTCCTGGCGAGAATCCTTCCCCCAGGCAAGGGGTTACCATCCAAACCACATGTGGTGATGCTTGATCATAACCTGATATGTGGAATATCAAGTGTCTGAGCCAAATGTATATCCAGAAAATTACCAGCCGCACCACTGTCAAGAAAAGCTTTCATGTCCATGGATCTCTCACGGAAAGTTAGACGTCCAGGGACTAATAAAGAATTGTCTGAAGAGGTAATCTGAAGACCCAAGCGCACCTCTTCACCTGCACTTAGGCTTTGGAGTTTCCCGGCTTGCTGGGACATGAATGGACTAAGTGGCCTGGTTGACCACAATACATACACAAGCCTAGTGAGCATCTTCTGGAGCGTTCCTCCGGAGGCAAACGATAAGCGCCCAACTGCATGGGTTCAGAGGAATCGGGCAAAGTGTTATCAAGTTTAGCGAAAACGTCCATAGGAGCAGAGGACTCCCGTTCGGCCTTCCTCTCTCTGATCCGACGATCAATTTTTATAACGAGTTGCATCAAATTCTCCAACGTGTCGGATATCGGATACTGGACCAAAGAATCCTTTATCTGCTCAGTGAGTCCTAAGCGAAATTGACTTTGCAATGCTGGATAATTCCAGGCGCTATCAGTGGACCATCGTCGAAATTTCGCACAATACTCTTCCGCTGAGCGACGTCCTTGCCTCAGCGTACGGAGATGAGACTCGGCTGAGGCTACCCTATCCGGGTCATCATACAATAGCCCCAGAGCTTGAAAAAAGGCATCCACTGACTGTAAGGCTAGACTTGTGGAAGGCAAGGAGAAGGCCCAAGACTGAGGGTCGCCCTGGAGTAAAGAGATGATGATCCCTACCCTCTGTTGTTCGGAACCAGAGGAACGTGGTTTCAGACAAAAGTACAACTTGCAGCTCTCTTTGAAATTACGGAAGGCAGGCCTGCTTCCAGAGAATCGGTCAGGCAAATTCATCTTAGGCTCCGGTTTGTCACCAGCGGGAACTTGCTGGAGCTGCCGGTCTCTGGAAGCCCCTTCTTGGACTGCCAGGTGCTGGGATAAACTCTGCACCACTTGGGAAACTGCATGTATCTGGTTGGCCAGAATCTGGGCTAGGGACAGATTCGACTCCTCTCCGTCCATGGGCGTATGATACCAATCTTCCTTGGCCGGTTATAATGTTAGGAACTCCCAAGTCAGTACAGTGAAACTCGGGAACTACTCTGAAGGCCAGGTGTTCGCTAGAGCCCCTAGTGGTGGGGACAGACTGGGCTGCGGGCCGACCGAGGGTCGAGTAACGTAGACTGACTTAAAGGAGTCCCCAGAAGTGGAGTGATTGGTGGACTGTAGTATAAGAAGAATCCTAGGTTAAAAGGTCACAGGCACAGATGCAATATCCAAGGGCAAGCGAAGGGTCAAACTCACAGGCAGAGAAGCAAAATCCGAATTCCAGGCAAAAGGTCAAGGTCAGAAGAGAAGGGTCACAGGTCCAATAACAAGCAGGGGTCAAAACACGGGTAGTCAAATCCAATGTAGCAGGAACCAAAATGGATAGCACAAGCAGGCAGCAGGACTGAGGACAGAACGCTATAACCGGCAGTGAGGCTGCAGACCTCACTGCCTTAAATACCAGTAGTGGCAAATCAGAGCCTAGCTCTGAAATCACATGGGCAGGCTCAATCCTGCCATATTAATCAGCCCACAGGCTTGTGGGCGCTTCTGCGCATGCGCCCGGCTGTTCCAAGCTGCCGGGATGCAGCGCCCCTGTAATTAGCGTCCGACCGTTGCCCTGGCCATAGCGACGACCGGGACGCCTGCAGGAAATAGGTGAGAGTCGCGGCGGTGCCCGCGGCCGCTGCGACTGCTAACATCAATGGAAAACTCTGAAAAAAGACTGCTTTTTATTTTCATATGAATGAATATTTCCTTACCCAGTGGTCAAAGTGGGCTGTTATATGGTGGTCTGTCATAACGGCACTTATTTTATTGCTTTAATTGTAATACTATCAAAATCCGTTTGCTTAAATTACCATATTGCAACTTCTAAATTTCCACTTTGACCATTTTCCTTACCAAACCATTTATTTAATGGAAACATCATTACATAATTTAGCTTTATTTTTAAGAGAGTGACAAAAAATATATTAAACAAGATGCACATTAATTAAAATAATAAAAAACAAGTTATCAAAATACATAAAAAATAAAATACAGTCTCCCATTAGTCAGACAGTATCATCACATGCTACCAGATCCCACATGTACTCCAAATACTCCAAAACTCCTTCAAAAACAACTCACAAATCCCCACAAGCCAGAGGTGGAACTAGCGGAACCAGGGCCCCTGACCCTCTGATTCTGCCCCATTATCACCATAGGCCCCAATGCACAGCACCTGCTGCACCAATGGTAGTTCCGCCACTAATGCCTTCCTAGATGCCAATCAAACCCTCCCACATACCCCTCACAAGTCATTGAGGTAAAGGCTTAGCAGGTTGCTAGTAGCCTGTGGGCCACGTGTTGCCCACTGCTGACCTAACTGATAACTACCTAAGTGTACTTTCTAATACCTTCTTCAGTTTTTTAGGTCATATTTTTAGTAAGGATGAGCGGGCTCGGATTTACTAAATCTGAACAGCCCCGAACAGTGCGGATCCGAGCCCGATACGAGCACTGTTCGGGTATTCCTGCCGATTGCAAAACTCAAAACGAGGCTTTTCGTCATAATCCCGCTGTCGGATCTCGCGATACTCGGATTCTTTAAATTCCCTGCTTGCCGCCGCCATCTTCACTTGGGCATTGATCAGGGAAGCGGGAGGTTGTGTTTTGTTAGTGGTGTCCTCTGTCCTGGTCATTCCTGTTGTTCTGTCCTGGTTAGTATAAAAAAATTAGTACTGCAATATATAACTACGTTCACTGTTCCTGCAGTATAAAGGAATTTGTACTGCAATATATAACTACGTTCACTGTTCCTGCAGTATAAAAGAATTTGTACTGCAATATATAACTACGTTCACTGTTCCTGCAGTATAAAAAAATTAGTACTGCAATATATAACTACGTTCACTGTTCCTGCAGTATAAAGGAATTTGTACTGCAATATATAACTACATTCACTGTTCCTGCAGTATAAAAGAATTAGTACTGCAATATAACTACGTTCACTGTTCCTGCAGTATAAAGGAATTTGTACTGCAATATATAACTACGTTCACTGTTCCTGCAGTATAAAAGAATTAGTACTGCAATATATAGCTACATTCACTGTTCCTGCAGTATAAAGAAATTTATACTGCAATATATAACTACGTTTACTGTTCCTGCAGTATAAAATAATTTGTACTGCAATATATAACTACGTTCACTGTTCCTGCAGTATAAAAGAATTAGTACTGCAATATATAACTACGTTCCCTGTTCCTGCAGTCTAAAAAAATTGGTACTGCAATCTAACTACGTTCACTGTTCCTGCAGTCCTAAAAAATTGGTACTGCAATCTAACTACGTTCACTGTTCCTGCAGTCTAAAAAAATTGCTACTGCAATCTAACTACGTTCACTGTTTCTGCAGTCTAAAAAAATTGGTACTGCAATCTAACTACGTTCACTGTTCCTGCAGTCTAAAAAAATTGGTGCTGCAATCTAACTACGTTCACTCTTCCTGCAGTCTTAAAAAAATTTAATATAATATTAATATATATAATATATATATATATAATATTAATTTTAATAAAAAAATATAATGGAGTACAAAAATTTGGAGGATAAAGTAGGGAAACATCAAGAACCACTTCCTCCTAATGCTGAAGCTGCTGCCACTACTCATGACATAGACGATGAAATGCCATCAACGTCCTCTGCCAAGGCTGATGCCCAATCTCCTAGTAGAGGGCATGTAAAATCCAAAAAGCCAAAGTTCACTAAAATTACCAAAAAAAGAAAATTAAAATCATCTGAGGAGAAACGTAAACTTGCCAATATGCCATTTACGACACAGAGTGGCAAGGAACGGCTTAGGCCCTCGCCCGTGTTCATGACTAGTGGTTCAGCTTCACCCAAGGATCTAAGCCCTCCTCCTCCCCCCCCTCTAAAAAATTTAAGAGAGTTAAGCTGTCATCACCAACACAGCAAACAACTCTGCATTCTAAAGAGATGGCATCGCAAATCCCCAAGGCGATTCCAAGGGTGTTGGCGGTTGCGAAGCCTGACCTTCCCATAACTGTACGGGAAGAGGTGGCTCCTTCCACCATTTGCAGCATGCCCTCTGCATATGCTGGAAGGATCACGCACAGTGCAGTTACAGATTTGGATAATGAAGGTGTCAATGTTGACCACCAGGAGGAGGATATGGATGTAGCTGTCGCTGAGGAGGAACTTGACAAGGAGGAAGCTGATGTGGTTATCTTAAATGAGGCACCAGGGGGGGAAACAGTTGTCATCCATGGGATGAAAAAGCACATCGTCATGCCTGGCCAGAAGACCAAGAAATCCACCTTTTCGGTCTGGAATTATTTCTTTCCCAATCCGGACAACAAATGTATTGCCATATGTTCCTTATGTAAAGCTCAAATAAGCAGGGGTAAGGATCTTGGCCACCTAGGGACATCCTCTCTTATACGTCACCTGAAGAACCTTCATAATTCAGTGTTTAGTTCAGGAACTGTGGCTAGGACCGTCAGCAGTCCAGGGACACCTAAATCCCTTGGTCCTATTGTATCCACACCAGCAACACCCTCCTCGTCAATTTCCTCCTCGATCTTGACTGGAGATAGTCCTGCAGACCATGTCACCGGCATGACTGAGCCCTCTTCAATCCGGGATTCTTCCGGAGGATCCTGCAGCGCTACGCCTACTACTGCCGCTGCTGCTGTTGCTGCTGGTAGTCGATCATCTTCCCAGAGGGGAAGTCATAAGACCGCTACTTCTTTCACTAAACAATTGACCGTACAACAGTCGTTTGCCATGAGCACGAAGTATGACAGTAGTCATCCTATGGTGAAGCGGATAACTGTGTCCTTAATAGCTATGTTGGTGTTAGACGTGCGTCCGGTGTCCGACATCAGTGGAGTGGGATTTAGACGGTTGATGGAGGTATTGTGTCCCCGGTACCAAATCCCATCAAGATTCCACTTCACTAGGCAGGCGATACCCGGGTTGTACAGAGAAGTACTAAAAAGTGTCCTCAGTGCTCTGAAAATTGCGGTTGTACCCACTGTCCACTTAACCACTGACATGTGGACAAGTGGTTCAGGGCAAACTTAGGACTATATGACTGTGACAGCCCACTGGGTAGATGCATCGCCTTCAGCAGCAACAGCAGCAACAGCATCAGTAGCAGCATCTCCAAAACTCCTGCTCGTTCTAAGGCAGGCAACGTTGTGTATCACCGGTTTTAGTAAGAGGCACAACGCTGACAACCTCTTAGAGAAACTGAGGGAAATAATCTCGCAGTGGCTTTCCCCACCTACACTCTCCTGGGAATTTGTGGTGTTGGACAACGCCAGTAACATTGTGCGGGCATTACATATGGGCAATTTCCAGCACGTGCCATGTTTTGCCCACACAATAAATTTGGTGGCGCAGCATTACCTGAAAAGTGACAGGGGTGTGCAGGATATGCTTGCGGTGGCCCGCAAAATTGCTGGACACTTTCGGCATTCTGCCACTGCCTACCGAAGACTTGAGCAACATCAGAAAAGCCTGAACCTGCCCTGCCATCACCTCATACAAGAGGTTGTGACGTGCTGGAACTCCACCCTCTATATGCTGCAGAGGATGGAGGAGCAGCAAAAGGCCATTCAAGCCAACACAGCCACCTACGACATAAGCAAAGGAGTGGGGATGCGCCTGAGTCAAGCACAGTGGAGACTGATTTCCGTGTTGTGCAAGGTACTCCAGCCGTTTGAACTTGCCACACGAGAAGTCAGTTCCGACACTGCCAGCTTGATTCAGGTAATTCCCCTGATCAGGCTGCAGCAGTGAGGGAGGGGCTGGTAAACCATTGCGATTCCACAAAGCATGTAGCTCTTATGGATGAAGCCCTTCATACGCTTTGCCAGGATCCGAGGGTGGTCACTCTTTTAAAGTCAGAGGAATACATTCTGGCCACCATGCTTGATCCTCGGTTTAAAGCGAATGTTGTGTCTCTGTTCCCGGCGGACACAAGTCTACAGCGGTGCAAAGACCTGCTGGTCAGGAGATTGTCATTTGAAGAGGACCGTGACATGCCAACAGCTCCTCCTTCATTTTCTTCCACACCCGTGGAGCTGAGATTTCATAAACGACCTGCTGGCGGGGATGCAGAGAACATCTGGTCTATACTGAAGGACCTACCAACCATTGCAGACATGTCTACTGTCGCTGCATTGGATGCTGTCACCATTGAAAAAATGGTGGAGGATACTTTGCTGACACCATCCAAGTAGACATGTCAGACAGTCCTTACTTTTACTGGCAGGAAAAAAAGGCAGTTTGGAAGCCCCTGTACAAACTGGCTCTATTTTAGCTCAGTTGTCCCCCCTCCAGTGTGTACCCTGAAAGAGTTTTTAGTGCAGCGGGGAACCTGGTCAGTGAGCGGCGAAGGAGGTTGTTTCCGCAAAATGTTGAGAAGATGATGTTCATAAAAATGAATTATCAATTCTTCAATCAAGACCAGCAATAGCCTCCAGAGACGACAGAGGGACTGGTGATTGTGGAGTCCAGCGGGGACGAATTGATAATGTGTGAGGATGAGGACGTACACACTGAAGGGGGCGAGGAATCAGAGGATGAGGATGAGGACGACATCTTGCCTCAGTAGAGCCAGTTTACTTTGTACAGGGAGAGATGAATAGCTTTTTTTGTGTGAGGGCCCAAACAAACCAATCATTTCAGCCACAGTAGTTTGGTAGGCCCTGTCGCTGAAATGATTGGTTTGTTAAAGTGTGCATGTCCTTTTTCCGCAACATAAGGGTGGGTGGGAGGGCCCAAGGACAATTCCATCTTGCACCTCTTTTTTTTCTTTGCCAGCTCGTTTTGTGGTGGTCCAAATGAACCAATCATTTCAGCCACAGTTTTGTAGGCCCTGTCACTGAAATGATTGGTTTGTTAAAGTGTGCATGTCCTATTTCAACAACATAAGGGTGGGTGGGAGGGCCCAAGGACAATTCCATCTTGCACCTCTTTTTTTGGCATTATGTGCTCTTTGGAGCCTAGTTTTTCAAACTGCCATCCTGTCTGCCACTGCAGTGCCACTCCTAGATGGGCCACGTGTTTGTGCCGCCCACTTGTGTCGCTTAGTTTAGTAATCCAGCTACCTCGGTGCAACCTTTTGGCCTAAAAACAATATTGTGAGGTGTGAGGTGTTCAGAATAGACTGGAAATTAGTGGAAATGAATGTTATTGAGGTTAATAATAGCGTAGGAGTGAAAAAAAATGCAAAAATCTGGATTTTAGCACTTTTTATGCTTTTTTAAAACAAAATCATAACCCAAAACCCAAAATCATAACCAAAACCTTGAGTTGGGTGTTTTGGCAAAACCCATTCGAACCCAAAACCTCAAGGTAATCAGAACCCAAAACCCAAAACACGAAAAGTGGCCGGTGCACACCCCTAATTTTTAGAGCATTATTGGCATTAATTGGAAATATATGTGTCACAGTCATATGAAGTAAACAATGCTGACTACAACAGACAGAATTATTTCTAATTGGTGTCTTCCCCATTTTATCTGAAATGGAGAAAAATCTAAATTTAGACATTTTAATTTTTCTTGCAAGCATTATATCTATAAACATTTTGATGTGAAGTACTTTCTCATATAATCTTCTACTTGTACCAAATCTGGGGGCTCTATACACACCAGAGTAAAATTTCAAACTCTGTCTTTCAGTAACATAATGGAGGATTTAGTACTCTGCTTGTCAGCAATACTATTTTTCATGTCACCTTAATAACGTTAGAGTTCAATTTGACACTGTATTTTTAGACACTATCCTGGATTCCATAATAACATAAGCCTGCTGAGAATATATCCCATCCCATAATAACAGCTACTTTGTGAAATCAGAAAAGAAGGCCAGGATCTGACTGTATCATTAGACATAGTTGACCTGTCTCTATCATTTATTCACTAAAACATCAATGAGCTGCTTTTTAAGTAAAGTGAAAAAAATGGGAATAGATCAACGAAAGTCACATCTACTGCATCTACTGTAAGGTTGGGTGCTCACTACAGATTTTTCACCCGATTATTGTACCAATCATGCAATAAACAAACTTTCGGTCCAATATCACATTAGTATATATGCTCCAACAACCATGGCGAGAAGCAAGCAAGCTTATGCTTTTTATTTATTTGAAGTGGGCATTATATTGCAATAAATCGTAGCAAGTGTACAGTTGTGAACGGAGTTGCCGAACGTACACTGTACACAAAGCTTAAAAAGCTGAAAAATCTAAATAATGGCAATGTTGTTATTTCCTGTTTCTGAATGTATGTTTGTGGGTGTTGTGCGTTGTGAGGTTTAGATAATTTAGCATATTGCTGCTGGCATGGCATAATTGTACAATGTGTACGGAGCCACCATCTTTTGAGCCGATGGTTATGACAGATGAAAATGACAGATCGCATGGTAAATTGTGAGAAACATCTATAGTGTGTATGCAAGTTCTGCCTCCATTAAGATGTGGTTCAGGAACTTAACTTGAAAGTCTTCAGTTGCTCCTTAAATGATCCCAAAAATGGAATCATAGCATACTTTAATTAAAGTTAATGTCAATCAAATCATTTCCTGCATAAATGTAGTGTTATAAAAAATAATCTGATTGATTTTGAGAACATAAAGCAGAAAATTATTAAATGTAGATTTATATTGCACAAAGTCACAGTGCATATTGAATAGACATTGTGAGAACAATTTGACATACAAAAATATAAATGCAAAACAGTTTAAAATAACAGAAATTATTGTAACAGCACTTTTACATACTCTTTGTGTAATCCCATGTCAGGTGAAGACTAGAAAGTACGTAAAGTTTATCAGTAGAACTGACTCCCAAGAACTGATGATTTCTAAAACAATTACAATGTATATTAAGTTCTTTGTTTTCTCAAGAGATGGTGGTGTCAATTAACATGGTTTCCTCTTGATTGTTTACTCAAAGTCCCAATTGTTTTCTGTTTAAGACTACACACCAAATGAGAGCAGATACATTTTGAATGCTTATCTGAGCTCATTTATTTTATCTCAACAACTGGACATCACAAAGTGCACCATGCTATAAGAGGCTCCCCCTTCATCAGGTGTACATTGAGTTTATAAATGTAAATTTCCTCACATGTGACTGTCAAGTTATAACCATGGATTTAAAGAAAATGTCTACTAAATGTTTTCAAAAGTGTAAACATGGATAAAAATAGATCACAATGTCTAAATCATATTTGTATTCCATACATATGTTATAAAACACAAAATATATACTAGTTGGTCAGTTGTACATGATATAAAAAATTTGCAATGGGGCTTTTTATCCTCAGCTTTAGTCTACATTAGTAGACCATGATTCATCTGTGATTCATCACATAACCAAAGTGTCATTGCTGACTCCACACAGTTGATTGAAAACTATTTAAATATACAACTAAACAATCAATAGAACAAGTTACTTAAACCCACATTAGCTGTAACTAGCAAACAAATCAAGTCACAAATTTGTATCTTAATCTAAACAAGCAACTTTTTTACAAAATTAGCCACAATGCCAACTACAGACTTTACTTTAAAAAATGTAACAATTAAAGCAAGTTTCATATACTCTGACACATCCTTCAAGACAGAGTCCATCTTTAGTGGAAAAATCCTGGTAATGGAAACTGGTAACTTTCATCACACGCCTTGCAGAATGTCTCTGGACACAATGTCCATGCTGTGACTGGTATATATAATGTAAATATACATATAGTGTGATAGTTGTCTCTACACAAAAACCTACAGTAACCAGGAACATGTTTTGATGGTTAAGGAGACTTCTTTGGTACTTATGTTTAGTTTAATTATTATGTGCTGTGTCAGAAGCCAACAACTATAATGCACACTCATGCTGCCTTATCTACACTAATAATAGGTGCCTCAGTGTACATTAGTACATCTTTCTAGTCTGTGAGTCATCTGTGGATAAATAACTTTCCAAATCAGACCCAGAGTAATTTCTAACCTCTTTGTCTGACTCAGGACACAATTCAAATGCTTCCTCCACTGATAATACTTTCTAACTATATCTAACAGCCTAAACCAAATACTACTACATTTACCACATTTTAAATTACAATCAAATTCTGCAAAAAACATAGTTTGTTTTAGCCAATATTGAACAATGCTCCCAAAGCTCCCCCAAATCTTAATTATGACTGTAACATAAATACAAAACTGTTTAAAACAACAACCTGCAGAAAACATATTACAGCTCATTTCTAAAAAAAAGTTTGATTTGCAGTGAAAACCCAGTTTAGGAGTTGCTTGGCAACTCTATTTGAACAAGTGCATCTAGATTTGTGCCAATGTGCATGGATTTGTGGTGCAAGGTTGTGGCATTCACAGAGGGGCAGACGTTTGCACAAATTAAGGGGAGCAGTTGGGTGGAATATGATGATGGTGCACTTGGAGTTTATGGGTACATTCATTACGGTAAGAAGATGCACCAGAGAGATGCATCTAATTTTGCTTTACGCATATCATTAAGAGATGCCTTTTAGGAGGTGTATTTTTGTGCATTAAGGGTTAGTGGAGAAAAAATGCTGGTAAAAGATTTTAGTTTAGGACAGTACAAGGGATTGGGATTAATGCTAGGTGTTATGGTTTTGAGCCAGGGGTAGAATTTATGGAAATTTGTGAAAATCGATACAATGGATACATTTTATTGCAATGCAATCTAGTATTTGTATTATGTTAGCAATTTTGATACTTATATGACTTTATAATACCTTCTGCTCATGGAGTCAGAATGTTTTTATTGTATGTTGATATGGGCAGATTTTTAATGTCTGAAAACTCCCTGCAGAAAAGAGTGATTATTTTGAATATCCCTACGTTACCTGTAAAGTTGTCTCCCTAATGGTAACAGCAGGTAAGCAGAGAGTGGCTCTGCTTATTGATTGGCCATTTCACTCACTTATATTGTCCTCAGTACTGTATCTGATCTTCAGGAAGCAGAATTTGCACCAATGGCACAGAAACAAGCAATCTGAGAGCCTCTACTTAAGTTTTGTTCCACATTTGAGGTCCAGGCTGCAATCATGTGTTTACTGACAGGAAATTGATTTTTGACTTAACTGTAAAGTCTGAAGCTACTGGAAGTAGCAATATCCAATTCCATCACAGCAAAAAGTGAAAGGGGGGCAGAACCTAAGCTTAGCTTCTGAGCTTTGCTTAATAGAGAGCTAGGTAACAGCAGTCATTGATACAGTAATTTCAAACTTATTTTTTTCTTACTCCTTTTCATCAGCTTTCTGTGTGACACTTTATTTATCTACTAGATTCTCGGTTTCTCAGGCTTTTCTGTTGAGCTTGACTGTCTATGCAATTAAATACACATATACTCTACCATATACTTCAACACTTAAACGCTAACACTGAAACTACCTATTCAATTTTCCCCATAAGATATTAGTTACAGTGAGGGGAATGGATGAAAGAAGGGAAGGGGGGCAACCTATTGGGCTGCATATTGTTTTAGCAATATATTAGAATTTGAGGGTTTGAAAAAAAAGAAAAAAGGAAAAATATTCTTTGGGGCTCTCAAATGTATAATTATGTCCCTGTGAATATCTTTGTTGTACTAAGCAAGAGAAGCCCTACAATGTATGCATTGATTTTAAAATTAGTAATGATTCAGAATAATGTCATTTTCACTGTGAACCTATCAGTAGGTGATAACAAACATGCCTTGTGCAACAACAACTGCTATGCAGAGTGTAGTGTTGCCTGAGTGCAGTTATGGAAAATACTCCACTTAATAATTTTCTTATGCTTCTGTGCTCAAATAACACAACCAACCCTGTCCTTGTCAAGTGTGACCCATATTGACCACTAAAAATGTCACCTTATGTAAAATATGTTTTTAGTCAATCTTAGTGTCATTTGTTTAAATAGGTGACAAGCTCTCTCATTTAATTATTTGTTTAACATTCTTAATTAAATGAAAAGCACACTTTTTTTGTACACGCCATTTCCATTTTGCCAAGCAAGTTAGATGTATGCTAAATGTAATACACATTAAAGGTTAGTAGCATTTATCAGGATGGAAAGCAAAGTTCGGCAGTCTTCTGCAGGGTACAATCATTAATTCTGCTGTAACATCCAGTGAATGGATAAAGGCTACCTTGCCCAGAAATGTGATATGTGAGACGCAATGGCATGACATAGCATTAATTGGCAAGACAGCATCAAATGGTCTACAGTAAGGTAATCACTCTTTAAAGGCCACCTTGTAATCAACTTTTCCAAACACATGCACTTTACACAAACAACCTCCTTTTTTCCAACTTTATTATGGTGTAACATTTTCCATAGACTATCATTTAGAAACAAATGGCAAGGAATACTATTATACTAAAAGGCAAACAGCTAAACAAAACTCCTGTACAAATGTTACCAGTATTATCACACTCTTATATTTCAAGCTAACTTGAAAATAACTATCTCCAAAGTTACCATTTACTAAGCTACAAGCTTGAAAATTAATTTGCTGAAGTGTACTCACTGGTTTTATTTTATGTAATGTATAAGATACACAAGTTATATTAATATAAGTAACAACTCCTGTAAATATTTTATGTATTGAGCATTGAGTTCTGATGTCATTAATTAAATGTTTATTAGGAAAACTTGTGTGTTATAGGACATAATGCACCTCCTACTGTAAATTATTATTTGTATTAGAATTTGGCTTTCTGCCACAAGTTTGAAAACACTTGTGCTTTTATACAGTATCTTTATAGAAAGTTGTGTGGTCTTATGCCATATAACTTACAGTAAGTGGTACATTTTCCTATATATAAACGGTGAGTTTTTATATAGCATTGCCCAGGTTTAAATCCGGACTTGAACCCTAGCCCCCCTAAAACCTGGCCAGGATCCAACTGAAAAACCTCACATTGGTCTCATCCCAATCAGTGCAGGGGTGTTAAAGATATTCGCCAACAAACAAACAAACTTATTATTTACATTTATATATATACTAGCTAAATTAACCGGCGTTGCCCAAGTTTAAATCTTCAGGTTATTAAGTTATCAATGAGTTGTCAACATATTAAAAATAATTAGCAGCTTAGCAACTCTCCCAACACACCCATGAGCTGGCTGCCCAGTGTTGTTTTTGTTTTTATATTAAATGTCATCCAAATCCATCCAGTGTAAACCCCAGAACAGGCTCTACAGATCAAAATTCTGTCCAACGTACACCAATGGGACATCTGACATGGACCCTAACCCCCGTTAAACTTGGCCAGGATCCAACTGGACTACCTCACATTGGTTTCATCTCAATCGGTGCAGGGGTGTCCGAATGAATAACTGGACAGACAAACAAACCACATTTATCCAGTGGAAGGCCCAGAACAGGTTCACTGGGTCAAAGTTCTGGCCAGCGTACACCAACACGAGATCCGAACATTACCTCAATCCCCTAGTATGTCTTCTGGGATCCAATGTTACCAATCTGGGAAATTTTCATCCAAATCCACCAAGTGAAAGGCCCAAAATAGGCTCCCTGGGTCAAAGTTCTACCCAGCATACACCAACTTGAGGGTCGACTTGAACCCTAAATCCCCTAAAACCTGGCCAGGATACAAATGGACCACCTCGCATTGGTTTCATCCCAATCAGTGCAGGGGTATCGAAGATATTCGCCAACAAACAAACAAACTTCTTATTTACATTTATATATACTAGCTTAAGTACCTGGCATTGTCCAGAGCCGTTTTTGTTTTTATTCTAAATGTTGTCCAAATCCATCCAGTGGAAGGCCCATAACAGACTCCCTAAGTCAAAATTCTGGCCAGCGTACACTAATGGAAGGTCCGACCTCAACTTCAACCCCCTTGTATTGTCTTCTGGCATCAAGTGCTTCCAGTCTGTGAAAGTTTTGATTAAATCCATCCAGTGGAAGGCTCAGAACAGGCTCTACAGATCTACGGTCTGTCCAGTATACACCAATGTGAGATCTGACATGAACCCTAACCCCTTTTAAACTTGGCCAGGATCCAACTGGATCACCGCGCATTAGTTTCATCCCAATCGTTGTAAGAGTGTCGAGGATATTCACCAACAAACAAAAAAACAAACTAACTTCTTGTATAGATATAGATGTTTTCCAAATCCATCTAGTGTAAGACAAAGAATAGGCTCTCCAGCGTACATTAACGGGAGGTCCGACTGGGACCCTAACCACCGCTAAACCCTTGTTAAACATAAATGCTATTAATTTATTGCTGGGGGGGTCTCTACTGTAATTTGGGTGGGAGGTAGGTTATTAATTTAAAGGTGGACTGTGGGTCAGAACTAATTATTTAATGGTCAGTGCTATTAATTTATTTGTTGGTTGATGGTGGGGCTATTTCATTTAATAGTTGGCTCTATTAATTTAAGGTGAGGTGACTGGACCTTTAATTTAATGCTGGCATGGTTTGGGGCTATTAATTGAATGTAGGGCTGAGTTTGGGGAGGAGGGATATTTATTGAATGTGGATTTTTGTTTGAAATGGTTATATTTGTTAAACATAAATGCTATTATTTTATTGCTAGAGCTCTTTGGAGGGAGGGAGTTAGTTTTTTTTTTTAAATGAGACTACTATTATTTAACTGGCAGGGCTGTTTGGAGTTTTCTAAATGTCATGTACCCATTTTGTTTTCCAAATAGCGCCTCCAACATTCCAAGATTCAGGCATGCAGCAACTGAGCTAAAGACACCAGCAGCCACAGGTGATGAAAGTGACAAGAACAGGTAGGAGAGAACAGGATAGTCTGGCAACTGTCCTGAATCTGGTGACTGTCTTACTTAGTCAGGATTTGGTCCAACTCCAAGGACAGTTGGGAGGTATGTCTCGCTTCACACTGTACTGCTAGTGAAGGCAGAGCTGCAAGCACCGAACAGTAGTGCACACTGTTTTACCTGTGTATTCGTCTAAAAGGATTCTAAAATGACAACCACCCTGTCTAAGTGCCCCAGGACCCCCTGAGCTCTAGTGATACTTTAGTGGTTCCTGCATTGATCCCATTGCCTGCCTTCTACCTTGCACTGGTCCCATTCTCAGATCACTTTGTTGAACATATGTCCAGCCCCCATTGCACTGACAATATTATTAATCCTGCTTCTTAACTGTATCACCAGCAAACCCTTGGAATAGCTATCCCCTTCACTGCCTTTGTCTACCAACCCTCCCTCAGCTGTTATTCCAAACCACCTCCAATCACTGAGCACATGTAGGGTTCATACACAATTGTTGCAAAATAAATGTTTTGTTGCAATATGGAAAGAATTTAAGCTTTGTGATGATCGCACCTGGAAAGCCATTTATTATATGGATAATTTGAAATGCAGGTTTTGGAATACACAGTACACACACACACATAGACACACACACACACACACACACACACACACACACTTTTAATATAGAGAGTTTTGATTGGTAGTTTGTATCTCAGGACGTCAGAGAAAGATTCATCAGTGAAGTCTTCATATGCTGCTCTGACAGACTGATCAAATGCCAACAAGTCTCATAATAGTTAAACTTATTAACTAAAGTCAGATATGTTTCTATGAAGGGCATATTGGAAGGATGTGTTAATAGGCAACTAAACAAGTTGGAGCACAGAGGTATAAACCAGTTGCAGATAGTGCAAACGGATTCATATATTTTTATAACACAGGACTGGCAGCTTTCTCATTATTATTATTATTATTATTATTATCATCATTTATTTGTTAGGCGCCACAAGGTATCCGCAGCGCCGCACACAGTACTAACAGAAGACTATACAGGGTGAAACCATACAGAACAATGAACAAAAAGCCCCTGAAACTTTTTGGACAGAGAATAATCTAGAATAAAATTCCCATTCTTTCTGATCTGGGGCAAGTTGAGAAATTGCCCTGATTCTTCTCAGATCTTGCAGACTTTTGTGTAACACTTTTACCTCTAGCATGCTTGATAATGTTCAACACTCACTGATCTGAAATAGTGGGTCCACATTTCTACAATGATGAAATCCTTTACCCTGTACATGTTATTTGGGACTTATTCCTGTGAACTTGCTTTGCCATCTTGGGTCTGATTGGCTGAGTGGTGAGGTTTTAAAATTTTGTCTATTGTATTGCCTCCCTGGCCTATAAATCATTGCCTCCTCAAACTGTTGAAGGTGGAAATATTCTGGCTCTATGATCTTGTGGAAATCTGTATGATTTTTCCTCCTGATACCTTGTGTATCATGGTATGTAATTTCTTTCCTAAAAGAACACCATCTTCAGATGGAAGATTAGCCAGACAATTTTTTGGGGTATCCGCTGCCCAAAGCCGTAACCTTATGGAAAACCTTGCTACTGCTACAGATGCAATAGCTCCTAAAGAGAAAACAATGTTGTCCATAGATGCTTCACATAGAAATTCAATGTTTTTTTCCATCATTTCAAAACTTTTCACTAGGCTCTGTGGGCCTGATTCATTAAGGCATGTAAATGCCGATACATGCCATATTTTGCATAGAATCGCAGTGCGCATGCCCAGAAACAAACCATACACCATAGAACGCAGCAACATCTAGTTCATCTTCGAATGCAAAGGAACATTACTACAGCCTACAATTTCAATTGGAGGAACAGGGAGAGGAATGCTTACATGCACATAGTCAATTTATAGTAAGAGTGTGCCAAGCTCAAGCGCACGCAGCAGCGTCTGATTCAAGTTTGGGCATCTGTGAGGTACATGTTTTTCAGTTGTAACACTTGCACCAGCTAAGGGCAGATGAAAGTGCCGATTACTAGTGATGACGGACACGTATGTAAGCTAGAACCAGTATTTGCAATCTGGAGCAACGATAAAAATGCATTTTATGTACAGTAGACATTCATAACATCCTTATAAATGTATATTATGGGAATTTTTTTTTTTTATTTTTTTTTCATTAATGACTATATCATTAAGAGGTTACATTAATTGAACAGTTGTTTTTGTTTTTTTCTGTGCACTCTTTTCGGACATTATATTGAACATATGTATTTGGTGTATCTTGCAGTGTATTGTCTGTTAGAACGGACCTACACCCATATTCATCAACAAACGTATCTTTACATCCACTTCTTGTTGACTAGGGACATAAACAAAGCACAATACGTTTAGCCTCCTTCAGCCGCCAATTTGTCCTCCTTCAAGAAGGCACTCAAAACTTACCTGTTCCTAAAAGCCTACCAACCTTACAACTTACCCCCTCATCTCATCTCCTCCACCTGCTCTGCCCCTCTCTCCTCCCAGCCCCCCCTGTTCTCTCCCCACTTCTTCAACTTGCTCCTTGTGTTCTGTCTACCCTCCCTTAGGTTGTAAGCTCATTTGAGCAGGGCCCTCTTCCCTTTGTTCTCCATACCAGTTCTTCTGCTCCGTCTTTACTGCATTAGCCTGCCTGGAGTCTCTAAAGTTTTGGTATTTTTTGTTTACTGTGTGTAATGTTTCACAGTGTTTAGTCTACTGTTTGTGCTGTGTACGGCGCTGCGGAACTCTTGTGGCGCCTAACAAATAAAGGATAATAATAATAATAATAAAATACTTCAGAAACTCCGGCCAGTCATATGCAATAAAGACGGAGCGGAAGAACAGGTATGGAGACAGGAGGGGAGTGGGCCCTGCTCATCCGAACTTACATCCTAAGGGAGGGTAAACAGACCAGGCACAAGAGGAGCCAGTTGAGGCAAGAGGAGAGAAGGGAGAACGAGCAAAAGGGAGGAGATGGGGGTTAAGTAGATGGTTGGTAGGCTTTGAGGAAGAGGTGAGTTTTTAGTGCACGTTTGAAGGAGCACAGAATAGGAGAGAGACGGATGGAATGAGGGAGGTCATTCCAGAGAACTGAGGCTGCATTGGAAAAGTCTTGGATTCTGGAGTGGGAAGAGGTGATAAGAGTGGAGGAGAGGCGGCGGTCGTTGGCCGAGCGCAGGGAGCGGGCAGGAGTGTGAATGGAGAGTAGGTTAGAGATATAAGGGGCAGTAGAGTTGGAGAGAGCCTTGTAAGTGGTGGTGAGGAGTTTGAAAAGGATTCTGTAGGGGAAGGGGAGCCAGTGTAAGGCAAGGCAGAGAGGGGAGGCAGAGGAGGAGCGGCGTGAGAGGAAGATGAGTCTTGCGGCCGCATTGAGTATAGAGCGGAGGGGGGGAAAGACGGAAGTGGGGGAGGCCAGTGAGGAGGAGGTTACAATAATCGAGGCGGGAGATGATGAGTGCGTGGATGATAGTTTTGGTGGCATCCTGAGAGAGAAAAGGACGGATGCGGGCGATGTTGTGTAGTTGGAAGCGACAGGCTTGGGCAAGGGAGTGAATGTGGGGGGCAAAAGAGAGAGAGGAGTCGAGGGTGACACCCAGGCAGCGAAGTTCGGTGACAGAGGAGATGGTGGTGTTATTGACGACAATAGAGAGGTCATGGTGGGATGGGAGCCTGGGTGGAGGAAAGGCAATGAGTTCAGTTTTAGAGATATTGATTTTGAGAAAGCGCTCGGACAGGAGGAGATGGCGGAGTGGCAGTCTGATACCCGAGCGAGGAGGGTGGAGGAAAGTTCAGGAGAGGAGATATAGAGTTGAATGTTGTCAGCATAAAGGTGATACTGAAGACTGAAGGAGGAGATGAGAGCACCAAGGGAGGAAGTATAGAGCGAGAAGAGTAGAGGACCGAGAACAGAGCCCTGAGGGACTCCTACAGGGAGAGGGGAGGGAGTAGATGAAGAACCAGACGTGGATACAGAGAAGGAGCGATTAGCAAGGTATGAGGCGAACCAGGCATGGACAGAACCAGAGAGGCCGAGAGAGAGAAGAGTTTGCAGCAGGAGGGGGTGGTCCACAGTATCAAAGGCTGCAGAGAGGTCAAGGAGGATGAGTACGGAGAAGTGACCCTTGGATTTGGCTGATAGGAGATCATTAGTAACCATGACCAGGGCAGTTTCGGTAGAATGGAGGGGGCGATAGCCAGATTGGAGAGGGTCGAGGAGAGAATTATCCGCGAGGTGCCTGGTTAGGCGGCTGCAGACAATCCTCTCAAGTAATTTGGAGGCATAGGGGAGAAGAGAGATAGGGCGATAATTAGCAAGAGAGGTGGAGTCAAGATTAGTTTTTTTGAGGATAGGAGAGATAAGAGCGTGTTTAAAAGAGGAGGGTACTATACCAAAAGAGAGTGATAGGTTGAAAAGTTGTGCTAGGTAAGAGCAGGCCGTTGGAGAGAGAGAGCGAAGGAGATGGGAGGGGATGGGATCGAGAGGGCAGGTAGAGGGTGGAGAGGAAAGAATAAGGGAGTGAACTTCTTCACCGGTTGTAGGGCTGAAGGAGCACCAGAGTTGGTTGATGGGGGGAGGTGAAGCGATGAGGGTGGCGGGAGAAGAGGATAGGGAGATGTTCAGTCTGATGTCCTCAATCTTGGAAGAGAAGAAAGTGGCGAAGTCAGAAGCGGAGAGGGAAGGCGGGACAGAGGGGGAGGCGGGGGAGAGGAGGGAGCTAAGGGTGGCAAAGAGGCGGCGGGGATTGGAGGACTGAGAAGAAATGAAGGACTTAAAGAAGGATTGTTTAGTGAGGGAGAGGGCAGAGGAGAAAGAAGAGAGTATGAATTTAGAGTGGAGAAAGTCAGCCAGGGAGCGAGATTTCCTCCAGAGGCGTTCAGCAGTGCGAGAGCAGGGTTGGGGAATAATGCGCCATCGGCCGATAGAAGAGGCCGGGGCAACAGCGTCCAGGGCAGTGGTGAGGGAGTGATTGTAGAGAGACGAGGCCTGGTCGGGACAGGTCAGGGAGGGAAGGGGTGAAAGTAGAGTTTCGAGAGAGGAGGAGAAAGAGGTGGGGTCAATGGCATCCAGGTTACGTCTAATGAGGATGGCTTTGGGCGAGGCAGGAGCAGGGGAGGAGGACAGAGTGAAGGAGAGGAGGTGGTGGTCAGATAGTGGGAAGGGAGAGTTGGAGAAGTCAGAGAGATCACAGAGATGAGAGAAGACAAAGTCAAGGGAGTGACCAAGACAGTGGGTGGGGGAAGAGGTCCACTGAGTAAGGCCTAGGGAGGAGGAAAGGGTGAGAAGTTTAATGGTGGCGGGGTCAGTGCATTGCTTTAGAGATGACCCACTGTCTGTTAAGTCATCACATCTAGGTTTTCTTAAATGTTACTACAGCCATATTTCAGTACTTCTAAATCCTGCCTGTCCCATTGAAGCATACAGTCTAAATTCCTTAACATACACAGACACAGACAGAGATAGACTAGGGTCAATTTGATAGTAGCCAAATAACCTACTAGTATGTTTTTTTGGAGGAAACCGTAACACCAGGAGGAAACCCATGCAAACAGGAGAGAACATGCAAACTCCACACAGCTAAAGCAATGTTTGGGAATCTAACAAAAGTCTGATAAAAGTGACTCGCAGGGACATGCCAGATTATTATATCAAGCACATCAGTATGGACTGTATGCATTGATTAGTCTAGGTAAGCTTTGTGGGGACCTCATTTATTTTTCCCGCTAAGACTAAGGTCCCTTCAGTGTTCATGTGTCAACAGGTCAATGTCCCCAGAAGGATAAGAATGCAGATACACACAGGCATGTACACACACATACGCACACACACATACGCACACACACATACGCACGTGTGCATACAAGTATTTGCACACACGACACACACACACAGATACTCAAGATAAAAAGGAGTTTTATACAGATAAACCTTTGTGAATATATTGCAGAAAAATAAATAAAAGAAATTCTGCTTATTAATTTGGTAGACTTTACCTTTAAAATTAAATACTGACCAGATGTGTGCAAAGAAAAAAAAGTTTGCTTTTTTGTCCTAATCATGTGAACTATTTAAATACTATTTAGAATGAGCTCTAGATGCATCCTCATAAGTAACGACAAGTACAATTGTTATGCAAAATGACTATGTTCCGTGAGCAAAAATCAATGACCACAAAGTCAGCAACTCTCTTCACAGCAATTATTAGCATACCTGTTTTTGTAATCCTGCCAGCAGTTGCTATTATTAATATACATCATGTTGATACTAAACTCCCAGGACAAGTTTCTGTTTTCTATTTATTCGGTATTCACCCCATTTACTTTTGTTTGTCAGATGCATTAATAGCTGTTGCATGAAAAAAGCAGTGGGAATCTTAAAACACTTTAAATGATGCGTTTAGATGATCTTTTTTTTAACACTTAGTGGAGCGTGCAAGAAATGAAGATGATGGGCAGCAGGTCTTAAGAATAAAATTATCTATATTGTAGAACATAAACACAGCATTCCAGGCTTTCTCAACCTGACAAGAGGGGCACATAGTGTCCCAATGTATTTGCTATAACAATTCTCTTCAGAGTCCTAAAGTTTAATGTAAAGGACAACAATAAACTTAAGAAAATGCTTGCAGGCATTTACCTGCAAAAATAGAGCCACAAACCCCCAAAACAATAATCAATTTATTTTAATCTCTATGTGTCTGCATATACATGAGTAGGAGTTTTCACTGATTTCTATCTTGAATGGACCTGTTTGAAATGACACACAGTCACTCTTTCCATCAATGGATCTCAAGGCACATTGCCAAATACAGTATGGGTTATACAGTTCTACATACTTCTCCAGTGTGTTATAATGTGTCAGGTTATATTATGTGTTTAACTGTAGATTGTAGGTGGGGACCCTAAATCTCTCATCTTGCCCCATTTAGCTTTAATCAAGCTTTTGGTTTTAAGGAGATGGGCAATAAAGAGGATCCACTATAGGATGTCAGGGCTCATGCCAGCTAATATGCAGTCAAAGATAATCTACATTTATAGTCAGGATCAAAGAATAAACACAGGTCAGGGCAGACAGAAGACAAACTGCAGAACTGAACAAATTTTCAGTCAAATTAACAGACGTACCCTTGTCCCATGCAAGTGCACAACCTTGCAATGTAAAACAGACTAATGGAGTTTAAATAGGAGAACAACAGTGTCAATGTTTCGCTTCTGACTGTCATCATAAGCCCACCACTTTGTGCTTTAAAGGCTTTGTTCTTTTCATCTCATTGGATTTGGTTTATAAACTATGTCTCTTAGAGATTACCATGGTGACAAACGAATCTGAGCTAGTTTTATTTTGACTACTTAGCAGACAACTAAAAGCACTCTCACCTTTTATTCATTGGATTGTTTTGAAGTTAATATCCTATCTGTTTTTATATTTTAAAAGAATAAAAACCAAGATTTATGTGGGCAGAAAATATGTGTCTGTGTAAAGGCAGCACACAGCTATAATCCTGGCTTCTCCAAACCCAATAACTGTTGACCCATCATACTTTAACCCCCTCAATATAGCATCTTATTTCACTTCAAAGAGTTGGATCTAACGTGAAAACCAAAAGTACAAAAGAATGGAGAGGTGCAAGTGGAGGAATGACATGAGTTATTGCATACAAATTCCACCCACGGTAACAAAGATAACCAGTTTTTGTTCGAATGTAGATGATATGCAGATGAAAGACTGATGTTAATCCCAAATAGTGTGCAAAAATTTCTTAAAAATTGTGCAAACAATTGAGAACCATGATCAGAGACAATGTCTGTTGAAAAGTGTGAAGATCGGGTTTTCTGGCCCAATTCTACCCACTTCACTCTGGCTGGCCACCCACGGGTGCCTTTCTAGGCCAGGGAAGCCTACCCAGTACCTACTAAGGTTCTTAATAGTCACTCAGGCAAATGCAGTTAGAAAGTACAACAGTACATTTATTGTAATAAAACAACACTAGAATATTATGTACATACACTAAATAAATGCCAGGCAGGTTTATCACATAATCTGTCCCTTACCCCACTAGCTTAAGGAGTTACAGTTACCTGGCTGTCCTGACATGATGACCCATGGATCTGCCGAAGTATTTCACTGGTAGAGCGACCAGCCAAACTGCAGCTTCCAGCCATCAATTCCTCGAATGAACATCACATCACCCCCTTGAGTGGCTCCTTATATCTAGGGTCAAATTTCCACAGTGTTTTCTCCTCCCTGGGCAAACCCCTGGTCCTCTCCTTGTTAAACATTGGTGAGTCCTGGACTAGGGATTTGGAGATGTAGTGGAGATGAGCTGTACATCCACAGAAACTCCCCTGCCAGATTGTAGACCAAACATTTGGAGTAGTCTTGTGAGAACAATGGATACTAATTAGACTTCCCCCTCACCAGTATCTTGCAACCTGATCCCTACCCATAACCCCTCTGGCTTCACTTTAAGGACAATGAATAATAACCTCACTGCTACATTAACAATTTACAATAAACAATATACATACATAAGCTGACCTGAAGGGTAGATCAAGGATTTCTTGTTTTTTGCACAGTTCCCACGGGACAGAACAAAGTTCTTGATGTCTGAAGACAAGGAAGGCCACCATACTGAACGTGAAAGAATCTCCAAGGTCTTGGAGATACCCAGATGTCTGATGGACTTGCTCTCATGGGCTTTATAGAGAACTGCTTTTCTTAGGTGGATTGGAACAAAGAGATGGTTTATCAGAGTCTCTGTGGAGCCAATTTTTGAAATCTACAAAAAACTACACCCAAATCTTGGTTTAATCTGGCATTGAAGGTGGAATAACAGACAGTGGTTCAGAAGAAGATACATGATGTGAATCAAAACTTCTAGATAAAGCATCCGCCTTAACATTCTTGGACCAAGGTCTTTAAGTAATAATAAAATGAAAACTGGTAAAAAAGAGTGCCCACCGGGTTTGTATGGAATTCAATCTTTTTTGTTGACTCTATATACTGGAGGTTTTATGATCGGTGATAGCCAAAATGACATGAATGGCTCCTTCCAGTCAAAGCCATTCTTCAAAGGCCCTATTGATGGTCAAAAGTTCCTGATTGCCTACATTGTATTTAGCTTCTGCAACAGAAAATTTATGGGAAAAATAAGCACAGGCATGCAAATGGTGAGTATGAGGATTTTTCTGAGAAAGAATAGCGCCAGCACATACATTATAGGCATCAACCTCCAGTCCAAATCGTGGATCCAGATTAGGGTGTCACAGGACAGGAGCAAAGATGAATGCCCTTTGGAGAGTTTCAAAAATAGTTACCGCCCTTGAGGCTGGGATCCATTCCCTTACGGGTAAGAGCAACAAATCTGAGAAGCCACCAATAAATTTCTGATAATAATTTGGAGAACCTGTTTAACATGAAGCCGGTGTTGTGAGAAAAGACTGTGAATATATCAAAATATCATCCAAGTACACAACAAAAAATTTGCCAAGGAAATAACAGAGTACTTCATTAATGATATTTTGGAATACCGCAGGGGCATTACATAGATCGAACAGCATGACCAGGTATTCATAATGGCTAGAATGTGTGTTGAATGCTGTTTTCCACTCATCCCCTTCTTTAATGGGGATGGAGATCAATCTTGTATAAGCTGGTAGCAGTATTCAATTAAACAAATAACACTGAGATGAGGGGAAGTGGATAGGTGATTTATAATCATAATTTTATTAAGACCCCGAAAATCGATGGGATGCAAGCATGCAGCCCACCAACCTTTTTTGACACAAAGAAACATCCAGCTCCTACCAGAGACATAAAAGGCCTAGTAAAGCCGTTTTGCAGATTCACCCCCACATACTCTTTCATGGTCTTTGTCAGGAATATACTTGTTCTGAAGGTCTAATCTGCCGGTGTTGGCACTGCTAAGCTAGGAGCTGTGGAGTCTAACATGCCTCTGGTCTTCACCAGGAACCACCGCAAAGGAGTTTGGCTATCACTGCAAAGACCTGCAGGTCGCGGCCCTACCAGATAGCTACCAGCGAAGTGTAAGTGAACCAGAGTTGTCATACAGGCCGAGGTCAATCCGCGCAGGCAATATAGGAACCGAGGGAGCAGTCAAAAGCAGTGTCAGGAAGCCGAAGGTCAATACCAGAAGATCAGAATGTCCAGAAGGAGATCCAAAGAATAGTTAGGCAGAACCGAGTCGGAGTCCACGGAGTCACGCAGAATACTTAGAAATATATAGAAGTGCTGGAGACTAGGAAACCTAGACACTCTAGCACCTGAATGGTGCAAAAGCCAGGTTAAAATAGGAAGCAGTGTCCTGTCATTTGTGGACGTGGGATCGGCGGTCAGAGCAGCTGACCACCGACAGGAAGGGGCTGCTGGCATCTCCGTTGCCTAGCAACAGGGATGTGATGTTCGGGCGCAACTTCCTCCCGAGACCCAGACTTTTGGCAACTGGTGAATGCAGTCACTATGCTTGTTCCTGCCTGGCTATTCCAGGTACTGTGCTATATCCTGGCTCCACCCAGACATTATCTGCAGTTGTTAGTGCAGAAATCAAACACTGCTGCCCTTACTATGCTAAAGGTAGCTCACTGTTGATGTCATATGGCAAAGAAAGATAATGTTTATTACAACTTTTGGATGTATGTAATGACTGTTGAGAGGTTGGTTTATGGCAACAATCTTTGTACATACTGATGTGATGACCCCAACTAGAGCTACATTTTGCAAATATTTTAAAGCCTACTCACAATCACAAAAGAGTCTACAAAAGTTTTTCTGGGTTCACAATAAAAATTTAACAATACATAATTATTGGGCAATTATTTACTGTAGTTATTGTCTAGCAATGGAATTATCATTTAAATAAGCTACTAATGTTTTATGTACTTAGAATAAAGTATGGAATTGCTGTACAGGTTCAGACATAAAAAAAATTGTCTATCATGACTATAAGTGGTGTTTATGTACTTTGAAATAGAGGTCATTTTTGGGCATGTTTGGAAGAATCTACAATGATGAAGACCAATGAAGACCAATCAACAGTGATGCCCTAAACAGCAGTTAAGGTGAAATTGACATAGCATATTGTGACAAAGGCAACATTAACTATGGGCAAATGTAGACAAAAGACCAACAGTGATGTCAATGCAATTTCTACAAGTGCCAGCATGCTCTGGCAAACATGGGTATGCTGGAACTTGTAGAACAAAACACCTTATGGCTGCATCGTCTTGCTGGTACCAGTAGTGTTACATAAAAATATAAATGTTCTGTAACATTTAACACTTTATTACCCCAACACTCCTCAGCAGGGGAGGGGTGTTGAGAAGAAAACCAGTGCTTTCAGCATGGGCCTGTTTTGTTTTGGGGGGTGTGACCTGCAATTTTTTTGCTGACCCAATTCAACTAGGTAATTCAGCCCCATGCTGAACAGGCTGAGGTCATTTCACACAAATTGCTAGTTACAAGTAGGTTACACTTATGTTAAAGCAGAACATTTTGAGAATTTGCTAAAATATACTCTATGCATACGTGTAAATGTTGTGATCTACATCTGCTATAGTGACAGCAGATGGATTTCCAGGAGAGACAGCTCGGAAAAGTAAGGTTTTTAACCACAGAATGTGCTGACTGACTTTTTTACATGGTTGTAAAACTTGTGTAATAGCCCTATTATTAGTTATTATTTAATTTGGTGTCATTTTATATTTAATATAAATATGTTATTTCTGCAGTATATTGCATATGTATAATTATAATATATACATTTTTTCAGTGATTATTATATATGTACACATGTTGTTTCTCTAGTTCCTATATACTGCTACCAAGCTCTATAAATCATACAGGAAAAAACTCTCGCCAATCACAAATTGCTTATGTGAGTTAATGGAGATTTTTTATATAATTAAAGTAGTTGAAGCCAAAGGGTTACTTTTACATGCTGTGTAAGAAAATTATCTGATTCTCACTATTTCATGTTAAAGTGCTTACACAACTGTGAAAGCTTTGCTATTGCTAAAATAACATATAAAAAAACAATGTGTTGCAAATCTAAAACCCTTTACATGAAAATGTTTTATTTCCATAATTCACTTTAAATTTTAAGAAATTTTGGTTACCTGCAGAAATATTGTTACATGTATTTCAAATTAAAACTGCTCCTTAATGCACAACATCATTGTAACAGGGATTAAAATATTGCAATATGTTGTACCTTTCTACTTTTAATTTAATACTACATTTTTTCTTCTATTTGGCTACAGCATAAATTCAGTAGGCAAAATTACCCTCTGACATTTTTAGTTATTCAATGAGCAATAAATGTGCTGCATTTATTAAACTGAGAAGTATGTGATGTGATTGGACGCTTACTACAGTGAGACTTTTACATCTAGATGTCTTAGGGTAGTTTATATAAAAGACTCTAATAATAAAAAATATAATTAAAGCATTTACATAGTTATTAAAAAACTTAAAAAATAAACCACACAGCAGTGACACATAAAAATAAAAACAAGTCATCAAATATATGAATAGAATAGATGAGTGGCAATTGTATAATGTCAAGTTTCTAAAAAAAAATCTACAAGTGTCACAGTATGAAACATAATTAACTGATCTCAATCAAAACTTTTGTATTTCTTTTCTAATGTGACTGAAATCTACATCATGTTATGAAGAAAGAAACATGGCTGTACTGATGCTTTTTTTTATATAAAAATGTGCAGTGAGATATCTTAACATTTTTATGGTGCCATTAAACCATGCACTGTGTGGAAAGCCTATTAAGATGATCATTTAACACCTGTATGAGTGATTTTTGATTGCAATAGTCATAATCACAGAGTCGTGTTATCAGCATGGCACTTATGTAGATTATAATGTATAGGATAGCGGGGGATGTGATCAGTATCTGAAACATTATGCACATGATTTCACTGTGACTTTTTGACACACGTCTTAAAAACATACAGTATATTTCCTTTTTATTTCATTTGTAGTTTTCCCTCTATATTTCTCTTGAGGTTTATATTATTTATGTGTTTCTTTCATTTTATTATTTACCCTATTTACCCAACTCTGTTATATGTCACAAGTAATGTGTTAATTTCGAAGATTTATTTTCAAAGCAATTTTTAAAAGAAATCAGGTTTCTATATATGTTACAGTGTGAAAAGAATTCTACTGTAGAGTTATAGTTCATTGCACTTTCATTTTAGTATTCTATCAGGGAATTCCACAGGGATTTATAATATTCGCCCGTGGGTATAACAGTGATGATTCTGTCAAGTTGATAAGACATACAAATAAAGGCATGGATTAAATTCTCTTTCTACTATTAACAAATGAAATGTTGCAAACATAAAGAGACAAGTATATTGGAGAGACAAAAAAAAATATTTTAACATACACGTGAAGAGAAAAGCCTACAAACAACAAAAACTAGATGAGATTTATGTGATTGCCTTTCATTTCTAAGAGCGCTGAGGTGAGCAACTGTATGCTTATTGGTTGGGGAATGCTACTTCCCTTTAGACCATTTTAATTGGCTGTGGGAGTTTTGGCCTGTATCACAAGAAGGTCATGTTTATGTAAAATATTTAAATTTTAGTCAGTTGAACCATCTGGTGTGAATACTGTATCATTTTTAAACAGTGGTCCAGTCTATGGAGGACAGTGACAGGAGCATGGAGGAGTCTACTGAGCAGTGTTAGGCTGGTTACACACTACAGTTTTTTCAGGCGATTATCAGGCCAATCAGATGGCAAACGACCGGTTGGCCCAATATCCCAGTAGTGTGTACCCTGCAATGATGAATCATTATTGTTCCAAAGCCAAATGTACCATTGAAGGAAATTTTTAAAGTGAACTGAAAATTTTGTTCAAAGATAGAATAAGGTTGTTCCAATTCTGCAGTGTGTATGCACTCACGACTTTGTGCTTAATAGTGTCAGCCCATGTTGTTCTCTATGCCCAGAATAGCCCTAATCTGTTTTAACCCAGTTTTGCCCACAGCTCTGGCAGGTAACATGTTACTCTCTGTTCAGTTCTGCGGTAGAGCAGTGGCATCCTGTACATACCATGTACTTAATAGCTTATTCAGCAGCCTGACCTGTGATCAATAATCCAGGCTGCAAATTGGAAGCAGAGCAGCTGAGGACCTCACACCCTCCAAGCAATTAGGGGACCTGAGATTGAATCTTCATGATAGCAGCAGTACCAGTGACATGTGGGGAGCAGCAGAGGGTTGGGGAGGGGAGAGGGGTGACAGTGCTCATCCTTTACACAATGACTGAGAGGAGAGCAGGAGAGAGGAGACCTCTGTGATGATCAAGCTATGGGTGGGAATTCTTGACAGGAGGTAAAAGGAAGATTGAGAGGGGTGCATGTACTAGACAATGTGAGGGTCCCACTTGAGCCTTTTTTAGTACAAGAGAAGGAAAGATTAAGATCAACTTTTTTATTAGGGTGCACAATAGGAATTCCCATAACATTGCTACTTTGGATGGTCCAAAGCTCACTGTGGAGAAGACAAATGTTTTTATAATACTTTTCCTGTGAGACAATTGAAAACATTTCTACTTAGCTGCGCCCTCTGGCACCCAATAGGTTACACTCCATGTAGGTCCAATACTTGTTTGGTACTCTACAACTGAGATATAAGTGCTGCACTCGATAACATTGGTGAATATAGGCAGTCCCATTCCCTTACTGAGAGTTAATATCTCAGCATGTCTCTACTGCTGTCACTGGTCTGATGTGGAGGATATAGTTGCAAGGCTAACATGTCACTTTGCCTTGCCTGTATTACCTTCCTAGATGAGTTGCAGCTGATGGTTATGACAGATGAATAGCAGGGATCTTAAGCTAATTATATACACATGAATCGGCATGCTGATTGGGACATTTTTTATACTGTCTTTGATAAAATCGCTAAACTTATCACTTTGTTAGAATTATCCTGTAGTGTGCACCCAGCCTTATTGTACTATATGGAGTAAGTTTTGAGGATTCAGAAGTATGGGGAGATGTCAATTTAAATCTTTGTTAAATACAACTGGCTAATTTGTTTTAGAGCTGGATCTGTTATTATAGAAGAACTAAAGGCAAATATAAAAAATAAATGTTTTAGGCACATTTAAGTGTTTTGTTCAAATTCAAGACAAGATGTAGTATGGAGTACAAGTAGAGAAAAAGAGGAGGAGAGAAGGTTTGTATTTACCTTGAGGAGAGATGCAGTGAGGCTCTTTCTCCTTCTATGATCTGTTGAAGGTGAGTACTACAAAGGGTAGTTGTTAAATCAATTAATATTGATGTAAGACATGTTTTGGTATTGTAATACTGATATTTATAAGAATTTTTAGATCTGACTAATTGCATCAAGAAAATTGGCAGATTTTGAAATTGATTATACTAGCTCTTCTAAGTTCCCCAACAATTTGCTGTCAGAGACAGTTGCCTCAGATTGCCTTATTATAGGCACATACCTACTGTTCTTCCGTCCAAAGTATGCTAGCACCAATTGATTATTCTCACTCCTGCTTCACATTCCAACAAAGGGAAAGGGTAAAAAAATGTCCTGTTAACACCCATTTCAAAACAACCTTAACATTCCCTAGTGCTGTGTGCTAATAAATTAATGAAACCAGAAGTCTCTTAGAAAAGCCATGTAAATGGTTTGAGAAGTCAGCCAATCTGATTTTTGGGAAAGGGTTCAAAATATTCCCGCCATTTATTGTCTACCAGATTGGTTTAACCTTGTTCCCTTCACATACATGGGACAGTACAGAGAGTATGGGCAGACTCACTATTATTTAAACTTTTTGGAGGGTTAAAAATACAGACTATGCTTTAGACTGCATTGTTTCAAGACAGGAATATATTTCTGTACTTTTTTTTTTTTTAGCAAGGAAGAATGTGGATCAGTGATAAGCAACAGACAGCCCTGGGGCCGCATTCAGGTGCAGTAACAGAATTTAATAGGAAGGAAACCTGCTCTGTGAAATATTACACCTACTGATAGCTATTAGTGATTAATTTCTTCCAAGTGTGGCAGGTGCAATGCTAATATCCACATATCCCTAAGTGTTCTTCACCTATTTTTGCATGGTTGCATCTTGTTAGAATATTTGCTCAGATCACATTCAACTACATTGCATATTGTGATTTTCTTTTTCCTGGACTGGGATGCAAGTAAAAAATTACAGATAATTATTCATTTTTTTTTTCAAGTCTTGAAGGATCGTGAATATCATAGCAGTTCTTTTATATATGCCAATTTAGAGCTTAGATTTAATGGTTCTTTAAGTAACTCATTGAAGTATGGGTTGTCTTTTTTAAATAATTGAAAATGTCAACATTTGGTAGTTTGTGATATCAAGTAAATTGTTTAATTGTTTGTCATTTGGGGCAGCACAGTGGCCTAGTGGTTAGCACCTCTGCCTCACAGCACTGGGGTCATGAGTTCAATTCCCGACCATGGCCTTATCTGTGTGGAGTTTGTATGTTCTCCCTGTGTTTGCGTGGGTTTCCTCCAGGTGCTCCGGTTTCCCCCCACACTCCAAAAACATACTGGTAGGTTAATTGGCTGCTATCAAAAATTAAAAAAAAACCCTATTGTCTGTCTGTGACTGTGTGTGAGTGTCTATATTAGGTAATTTAGACTGTAAGCTCCAAAGGGGCAGGGACTGATGTGGATGAGTTCTCTGTACAGCGCTGCAGAATTAGTGGCATTATATAAATAAATGATGATGATGTTTTACGTTATTGAAAAAGAGAAACAAATCAAAGTTTGACAAGAAAAGGCTGAACAGAACTCCACCCTTAAAACTTAACTTTTATTAATTATAGTTAAAATAAGGTACCATCTGAACAATAAAACCAAAACACAAACACAGAAGACATGTGTATTTAAAAACACTCACTGGGGGATTTTTGATCTATAATTGTAATGTGGACTAATTGTGTAATGTAAATGTGGCAAAGAAATTATAGCTGCCACTATGGGTAATGGGCTGTCATGTGCCCAATAATTCCGCTTTCTTAAATGGTAGCTAGAAATTGCATTGTCTAGATCAGTGATGGGCAAACTACGGCCCGCGGGCCAGATCCAGACCACTTAGAGGTTCTATCCGGCCCGCCAATATTTTAAAAAATTTCATTAAAATATGCATAAAATTATTAGGGCCAACCCTGTGTGTCAGAACCTTCATTTTTATGCCTTCCCAGCTATTTCCTCCATTACACTTCATCCTCCTTCCTAAAAGGACACTTCGTATGTCAATGACTCAAACACCTGCCCATCCCCTAATGGCTGAAAGTCATGTGAGAAGAGATGGGCTGGGCCATATACTAAGGCGGATTTCGATTGGCTGCTGTGTTGTCAGTTAGTGGCTCACTATAAAGACGGATCTGCAACAATCTGCTGAAATAAGTGCTGTGTCTGTACGATCGCTGCACTTATAGAGGTAACACTGCTATATAACACCCTCCCGTCCCATTCAAAAAATTTGTATTATATATTTCGATATTTGAGTTTTTTAATAAATTATATTGGCCCGCCTAAAGTTTTTCTTTTTTATTTGGCCCACTCCTGAAACAGTTTGCCCATCACTGGTCTAGATCATCAGGCAAAGAGTAGAGTGAGAACACTAATTAAATAGTTCAGCCTTTTTTTGTCGAACTTTGATTTGTTTCTCTTTTTCTCTAATTGTTTAAAAGGCTAGCACCCTTTCCTCTATATAACAAATCCATTTAGGAGGTATAAATATTATACAGGATGATACCCCTCTTTTTCTTTCCTTGTGCGGAGCATCTAACCACTGGTTGGCCGGGGGCATAGTATAGCCCCCTCTACTCCCTTGGACAGGGCAATTTTTGGCCAGGGGCCCATGTGTATGGCTCTGCTGTGATGCTGTAGGGGGGGTGGCATGATGCCGCCATGTGTACTTGGCTCAGTAAAATAAAATATATACCATGCCTCTGTCTAAATTGACTTTTGGATACGACAGGGAAAATGTGCCATAGGTATAGAATGTATGTATATTGTTGTCTACAGCATTAGTCATCACCTGTCTGAATACCTTGTTTTATAGATGTCATATTATGTAAACAGCATGTTGCGGATTTACGCTATTTTGAGGCCATCCTGGCGTGGCCCCACAAGGGATATATTTACAAATAGGTCAGTCATTCGAATTCTTTCTACTTTAGCATTGGTGCTCCCCACATGCTTATTCATGACCCATGCAATGCTACACCATGTACTCTATTCTTTTTACATTGCAATGGTTGGTTGGCGCAGACTTTGAAGCACACATGGCTTGTCGATGATTGACAAACAACACAAACAAATATAATATAAACCTAATTCTTTTATTTCCCTGTGCCCTTCAGCGTTTGTCGCTTAGTAAAGCAGATTCCCTGATCATTGGAACTGCATAGGTAAATGACTCAACCCTTAGCTGAACAATGTGGATGCTGACCTTTTGCATTTTGATTTTGTGTCTGGCTTTTGCTTGTCGATCATGGGGTCTATTCAGAACTTGGCCGTTAAAAAATTTGAAATCTACATTCATGTTTCCCGAGGTGCTGTCAGGGTGGGTTAGCCAGGAAATCTTGTTTGGGATGTATGTGTATCCCTTTGTTGGAACAACCTTTTTGGAATTTTTATCATTTTCCTCATGGGGTAGTTCTTCTGAAAGTGGAGGGTAAGTTCCTGTTGATCCAGCACATGTCATTTTTGCCAGGTGAATCGGTTAACAACGCTATCCCAGACTGCTTGTGTATTGTGTATTATGAATAGTTCGAGTCTGCCCTGGCTTAGGGTTTGGGTAGAGGCGCCTTGCTGGCGACAAGGGATATCAACACAGCTTTTCATCTTCTTTCACTGCACCTAAGTCATTCCCATTCATGAGTTCTAAGTTAGCCGATGTTTTCTATGTAGTTAAGTGACCCCTCCATGGGATGTGAAATTTCCTGCTAATTTCGAATGCTTCAGCTCCTTCCAGCATTGGTATGTTGAAGCGGGGATGAGTTATTCGGTATCGCCCATTACTTGGTCAATTTCGTCTGTGGTGGGGTCGAGTCAGTCCATGACCTGTTTGGAAACCTGATTTTCTGTTATTACGTTGTTTTCTTCCCTGGGGCTTTCTACTTTACTGTGATACAGCTGAGGATCCCACTACGAATCTGTCTTATTTGGGCATAGATATTGACATGGGTTTTGGACTCTGTCGGCTGACCACCAAAAATTGCACTCAATAATGATGGATGTTCGTGGGTCTCCTGAGGATGTTGTTAATGCAGGCGCAATCTATTTTTGGCCTGTTTAATTCTGCCTGTCAGGTTATCCCTATGGGTAGGATTTTTGCCATCAGTTGGACCGGGTGACTTCAGGATAAACCAGGCCTCACTGCTGTCTTTCCCCCTTGCTGAAGAGATTGGGGGAATTTGGCAGTCTGGGATATGATTTCTCCAGGATTTTAACAGGGTGTCCTGTTGGACCCAGCCCCTGTGTCCCGTGTTGTAGTCCTATTTTTAGTGGGGCAAATGTCATCAATTAAAATGGTTACTGAAATAATGATGACATCTGAAATGGTGAAACATAATATCGTCTACACGTTAATAATGTCGAATAAACTGTAATGGGGAACACACATACTGTTGACGCATGCAAAATGGCAATATCGGAAATGGCGTTATATGTTGCAAATTTTTATAGTGACCATGTAACCCCACTAAAAATCCTGCAGCCATGTCTTTTCTCATCACCTCAAAGTAATTGCAGCCACATAATACTTAATATTAAATTGCTATAACTCAGACTACCTGTAAAGAATATGAAATCAGAGTGACAGAATTTGTTTAATGTAGTGTACTGACAGTCTTATAATAATGTTTGTTTCTGTATAAAAATGCGTATACGGCAGAATGCCTGGATTCCAACTGATTTGCTTTGGTTCAAGGTATAAATTCAATAGGTTGTAACAAATGTATCCATTTATATAAATATTGTAAAAATTGCTAGAAAATATTTATACAGTGCGGTAGTTAGCACTGCAGATTATCTAGGTAACAGCTAACAATTACTGAGTAAATGTAACATTACAATACAATCTATAATACAGTGGTAGATCCAGGGGGGGGCGCGATCAGGGAAATCATGCCCCCCTAGCAGCACAAATATACATTTTAAATGGCTAAGACGCGATCAAAGGGAGTGGGGCCAATCGGGATCAGGGGTCATCAGGGACCAGTCAATCAGAAAGAAAGAGGACGTGACGATGCTAAATCACTTCACATAAAAATAAAGCTTAGGTCTGTCACAAATTCTGTTTCTCTGATGTCATATATTTAACCTAATTTGGTAGTAGCACCCCAAAAATTTGATAAATGCTTAACAACTATTACATTGAGCAGTAGTCTTTAATTTTAGATTGGTGCTACAAGCTTTTCTTGCATTGTACCTGTAAAGAATGTAACATTTTATTATGAGAACTACCAGTAATATAGCTCTATTACACCACATATTTATTTATTTGCTAAGTATTAGTATCTCCCATTCTCTAATTAGCTCTGTTGAAACACTCTGATCTCCAAAAGAAAGAGTATATATTTAAACCGCATTATTAGTGTAAAATAATTTGCATAGTATTGTTACATTTTCATGTCTCACATCAACTCTCATAAAATCCCTTCACACCATTAGCCAAACTGACATTTGTACAAACTTACTGAGCTTGCTGGTTGTTGTGGTGTATCTGGCTTTTCCTGACCCGGTTCCAGGCAGCTAATTTCCAAATCTATTGTTTTCAGAGAGCTGATGCCCAATTCTGTATCTTATCATGATGGACTTGTAAAGCATTATTTTTTACAGCTATCATTCTGAGTTTATTTTATTAACTTGTTCAATTAGACAGCATGTCTAGAGAGCACAGGAGGAGTGTTTCTCTGCAAGAGTAGCCAGAGGATGAGCTACATGGTCAAACTTCAAAGTGAAGAAAAAGTGGAAAAAGTGCACCAGACCCATCGCCTCCCTGAAGCTGCTGCAGTATCTTCAACACCTGCCATTCCAGAAGGAGAGGACATGGAGAACAAGATGGACAGTGAAGAAAACGATCTGGAAGAGGGTTCCTCTGTTACAGCCAGCTGTAATAATTACCCTTCTTTTGCAAAATAAACATCCCTAGTAAATGTCACCTATCTAGCAATGCAATGATAGCTATTATCTTATGCTCATGTATGTTGCAGTCCAATAAATAATAATGTGCCCATTTTATTTCTACATTAATTGTAACTGTATAATTATTTTATCAAGCTAATCTTATTTTTAAATCATTATTTAAAATAGTTGCTTCTGATCTCTACACTATCGTTGTGTGTAGATGCCTTCTTTCCCACCAATATTCCATTTTTCTTTTAGCAGCCGATACAATCAATAAATAGACTGAAATCTAATTTTTTTTCAAGTTTTGAACTAATTCTATCGGCTTTCCTCTAATGTAAACCATAAACCATTTTTGTGTTTGTTTGTTTTTGCAATTGTTAGTGCCTCTTTGTAATCAGTGTGTAGACTGTCATGTTTTTTTCTATTATATTATTTTTCTTCCTATTATTGCATAGCTGTGTCTTCTATGTATTTTCTTCCCACTGCTGTATTAATATCTCCCTCTTATTTAAATTTTTTATGCCATGCTGTAGCGTTTTAGTTTCCCTTATTATTCATTTAAATCAATAAAATAACTTAATTTATAAATTTTTATTTTATACTAATCTTCATGTATTCTCATTTATGTATATTTATTTCCACATTGAAGGTAGTGCGACATCATCACAATAGCATCAGTACCAAGGCTCTCCAAAGAAGCCACGAGTTGAGGAATAAGGTTTGAACATCCATTTCTGAAGCTGTTACAGCAGTACACTGAAGCCATTAGAATATGGAAACCTGCAAGAAGTGATTCCGGAATTGCATGAAGAGCACAAAGGAAAAGATAGCCAAGTCTGCAAGATTGTTTGGCCATAAAAAACAACGCCCTATCCAATTGAAGGGATGACAGGAGAAGATGAGGGATCATCTGAACACATTGGATGAAGATAAGTCACCTGTCAAAACCTTGAAATGACCTGCCAAGTATCCAGGTAAGATTTGTAATTAATTATGTGTTCTTACAATACACCCTATTTAAATGTTAAATTCCAAACTCTAAACTGAACTGTCACATAACATCTATCTAAACACTATGGGCCTGATTCATTAAGGAAAGTAAATGGAAAAAATGAGTAACCTTGGCAAAACTATGTTGAAATGCAAATTACTTTATTATTTGCACATAAGGAAAATACTGGCAGTTTTTTTTTATGTAGGATGCCAATACTTTACACTGACATTAAAAGTTGATCTAGGACCTGCTCTACCAAAATTATAAATCTGCCCTCACATTTTAAATTTACCTCCCCTCCAATACAACATGACTTTGCCAAGGTTCAAAGCTACTCGTTTTTTTTGCATTACTTTCCTTAATGAATCAGGCCCTATATATATTGCAGGTATTCTAAACTCCTTCCCTCAAGTACCAACAGCAGCTCAATTTGTTTTGGTCTTTGTTCATGTGAACAGCAGGATAATACATGACTAGAGAAACACACCGGTGTATGAATACTGAAATTCTGGAAACATGACCTGTTTATGGTACTGGAGAGCTATAGTTGATAATCCTAGGGTAGCCAGACTCATTGACGAGTTTGTCCAATTGGCCAAATCAATCCCAGAAGTAACCATACATAAGGAATAGTCAAAATCATCTTTTTCATACACATGAGGTACTAAATTATTTCCAGAGTAAGAACAATCTTCATATTAATAAATCCTAAGATCACAATTATCACAATTTTTTTCTATATCAAAGCAAGAAGCTGAACTTGTAAACACTAAATACACTTTCAATGTCAGTGAGCCTCTTGCCTCTCCAGAACTCAATACAACTTGAAGATCCTCAGTCCACCTCAAGCTGACACACCCATATATTATCAAGAGGACACTGCAGAAGGTATGTCCATGAATAACAAATGTAATATTTATACATTGTTTAATGTTACAACTTATTTTTTAAAATGTAAAAACAAATGTTCTTCATTTTCTTTAAATTTAGATCCACTTGCCTTTTTAAGAGCCACCAAGGATTCTGCAAATCAGAACATTGAAAGCCTACAACTCATGAGGAAGAAGCTACTCATGAGCAACAAACTGAACAGGAGCCAGTCCAGGGATATAAGGTTATTGATATTTTGCTTGAAAATCAATGCCAAATTCTGTATTATCAAGATTTTTTTGCAAAATATATCTCGTCAGTGGCTAATCAGCAATTGGAACATGCTACTGCACTTCTGTCAAGAAAGCCAGATAGTGGGAATGGTCTTGATCTCTGCTTGAGTGACAATTTACCCCTAGAGAGGTACGGAGTCTAATGGAAGAGAGATATTCACCAGGGATTCCCGCAGGGGAATATGGACTTAGCTGCTCTCGACCGCAGGTCGTGGTCCTCTAGGGGGCACAGAGCAGTTAATTTGGAGAACCATAAAGTAGCTAGCTGTAAGGCAGAATGGAATGTAGCCTCAGGTATATGAAAATTCAGGAATTTGACAGATGCTGTGCAATGATCAGCAGTATAACCACGAGTCTCGATAGTGGAATAGGCTGAGCAGGTAGTACTTTCAAGCGATGAGCTGCCAGAATCAGAAGGACTGAGGTATACACTGTTGAAGAAATTCAGAAACAGGACAGATGTTGAGTGATGCAGTATAGTCACAGGCCTTAACAGCAGAATAAGCTGATCGATGATGCTGTGAAGCAATAAGCTACAGGACTCAAAAGGACTGAAATATACGCTAGGGGAGTAATTCAGAAACAGGACAGATGCTGAGCGATGCAGTATAGTCACAGACCTTTACAGCAGAAAAAGCTGAACAATGATGCTGTGAAGCGATGAGCTGCAGGACTCAGAAGGACTGGTGTATATGCTAGTGTAGTAACTCAGGAGTAGGACGAATGCTGAGTGAAGCATTATAGTCACAGGTCTTAGCAATGGGTTAGGCTGAACGGACTTCACAGGCGTAGCTGTGAAGTGATGAGTGCAGAGAGCAGAAGTGCTGAGATACAGGTGTTATAACTCTGGAAAAGGATCGATGATGAGCAATGCTCTGTAGTGTGGCCACAGGGCTTGACTGTGGAATAAGCTGAAGAGGTAATGCTGTGAAGCGATGAACTACAGAGAACAGAAGCACTGACATCCACACAGTTGTTATATCTCTGGAATAGGACCAATAGCGAGTGAAGCTGCAACCGATGAATGAACGACCTAACCCACAAACTCAGGAATGAAGGTAAGTATAAGCATGAACAGGAGTCAGAGGTGATGCTTCCTATCAAGTAGGGAGACCTGATGATCTGACACCCATAGAAAGGAGGAGGACCCTTACAAAGGCAAGTGGCTGGTGATCATCCAATCATCGCGGAGCAGAGGTTTTAAGGTTCCTGGGGTTGCAAATGTGCAGAATACTTGGCAAGATGTTGTCCAAGGATAAAAGAATGCCAGGCTGCACAGCAGATAGCAGTAACCAAAAGAAACCAATGTACTTAAGGATCAGAATGGAACTAAACCGTTGAGATACGTTATAACTTTACAATATACAAGCCATGAATCAGCAAATGTCATCCACTTTAAATCAAATATTGGTGAAGCAATAACAGGCGGCATCAGCAAGTATTGCCATATCCGCAACACTACAATGTTTAGCCAATGAAATCCACAGAAGAAATGTTGACCAAAGTGCTCATGTGCCAACAGAACAAGCTCATGCTCAAAGCTCACAATCTGGTACAATTACAACTGAACATGAGCACAGCATCAACAGGAGAGGCAATATGGAATGAATTGAATGTCAAGCCTCAATGCCAGACCAGACAGGTATGTGCCTCCCCCCCCACTGGTATCCCTAACCCAAGTGCTACTCTTGCTCTTTACATGTGTCATGTTAATCTGTTTGCTTTTCTCATTCTATTCTCCACACCTGCAGGGTCTGAGCCAATGTAGCTCTCACCAGACAGTCACACCGTTACTCTCGAATGCATATTCTGAGAGTCAACACAAGTCTTCTTTTCGCCATATGTAGATTGAAAGTCCAGCCTAACACCAAGCACCATGTCTTGGAGGAAAGAATAAAACACTCATGGAATCAAATTATTTTTTTATGGACTAATTTCTTCTCTCATCGCAGTTTAACCATGTAATGTGCGACTCCAAATATTTCCATTTTGCCTTTTCTAGCACATGTCTAGCACAGGAGAAATTAATCTTTGTTTTTTTTAATATGTCAGGTAACAATAAGGGAAGTTTTCTCATTAAAGAGCAAAGTTAATAATTGTAGTACATTGTCCCAGGAACAAAGCATTTAACAATGCGAGCCTTCACAAATATTTCGTGTTGGTGAACCTAGTTTAAATACTATCAATATATTAATGTAATGCTAGGTACACACTGGAGTTTTTTCATCCTATTATTGGGCCAATCAGCTGACATATGACCGTTCGGTCAGAAGTAGAATTAGTGTGTATAATGACGCAATGGTGAAAAGTCGTCCCAAAGTGTCGATTGTTGTCTCATTTGGTTGGTTGTACTGTTTAATATTTTCCTCTATATCAATTAACGATAATGTGATGTGTATAAATATCAGATCTATCCACAAGCAACTGCTGATACTTCCTTGAGCTGTGACTCGTTTTGGGGTGTGTATATGTAAATTTGTGATGCCTGCCCCTGTCCCATGTGGTATGGTGTCCGCACATCACTCATTTTGTAATTAGGTGCTTCTAGTGGTAAAGCAATAGCAGTTTAATTATAAACCTTTGTCAGTGCAGTGTTATAAAAAACAAAGTATATATACAATGTATATGTGTAATGCTTATGTCTGCCTCCACAATTATGGCCATTGTCCCTTTATTGAACACTCAATACACATTCATTTAAAATAGGAGCAGTAAAAGAGCAGTTGCTTGTTGCTCTCTAATAGTATCCATATTAGTCAAATAATTTGTTGATGTGTGGTTGCGAACAAACGTACACTGTAAACAAGTATGTGCTAACGAATTAATGAAGAAAACATGTTCCCTTCTCTTTTTTTTGAGGTTTTGGGTGGTTACTATTGAACATGCTCTGCCCTTTATTTAAATTTCTTGATGATATCGTTAAATGGACCTCATATGTTGTTTCAGTGTGTCCGAAAATCATATCTTTGCTCATAATGTGGCTGTGAAAAGTCACTGCCCGGATGATCAGTCTTTTGTTAACCGTCTAAAACGTGACTAGTGTGTGAGCAATAATCATCCGAGCGATTGGACCTTCTCGAGGGTAAATTCGCTGTAGATAACACGTTGGTGGGGAAATTCTTGATTGTGTACCTTGCATAACATTTATCTAACACTGAAATACATTTATTTTAAAGTTTAAAACTGTAGTCTTTCTTCTGACCTTGTGTGAGGGTGTGAGGTCCTCGGCTGCTCTGCTTACAATTTGCAGCCTGGATTATTGATCACAGGTCAGGCTCCTGAATAAGCTATTGATTACATGGTATGTACAGGATGCCACTGCTCCACTGCAGAACTGAACAGACAGTAACAGTTCCCTGCCAGAGCTGTGGGCAAAACTGGGTTAAGACAGATTAGGGGTATATTAGGGGTATTCTGGGCATAGAGAACATGTACTGACAATATTAAGGACAAAGACAGCCGTGAGTGCATACACACTGCAGAATTGGAACAACCTTATTCTATGATTTAAGAAAATTGTCAGTTCACTTTAAAAATCTTGTTCAATGGTACATTGGGCTTTGAAACAATAATTATTCATCATTGCAGGGTACACACTACTGTGATATTGGGCCAACCAGTCTTTTATATTCTGACTGGCCCTATAGTCACCTGAAAACACTGTAGTGTGTACTCAGCCTAACACTGCTCAGTAGACTCCACCATGCTCCTGTCACTGTGCTCCATAGGCTGGACCACTGTTTAAAAATGATACAGTTTTCACAGCAGATAGCCAATCAGTTATTTATCATCTGATTGAAGTCAAAGGGGGGAGATGATATAAAGTTTTCAATATATATGGGGTTTTAATAAGATACAGGAGGTAAATATTATTCAAATGAATTGAACTATTAGAACACAAGGACCTTACAGTGAAACTTGTGGGAATTGGTTAATTGGAAAGTTAAGGAATAATGACTCCACAGAAAGTGTAGTGTATAAGTGGAATGGCTCTCCCATCAAAGGTGATAGAGGACAATATAGTAGAGCAATTTCAAAATGATTGCTATACACCTAACAATGCCCTTCCAATGAAGTAAACATGGAATATGGTTGAGATTACTATAGTTTACAAAATGGGCAGTCTTATGGTCCAAAAGTCTTATTTTCTGTCATCAATAGCCTGGGTTTAATTAATCTAATGACAGATATGTAAAAGAATCCACACTCTGTGGGAGACATAATGCCTGGCAATATTTTTTTGGGTTAACTAAAGCAGTTTTTCTAGCTCATAGAAATAGAATTGTCTCAACGTTTAATTTACAAAACTTTATTTAGGTAGGCAAGCAGCACAAAATCTAATCATGCAACAATACCAACATTCTTTCACACAAATGTTGTTTAGAAATATACATTTTAATGTTATTTTTAATTGAAAGATGGTGTAATAAATTCTATCTTCAATAGTACGCTCTTATGAATTTGTTACAAATTGTTAAAACATATAAATTATAGTTCAGGTGTTTGTAAAACAGTTATAAGTGTGTTGACAATTCATATAATCTTCTAATGCTCTGATATACAGACATGTAAAATACACTGCAAATGTATATACATTTATTAACATAAACATACAGATATAAAATAGGTTTATTAGGAAGATTAAGTTTAAGTCACCTAATTTTAATAAGGAAGAAAAGAAAAAAAGTAATTGTTTAGGCTATGAAACTCTGATCCTGCATTGCTGTGATTATTTATAGTTTGTGATACATTACTAAACACCTTTAGTGTCACAAAGAAGACATAAAATCAATTGTAGTTTATTCTTTTAATGGTAATCATATAATAGATGGCCCGACTGAGGATACACATGATAATACATTTATTAAAATCATTAATTTTTTTATATAATATCTATTGTCAAACAGCTATTGCGCATCATTAATAATGGTCCGGCTAAATTATGTTACTCTGTTTCATCTAACAAAATTCACTTTAACATAAAGTTAACATAAAGTTCATACAACCATCCAACACACATAAATAAATGGCCCAAATGAAGGTTGACAATATATGTTTTACCCTTAAATTTCTGATTAAAAAACTTACGTCAATTGTAATATTATAACACACAAATCAGATATTTTAATCAGAAGTATTTCAACACATGTGTAGTATTACATTTCTATCTTGCTTATTTAGTGTTTGGATTTTGAAACATGTAATGCTCTTTGTTTTCCTCTCAGTCGTGCTAAATAACATGCCACAAATTAGTTTGAAAAGCCAAAGTCTAAATAAAAATACATTAAACATATATTCTGGTAGCCAAATACACTCTAATTTATTTTGCTACATACTAAATATTATAAGAGTGTGTATCTAAAAGATGTGTTATGTCACCCTAAAAATATGTTAAAAATAACTATTCTTAAATAAATTACATATCATTTGTAAATATTATTTTATTGACTATAGTTAGTCTGACTAAAGTATGAATTTGCATTTAATCAATATTTTACATAGGTCATATTATACATCAATGGTATTTAGCTGCAACATATGTTAATTAAACAAGGTAAGAAAGTATAAACATGAAAAAAACATTGTTTATATTAATTGGCTAACATTGTTCTATTTATGAATAAATTATTATCCTTTATTCATTGTTATTGGACAATGTTTTGCATAAATGACTTAGTACAACATAGCTCATTGTACATCACTGTTTGCTGAAATTCTAGAGAAATCCTAAAATTATCCTGATTGAATTGAGCTATTAAATAAATCTGTGTTGATTCCTATTAGATTCAAAATTGTTGAGCAATTGAATCATTTTAGAATACAGCAATTGGATAAACCCTTTATCTCTAAATTCTACAAAACAAGTATATATAATGGATAATAATGGCAAAATAATTTTGTCGCCTGGACCTTCTCAAAAGGGAAATTTGCATTTAATGTCAATCGATTTTTGTACAGCAAAAACAGACAGTGTGGATAAAGATGTTACTGGAATTCCATGGAGAGAAATATTGGGAAGTGTAGATCCTATTCCATAATAAAAGAAATGACCTGTGGTTGAGAGCTGCTATCCCAGTGAAATTTCTAGACAAAAACGTGCATAACACTGGACACTGATTTTGCTCTAAAAATGAGGCATTGACAAGTGCTCACATTTGCAAGTGAAATTTCAGCTACTTTTGAAGAATTAAAAAAATATTTTTGCTGGCAAATGCAGGACAAGTAATAACATAATTTGAAGAAAACTATATCCTTGGGAGACGTCAGGCAAGAACATGTAGCTAGTCTATTAAAACAGCACCATTGTTTCCCTCCAGCATTTGATCTATTCATGAGAACAATACTCTTGGAATACCAAGAACACAAAATAAATTGGAAAGTTGGTACCGACGGTAGAACAGTAATCTTGGTAAAAGAAAATTAGGGAATACAACAAAATTGCCTATTTAATTAAGGAACAAGCTGTTACAAAAGCCCCTAAAAAATTACAGGAAACATTTCAAAGACACCGCCTAGCAGAGAACAAAGCAAGAGGACATGCATTACAAATTTATCAGAGAGAAACTGTTGACTTCATGTTTTTTTTGCGTGGGATCGCCTATAATTTGAACATTTCAAGTTAAATGGTGTAGAGGAACATCATCATGATCAATTCATATGTTTCGGATAATTTACTCCGCGTGCTCCGGTTTCCTCCCACACTACATAAACATGTTAGTAGGTGAACTGGCTGCTGTTAAATTGACATTAGTTTCTCTCAGTCTGCGTGTGTGTGTGTGTGTGTGTGTGTGTGTGTGTATGTGTGTGTGTGTATGTTAGTGAATTTAGACTGTAAGCTCCAATGGGGCAGAGACTGATGTGAATGAGTTTTCTGTACAGTGCTGTAGAATTACTGGCGCTATATAAATAGATGATGATGATGATGATAATGATTTGCTCATAAAATATCACAATTAGGAATTTGAAAGTGATTATGGTGTAAAGCTTCCATCAACTGGAAATTATAGTAAGTGTGCTATTGTTGAAAATGTCTGCAATTGGACAATGCTGTTCATGAAAATGTGTGTTTTTTTCTCTTCCTGTTTTCCAAATAAAAAAATAGCTGAATGGAATGGACTTCTGGATGGATTTGTTATAAACATATGGATTTTATACATAACATGGTTGCCAAGTATTTATGTGCATATTTGTTTATGGTCTTTTTTCATAAACGAGAAGGAAATTAAAAAAAAATTAAACCAGTGATTGCCATATTTAAGACAAAGATGGGTGAAAAAACATATACACATTGATTAGTCTTAATTTGAGTAACAGTATGGTAAGTATATGTATGGAAGTTTTTGCTAACTCATTAGTGGTTTAGTTTTGAAATAAAAAAAAAATGTCAATATTGATTCTTAAACTTCTAGATTATTACAAGAAATATTTAATGACTCCTTATTATTATTATTATTATTAATTTTTATTTATAGGGCGCCACAAAGTCATTTATTATTAACCTCAATAAAACTAATTTCAAGTCATTTGCAGTCAATTTTGACCACCTACGGGTCACAATATTATTTTCATATACTTTCAGACAAATATTGCTGCGACTTGGCTTGATGCTCAGCGACAGATCAATGACTCAAACACGCAGCAGTTCCTGCACATCTAGGACACATTGGCATACAGCAGTTGCAAAAAAGAAAAGTGATGGAAGATGGAATTATCCTTCGGCCCCTCTACCCACCCTTATGTTGGATCTTAAGCCACAAAAGTGCCACTCCTTGTGGCTGCAGTGCATGGTTTGTTTGGGCCCCAACAAAACAAGCTAACAATGGGCTTAAGGCACCTAAGTTAACAGTGCTGTTAATGAACTCAACTGTGGCAAGATTTAGTTGTCATCATCATCAGCCTCACCCTCACCCTCACCAGTGTATACTTCATCCTCACACATTATTTATTTATCACTGCTGGAATCCACCATTATAGAAGTCTCAGTATTTTGATGTAATTGGCGCAAAAGGCCTTCCTTGTGAAACTTGAAGTTCATTTTTACAAACATCATCTTTTCCACATTTTGAGGAAGTAGCCTCCTATGCCGATTGCTTACATGGTTCCCGGCTGTGCTGAAAACTCTTTCCGAGTACACACTGGAGGGTGGGCAGCTTAGGCAGTGCAAAGTGAGTTGGTACATGGGTATCCAAATTACCTTTTTTTCCTCCCAGTATGTAAATGGACTGTATAATGTGTATATTTCTATGCTGTCGTGAAAATAATCCTCCACTATCCTTTGGATGCTGACAGTAGGATCAGGTGGAGTTACGACAGAGGTGTCACATTTTTTGGTCAATTCTTTTAGACCAGACCAGATGTCAAAATTTGGTGCTGAGTCATCTGCATCATCCCTGGGTCTCTTGGGAAAACTAAGTTTTCCCTAGCAGCAGTTGAGTGAGAAACTAAAGGAGGAGACGCTGTCCTGTCACGTAACACTTGAGCTGTCATCTTGCTCACCAGGAGCTCTTTACATCTCTTCAGATCTGGGTCAGTTGGAAACAAAGGGAAGACATAGCTATTAAACCAAGGATCAAGCACAGTCGCCAAAATGTAGTGCTCCGATTTAAAGATTTTGATAATTCTTGGATCCTGGCGAAGTGATTAAAATACCTGATCTACAAGACCAACATACTTAGTGTAATTGCTTTGTTTCATCTCCTCCTTCAATTTCTCAAGCTGCCTTTCCAAAAGTCTAATTAAATGAATCACTAGACTCAAGCTAGAAGTGTCTGAACTCACTTCACAGGTGACTACTTCGAATGGTTTCAGCACCTTGTACAGCACGGAAAGTATTCTCCACTGTGCTTGACTAAAATACATCCCTCTCCTTTCCCAATGTCATGGCTTATGGAGTAAGCATGGATGGCTTTTCGCTGTTACTCTATCTGCAGAAATATATACAGGGTGGAATTCCACCTTGTCTTCACCTTTTGCTTCAGTTGGTGGCAGGGCAAATTAAATTGCTGTTGCAGCTGCTGCAAGCTCCTACACTCTGTTGCTGAATGCCGGAAATGTCCAGATATTTTATGGGCCACAGACAGCATCTCCTGCACGTCCCTGTCATATTTTATAAAGCTCTGCACAACCAAGTTTATTGTGTGAGCAAAACAGGGAACGTGAAGGAATTCACTCAGATGTAATGCTCTCACAATATTGGTGGTGTTATCAGAAATTACTTACTCTGAGGAGAATCCAAGCGGGTTAAGCCATGTTAAAATGTCATCCCTTAGTTTTTGCAAAAGATTGTCAGCTGTATGCTTCTTAGTGAAGCCGGTGATACACAGAGTAGCCTGCTCTGACAAATGTGACATACTTGGGTACATGCTGCTGCTGTTCCTGCTGGTGAAAGTGAATCATCAACCCAGTGGGCTGTCACAGTCATATAATCTTTAATTTGCCCAGTTCTGCTTGTCCAAATATCTGTGGTTAAGTGCACAGTGGGTAGAATGGCATTTTGTAGCCCAATAATTAAATTTGGAACCTTCTGGTAGAGGTGAGGAATAGCTTTGCTACTGAAATGATGTCGTGATGGAATTTGGTAATGGGGACACAATACCTCAAGTAAATGACTAAAACCAGCTGTATTAATAGTGGATATTGGACGCAGATCTAATACGAGCATAGTCGCCATAGCGTCTGTGATCCGCTTCCTCTTACAAAGGATTATTCAACAGTCAATTGTTGTAAACTACTAGTAGACTTCTTCTTGGTCTGCTTCTGGGATGAAGATTCACCCCCAGCAGCAGCATCAACAGTTGGACTAACAATCAAGAATTCTTCTGAGGAATCCAGAATAGTGGAAGAGTCATCTAGCCTTAGCAACTTGGATGCAGGACTATCTCCGATCGCTACTGAGGATATTGATGAGGACGGTGTTGTGGGTTTAGATTGCAGGCGTCGGGATGTAGGTGAGAGAAGGGTCCTAACTGATGATGGACTGCTTGTTGTTATTTTTTTACCATAACTTTCTGATTTTTCCAACAGCTTGCCATGAACTCGCTTCAAATGGTGTAACATGGATGAGGTTCCCAGATAGTTAAGTAAAAATAATTCCACACTTAAGAATTGGATTTTTTGGTCTTATGTCCAGGTATAACAATGGCCTTCTTCTTATCATGTGCCAGAACTGTTTCTACTGGTGCAGGACTTACCCAAACAACATCATCCTCATCAACGTCCTCCCTAGCGCCCTTGTCGGCTACACAAATATCACCCTCATCCTGTTGCATTTCCAAAGTGGCATCCTCAATTGGTGTATCACCGGCTACACTTGGGCTATTCAGGCACATATCTGCAGATATGCTGAAAGGGGCCTTCTTAATGAGTACAGAATGGTCACAATTACACATAGCACTCGTGGATAGACTCTCCTCAGGGATTTGTGTCCTTTCTGAATCTGAACATACATTTTCCTCTAATGCCTTACTGTTTTCTCCCAGCTTGGCTTTTACACGTAAATTGGACACCACTTTTGGAGTCTGAATGACAAGGTCTTGCTTGGTCACGACTGACCTTACAAGAAGATGCCTCAGTGACATTTGCAGAACTCGCACTCCTGGAGAAATGCAAAGGCCTCCTTTGCCACTGCGTGTATAGAATGGCATGTTGGCAATTTTATTTGTTTCTGCAGATAACTTTTTTCTTGACCATGGTAAAAGGTGTTTTTTACATTTTTGTTTCCCTGACTTAAAAACACTATATACTTTTACATAGACTTTACCAGATGAGATGGATTACTATCATCATGAATGGTGCCAGCAGCTGCTTGGTGCTCCTGCTCTTCTGTGTACTTCTGTAAATCCACTTTGACTGCAAATTCAGAAGAAAACCTGCCAGGCCTAGTATTTGTATTTCAGCAATGAGAATTAGCAATGGAGCAATGGAGCTCTCCTCTTTGTGTATTACCTATATAACACTGTACATTATGGAACTGCAGATTTAGAAGACCAAGCCTGCCCTATTAATTATATTTCAGCAATGACAATTAACAATGGAGCAATGGAGCTCTACTCTTTGTGTGTAACCTATACAACACTGTACAATTTTGCTGCAAATTCAGAAAAAAAGCCTGTCAGCCCTAGTATTTTTATTTCAGCAATGACAATTAACAATGGAGCAATGGAGCTCTCCTCTTTGTGTGTAACCTATACAACACTGTACGATTTTACTGAAAATTCAGAAGAAAAGCCTATCAGCCCTAGTATTTTTTTTTCAGCAATGACAATTAGCAATAGAGCTCTCCTCTTTGTGTGTAACCTATACAACACTGTACAATTTTACTGCAAATTCAGAAGAAAAACCTGCCAGGCCTAGTATTTGTATTTCAGCAATGACAATTAGCAATGGAGTAATGGAGCTCTCCTCTTTGTGTTTTACCCATATAACACTGTATGTTATATAACTGCAGATTTAGAAGACCACGCCTGCCCTATTAATTCTATTTCAGCAATGACAATTAACAATGGAGCAATGGAGCTCTCCTCTTTGTGTGTAACCTATACAACACTGTATGATTTTACTGAAAATTCAGAAGAAAAGACTGGCAGACCTATTATTTTTATTTCAGCAATGACAATTAGCAATGGAGCTCTCCTCTTTGTGTGTTACCTATATAACACTGTACATTATGGGACTGCAGATTTAGAAGACCAAGCCTGCCCTATTAATTCTATTTCAGCAATGACAATTAGCAATAGAGCAATGGAGCTCTCCTGAATGTCACTGTAGACTTTGAAAAACACTGCTACCCCCTCCTCTTTCTATTCTACCTATGTTGCTGCCCAACTGCTCTACAGACTGTGTTGCCCCTTTTGCGTCCCTCTGTGAAATGATGCCGGATTGCCGTGGAGGACGGTACTTATAGAATCCAAAACTCGCGAGATCTGAGATCCGACTACGTAACAATGACATTTTGCCTCATTTTCAATTCAGAAAAAGCGCAAAAGTGCTAAGCCAGCTATCTTGCTGGTGATTGGTGTATTGCACTTTGGCCTGGAATTCAAGGCACATAGATACTCAAGGCCTTGTGCAGGCCATTAATAAGCAGAGTTCTGTGTGGGCTGTTTTTGCATTGCCTGTGCTTCAATATTAGCTTTCAGGCCAGGTACGTTCCAGGTGCGAAAAAGGGGCTAGCTGATGCTTGTCACTTACGTTCTAGGATAAGCTTAGGGCTCTGGTGCCTGACGCGGCTCCCATTGGTTCTCCTCATCTTGTTAAGTATGGCAGATTGTCAAGCCAGCATAGAAGATTTGGTAGAGTTGTCGCTTTCCCCTAACACCCTGAGGAGGTATCAGTCAGCCTGGCTGTGGTGGGTTGAGTTCCAGGATACTTGAGCTTGTTTGGTCTGAGGTTTATACCAGAGCTTGATTGTTCACTTGGGCTAATTACAAAAGTGGAACATCCACCTGGTGTATTCTGCCACCTTGGATAAGATCTCCTTCTTTATTAACTTTCTTGGGGAAGTGTATGTGTCTTGGAGTTTTCTCTATATTATGTCAGGCTTACAATTGGTTGGCTCATAACTGAAGGCCGAAAGTACTAACTAGTTAAAGCACACAACTCATATGTATATGCGTGTTCGACTGGTTGATTTGTTTTAAAAGGGGATCACAGTATATATCGTTCTTGTCCAAGAAATATATCTATGTGATAATAAAAAAAGCATTGGATTTATATTTGTCCAAACTTGCAGCCTGATACAAATATGCTTCTTCAAAGTGTGTAAATAAATATATATATATATATATATATATATATATATATATATATATATATATTGAAGCTGCAAATATCTATCAGGCTGCAAGTTCGAACACATATATTCTGCATAGCCACTGAGCCAAGTTTGTATCTCCTTGTATATAAGCATATATAATTTATATTTATTATATATATATATATATATATATATATATATATAGTGTTAGTGAGTTAGTGATTCCAGAGTTCATGACAAGAAAACGCTTTATTTCACTATTTCACTGATACATTTATTTTAGGTCATACAAATACAAGATAAGAAAGCACAATAGTAATAAGTCTTCTAATTACTTATACTTGCGTATCGTATGTATCAAAAAACACAACACTGTTAAACTAACTTATACAATAAGACACTTAGACAATAACTACAAATACTGTACACTTGCAAGAATATATGAGGTAAAACAGCATAGCTACCTGTTTGTTGATGTCTTAGTAGCCTTCTCTCTTTTCCCTTTAAACTGAACTTAATTTTACTTCAAAATGTCCAATATTTATTCCATACTTCACTGGAATTTTCCCCTGGTGTTTTCAGTACAATGTTTGTCTGAGTTATTTTTCAGAGTATCATAAAACAATTTGGATCATTCTGCCCCACGGTGGCAAGCAAGGAGGGTACTAATATACATGGAATATCTTTTCATCCATAATTATCTTTTGGGTTCGTTTTAATTTGTAATTAATTGTTTTTCTTGGGGTCCTTAATGTCAATGTCATAGCCTCTTAGTGGCAGCTATTTGCAATGGACAAACACGTTATAATTACATGGGTGTTCTGGATTTTTATTCTAATTTTCCTGGTAGATCCAATGCAGATATTAGGATAAAGACAGCTTGTCTAGTATACGTTTCTTCTTAGTGACATACTATCAACTGTCACACTGCTGCTACTTCCCGCATGGATAGTGGTTTAGGCGCCTCGGACAAGTGACAACCTGGTGAGCGGAGTAGATATACTGTAACAACAGTGGAGCTGTTTTGGGATGACTAAGAAGCAACGTATACTAGACAAGCTGTCTTTATCCTAATATCTGTACTGGATCTACCAGGATGAGTTGATGCTGTTTACACAAAGTTATAACACAGATTAGCTGCATTTTATTTATCTTCTGGTACGCGGCTACACGGTGTTCTATATAAAATAATCACTGGTGTCATAACTATACTACACTATTTGTTTTTTTCCCTCTGTCTTCCATATATGCTTCCATATAGTTGGTGTAACGCTCCGGTCCCGCAAACGGGTACCTGTCTCGTTACCTGCATTTCATTGATCTGGAAACTGCCATGTTTCAGAGTCAGACACTATTCATTCAATCAGCTATTACCAGATCTGCGTAGGTGCAAGTCTATTGCACTTCAGGGCCTCCTCCCTCTTTTCATTGGCTAAGCATTATTGGAGCACTATTTAAACCTCCTGGATTCACCTGTCTGATGTCTGTTCTTCAAGCTCACTTCCTGCAGCCTGTGGTTCAGGTTCCTGTTCTCCTTGTAGTTTGCGTGTATTCCAGCCTTCTCTCAGTTTGTGACCTGTGTTGAACTATCGCTGCTCCAATACCTCTCTTACCATCTCCAGTGTACTTCATCGTGACAGCTCCGGTTCTCTCATCACTACACTCAGAGCTGCTACTACACCTGTGACTCATCAGCTGTTATTCCGAGTTACCTCCGCTATTCCAGCCTGCTCTCAGTTTGTGGCTTGTGTTGAACTATCGCTGCTCCAGTACTTCTCTTACCATCATCAGTGTACTTCATTGTGACAGCTCCGGTTCTCTCATTGCTACCACTCAGAGCCACTACTACACCTGTGACTCATCAGCTGATACTTCGAGTTACATCCGCTACTCCAGTCTGCTCTCAGCTTTTGGCCGTATTGAACTACCGCTGCTCCAGTACCTCTATTGCCATCTCCAGAGTACTTCATCGTGACAGCGTCAGTTCTCTCACTGATGCCTTTCTGAGCCGCTACTATGTCTGTAACTATCAGCTGTTGTCCCGAGTTACCTCCACTACTCCAGTCTGCTCTCAGCCTGTGGCCGTATTGAACTACCACTGCTCCAGTACCTCTATTGCCATCTCCAGAGTACTTCATCCTGACAGCCTCTGTTCTCTCACTGCTGCCTCTCTGAGCCGCTACTACTTCTGTGACTCATCAGCTGTTGTCCTGAGTTACCTCCGCTACTTCAGTTTGCTCTCAGCTCATGCCCAGGGTTCAACTACCGCTGTTCCAGTACCTCTACTATCTACTCCTGAGTACACCATTGTGACAGCTCCTATTCTCTCATCGTTACTCTGCAGAGCACCTATTCTTCTAGTGACTCATTGGCTGCTGACCATCAGCATATATTGTTGTTGTTCCTGTTTCAATAACACTTACCTGTGGGTTCCATCGTTTCTTCCTGCTTCACCTGGCTCCTCCACGTCGTTCTGCTGTTCACTCACTCGCGGGACTGCAACCTGCAGGTTTGGTGCCACTAAGACCATACCTCCTTGCGGTGGTTCCTGGTGAAAACCACCTACCTGTTAGACTCCGCGTCCGTGGGTGGGCCTAGCTATGTTCAGCAGAGCCTAGGGATCTATATTCCAGTAGCCAACCGTGACAGTTGGAGATGATGGAAGTTATGTGATATTGATAAATCCAGCATTATGTGATGAGCTCTAAGACTTTTGGTTTTTGGTACGCATATAGGTTTGGAGATTTTTGCAGATTTTTGGTACGCATATATCACAATATTAGTGGTTTGGGGATATTTCCCAGAGGATACTGCACTATTTGGCGCCCTTTTTCCTTCTGCTTGCTATATTACAGATTGTTTATATTCAGGGTACCGTCTGGAACATTTACTAGGTTATGTTTGTGTTTATTTTATAGTAATGCATTTGTATTATTCATTGACAAATATTATTATTTAGTGGTTGGTCATTTGTATTTTGTAAGCAACGAGTGAGTCCTCTGATATGATGTACTGTATATAGTATCAATCTTCTCTGCAGTATCTGAATGTATATGTATGTATATGTTAAGTCATTAAATCAAGTTAGAAAAATGTGCCATGTGCAGCTGCATGAAACCAGGTGCAGGAAATCCAAATGCAGTTGTGTGACATCATAAATGACCCTCTGTGTTTTACTTAAAACATTTTTGATAAGTGTATATGTGTTAAAAGTTATGTAAGACTGGAAGTAACCTATAGGAACTTTTACAATTTTGCGGCCTGCACACATCAAATTTTAGTATCAAAATTTGCTCCTTACTTGGAAATTTTGAGTTGTCCATATCTTAAGATATATACTGATCAAAACACTGCATAAGAATGCTTTTGCATCAAAATACTCTTTCAACAGGTAACAGTAAAACAAAACGGATAGTATCCCTGAGAGCTGGGCTTATGTCCAACTCTAAATCAGGCCCATAGTACAAAACGGCTATTCCTATTTTCTTCACTTCATCATCATCATCATCATCATCATCATCATCATTTATTTATATAGCGCCAACATATTCCGCAGCGCTTTACAATTGGGGACAAACATAATAAACTAATAAACAAACTGGGTAAAACAGACAAAGAGGTGAGAAGGCCCTGCTCACAAGCTTACAATCTATGGGACAATGGGAGATTGACACATGAGGTTAAGTCTAAATTTTGCATTTTGGCCCAGCCAGACTGCAAAGGTAAAAGTGACTCATAAGCTAAATGATCCTGTCACACAACAATGTTGGTCAGGGGGTGGTTGTCTTGTGTGAAATTGTGTAACAGGCGGTAACAGGCTAAAGGCGGTGAGATTAAGAGGGTGGTTGAGGAATATTATAAGCTTGTCTGGTTTTCAGAGAACGCTTGAAAGTTTTTAGACCACAGGAGAGTCTTATTGTACGAGGGAGAGAATTCCATAGAGTGGGTGCAGCCCGAAAAAAGTCACTGAGTTGGGAGATATTTTGAGACAAGAGAGGAGATGTATGTTGGTGCAGCTTTGTTGATGGCCTTATAGGTTAGTAAAAGTATTTTATATTGGATTTGGTAGAAGACAGGCAGCCAGTGTTGAGACATACAGAGTGATTCAACAGAGGAATAAAGTTTTGCCGCAGCATGCAAAATAGATTGTAGGGGTTTGAGTCTGTTTTTGGGAAGACCAGTAAGGAGGGAATTGCAATAGTCAATGCGAGAGTTGATAAGTGCATGGATTAAGGTTTTTGCAGTGTCTTGCGTGAGATGTGTGCGAATTCTGGAAATGTTCTTTAGATGTATGTAGCATGATTTAGATATAGAGTCAATGTGGAGAACAAAGGATAGGTGTGAGTCAAGGATTACACCTAGGCAGCGAGTTTGTGGGGTGGGATTTATGGTCATGTTATCAACAGAGATAGAAATGTCAGGTATGCTCTTGTTGGTGGGTGGGAATATTATTAACTCTGTTTTAGAAAGATTAAGTTTGAGTTGGCGAGAGGACATCCAAGATGATATGGCAGAAAGATAGTCATACCCCATTCATACTGCACCAAAATCCTGGGTTTTTCCTGGGTCGAGCTCAAACTACCCGGGTCTTGGTGCAGTATGAATGGTATAAGTCAAAAATCCCGGGTCAAGACCCGGGATTTATCGAGGGGTAATTCCCGGGTTGGACCCGGGTTGCCTGCACTATGGATGGAAAAACCCGGGTTTTTCAACCCGGGTTGCACAGAAAACAAGATGATTGGCTGTCTGCCTGTCAGTAAATCATGAAGAACTGTGGGGCAATGGTGAGGGGTATGTTTTATAGTACAGATCTGTGTGCAGCATATCTCACAGTGATTCTACTGTGCTGTGTACATACATTTTTTGGAACTGAAGGTGACCTCTCAGTTTTCTTTATTCTTTATTAAAAGGGGAAAGAGTAAAATGTAGTAATTGGATTTGGATTGTGAGAAAATTAAGAACATCAACCAGAATAGAGCTACAAGTACACTGAATTTGGAATATAAGTAGTATATAAAGGTCATCAACAATTAAAGGTCATTTAGCCAGTCCCTGCAGCTGTATAATGCTCATTCTTCAGCCACAGAGGGGTCACAAAGAAGAAAGCTCAATGTACATGTCAAGTTGCTGCCTCGTTTTATTACCATAGAGTAAAATTAAATTCTAAGCACCAATAGTTATTATCCCTGCACCTTTAAATCACAATATCTTGGTACACACCTTCTTACCATACCTTTTTGTAAATATTGTGCAGGAATCCGAATGATAAGTTCAGTTGCTGAGTGATGAAGAAAGGTACTTAGATCCCAAATACTATACACATTATTATATTGATTGCGTGAATCATCACATCCCCAGATTATGAGACATATAAATGCTGTGTTCCAGCATTAACCAGTCATCTTTCAATGACATCACCATTTTTCAGCCAATGAAAACTGCTCTGGTGATGACTCCCACACATTGCCAGGGCACAGACTTGTGCAGTATGAATGGGGTCAACCCAGGAAATTCCCGGGTCCGAGGTGCAGTATGAATGGTGTTTCTGAGCCGGGACGCTCCGAGACCCTGCAAAAACCCGGCTTCAAAAACCCGGGATATTGCAGGGACGGCAGTATGAAAGTGGTATCAGTTACACAAGGCAACACAGATGTAGAGAGATCAGGAGAGGATAGATAGATTTTGGTATCATCCGCATAGAGATGATACTGAAAGCCAAAGGAACTTATTAGATTTCCAAGAGAAGCGGTATAGATAGAGAACAGCAGAGGACCTAGCACTGAGCCTTGTGGAACTCCAACTGATAGGGGAAGTGTAGCAGAGGTGGCTCCAGAGAAATTAACAGTGAAAGAGCGATTAGAGAGATAGGATGAGAACCAGGATAAAACAGTGTCTTGAAGACCTAGGGATTGCAGTGTTTGTATGAGACTAAAGTAAACACATCCCCATATTCTGGGGCAGTTACTAGAAAGCAGAAAGTGGACATGAACTTATGTATGCGAGAAGTGGCAAGAAGGCACATTGGACCTTATTTAGAGTTGAACGCAAAGTCCATGTAAGGAGTGTAGAAGTGGGAGTGTGCAGCAGCTTGGTAGGGTATTACGAGTTGCAAGCAAACCCCAGTTGCGTCCCACTCGTAATACCCTATTGAGCTGCAAGCAGTGACTGCAGCTAGCTAACACTTGCGTCACCTAATTCCTGCCGCACAGCTTTAGCTCTGTTTTGACGCATGTTGCGTCTGCGCCTCACTGCGACTAGGATGCATTTACATGGTCACACCTTCACAATTTGGCGTTCCTCTCATTCTCTCGTAGTGAGTCGCAAGCTGTCGCAAGTGTTAATTGCGTCCAAGATGCAGGCGGGTTTGGAGCTTTCTGCACATGCGTGGTAGTGTTTTTTTGGTTAGATGTGCCTAAATCAGACTTTGCGTCCAACTCTAAATGAGGTCCATTGTGTGTAAAAATGCTTTGCACCTCCACATTTTGCAAGTTCATAAATATATATAATTACAAACATGCAAAAATGCATATTTGCAATCCACTAACTTTCTCACAAATATGTATCCACTACGCACTATATTTTGTTTTCATCTCCTTACATTCAGGTTAATAATAACAATGGTGTGCGCTCATCACTCAGACAGCAAAGTGACACTATATCTGGCTTACTGATTAGCTCTTAGTTATCTAGGTTATAAACATATTTTTACTGTAGCATATTTGCTATAAACAGGCTACCAGAGTCACTAGATATACCCTGCATGCACTTCGTCTGCTGTCATCCTTTGCAGACACATACAGAAGCTAATTAGTGTCTTGCCTTCTCTTCTGCGTATTATTCCAGATGCCAGCAATTTGCTAATGTGTTTAAGTGCAATTTAACCTTTCCTCTTTAGATATATCTAACTTTCTGACACTCTTTAGAGGCATGACGCCACTATCACTGGAATTTGCAAGCTGTGCTTGAATATAAAGTTTGAAAATGAGCCCTGTACTGGGTATCTTAGGGGTGTCAGTGAGAAGGCAGCATCAGAATTAGCCTGATCTCACCTTTCACTGCCTACACTTTAACATAGAGCACTTTTAAGATTACTCTGTAAAAGAGCTGGATGTTTATGTTCAGCAGCCACAACTATCTAGTAAAAGAATTCCTGATGTGGCTGTATAATAGCAACAGACCTGCAAACTGGACACAATCAGCCGTCTAATTGGGAAAAAAACAATGGGTAGTGGAATATACACCTTCACTAAAAAACACAAAAAAACAAACCTTTACTTTTCAATTTTGATTATAGAGGGGAAAAAAATTAATTCACTGTGGAGATTAAATAAAGTTTTATTAATATTCCAAGTTTGCTGGGCATGCCGAGGTAAGGGCTTATGCCCAATGATGTTTATTATATGTGTTTTACGACCAATTTTAATGATTGTAAAATACATGTAAACTATACCAACTGCTGCTGTTACTAGCGTTTTCTATCAATGCAGTAATATTATGTTTAAGGCATACTTGCCAACTCCCGGAAACTGAGTTGGCAAGTATGACTTAAACATAATATTACTGCCGGGAGAGGGGGTGTGACTGGAGGGCAGTAGGGGGCGGGGCGAGGCCAATCACGTCATTTTGGCCCAGCCCCCCGCGAACCCGCCGCGGGGGCGGAACCAAAATGAGGCGATTGGCCTCGCCCCGCCCCCTCCCGCCCTCCAAAATGGCGTGAACCTGGGATGCGGGAAAAATGCCAGCTCACCCGGGAGCCCGGGAGACTGACCCGAATTTCAGGAGTCTCCCGGACTTTCCGGGAGAGTTGGCAAGTATGGTTTAAGTTTGAGATTTCACTACAGAGTGTGTTCTGTTCTTTTACATTTACTGTGGTCAAAAGCATTTGGGAAGCCTTTAGTAAACTTCTAAACTAGAAAAAATGCTGGTAATATGTCAGACATATTGACATTTGCCATGCATTTGTTCTAGCAATTTTTCTAGCAATAAGACTTTATTACCTTGTTTCAGTCCTAACAAACAGTCCATATACCCATGGATTTTATTCCTAATTTGCATGCCAAACATGTCTCTTTAAAGCTATGTTCAATATAATTGAAATTCCATAATCAGTGGAAGTAGTTTTATGCCAAAAATAATATTTTGTATATATTGAAAACTAATGTTCACATCTTTTGAAGTACATGCTATTCGCATTTTTAGTCCATTCTCTCTACGTGTTGCGGGGATCTATCGTCCCCCTGGAGCACACCAACAATTTATTGAGGATTTCTCTGCATGGCTCCCTCACTTCTTATCTTCAGACATCCCCACCCTCATCCTGAGTGATTTCAACATCTCCATTGATAACCCACCTTCCAAAGCTGCTTCCAAACTACTCTCTCTAACCTCCTCACTTGACCTCTCGCAGTGGATTGAATCATCTACTCATCAGGATGGCCATTGCCGTGATTTTATTCTCTCTAGACTATGCTCACTTTCTAACTTTCCTAACACACCCTTCCCCCTCTCGGATCATCACCTTACCAGCTACACGCTTACCCCCACTGTTCTAACCTCTCTACTGTCTAACTCTACCAAACCTCCTCATACCCACAGAAATCTTAATTCTATTAATATTCAACAATTTTCCACCTCTCTCCAACACCTTCTCTCCCCTATCTCTACATTCTCCTCCCCTGAGATGGCAGTACCTCATTTTCACCAAACCTTAGCAACAGCCATTGATCAAGTGGCTCCAGCGACACTACATACTACACGTCTACTTTGATGTCAGCCATGGCACACTACAGCAATGCCAAACCTTCAAAAACTTTCCCATAAAGCAGAATGTCACTGGCGTAAAACTCGCACCTCTTACGACTTCTTCATATATACTTCTATCTACCGCTCCTATTGAAATGCCCTGGACACTGCAAAACAAACATTCTTCCAATCTCTCATCTATGCTCAGGCTTCCAACCCCAAACTCCTTTTTAAGACATTTAAAGCTCTTCTTAATCCTCCCACCCAAAACCCTCTGATTGATAAGATCAGACTAGAATTGGTTTCCTCTTCCACGTCAAGCAATTGGCTCAATTCCTTCCCACCAACCTCTGACACCCTCTCTTTATTTGACCCCACAAATGAAGAGGAAATTTCTACTCTCTTCTTATCCTCCTAATCTACCTCCTGTCCTCTTGATCCTATTCCCTCGCAAATTGGTAGATCCCTGTTTCCTGTTCTCATCTCACCTCTAACTAAAATCTGTAATATCTCACTCTCTACTGGCATCTTTCCATCACTATACAAACATGCAGTGATTACTCCTATTCTAAAAAAACAAGTTTCCGACCCAAACTCTCTCTCTAATTACCATCCAATCTCTCAGCTGCCGTGCCCCTACAAGCTTCTAGAGAGACTTGCCTACACTCGCCTCACATGCTTCCTTTCCGCAAACAACCTGTTGGATCCTCTTCAGTCTGGCTTTCGTTCTCAACACTCCACAGAGACTGCGTTGACTAAGGTTGTCAATGATCTGATCACTGCTAAAACTAAACGCCATTACACTCTCCTAATTCTCCTGGATCTCTCGGCTGCATTTGACCACTCTCTTCTCATACAAATGCTGCAATCCCTATGGCTTCAAGACACTGTTCTATCCTGGTTCTCATCCTACCTTTCTAATTGCTCTTTCACTGTTAATTTCTCTGGGGCCACCTCCGCTCCGCTTCCTTTATCAGTTGGAGTACCGCAAGGCTCAGTGCTAGGTCCTCTGCTGTTCTCTATCTATACCGCTTCTCTTGGAAATCTAATAAGTTCCTTTGGATTTCAGTATCATCTCTATGCGGATGATACCCACATTTATCTATCCTCTCCTAATATCTCGACATCTGTGTTGTCCCGTGTAACTGACTGTCTTTCTGCCATATCATCCTGGATGTCCTCTCGCCAACTCAAACTTAATCTTTCTAAAACAGTGTTAATAATATTCCAACCCACCAACAAGAGCATACCTGACATTTCTATCTCTGTTGATAACATGACCATAATCCCACCCCACAAGCTCGCTGCCTAGGTGTAATCCTTGACTCACACCTATCCTTTGTTCTCCACATTGACTCTATATCTAAATCATGTTACATACATCTAAAAAACATTTCCAGAATTCGCACATATCTCACACAAGACACTGCAAAAACCTTAATTCATGCACTTATCATCTCCCGCATTGACTATTGCATTTCCCTCTTTACTGGCCTTCCCAAAAACAAACTCAAACCCCTACAATCTATTTTACACGCTGCGGCAAGATTGATTTTCTTTGCAAATCATTATTCCTCTTTTGACTCGCTCTGTATGTCTCTACACTGGTTGTCTGTTTTCTACCGAATCCAATATAAAATACTCTTACTAACCTACAAGGCCATCAACAAAGCTGCACCAACATTCATCTCCTCTCTTGTCACAAAATATCTCCCAACTCGGCAACTCCGCTCTGCACAAGATCTGCATCTCTCATCCACACATTTATTACATCCTCCTTTTTCCCGATTACAGGACTTTTTCCGGGCTGCACCCACTGTATGGAATTCTCTCCCTCGCACAATAAAACTCTCCTCTAGTCTACAAGCTTTCAAGCGTTCTCTGAAAACCCACCTCTTCAGACAAGCTTATAATATTCCTCAACCATCCTCTTAACCTCACTACATTACCCTATTACCACCTTTTATACAACTACCCCTTGACCAACATTGTTGTGTGACAGGATCATTCAGCTAATGAGTCACTTCTGCAGTCTGGCTGGGCCGACTGCAAATGTAGACTTAACCTCATGTGTAAAACTCCCATTGTCCAATAGATTGTAAGCTTGCGAGCAGGGCCTTCTCACCTCTTTGTCTGTTTTACCCAGTTTGTTTATTAGTTTACTATGTTTGTCCCCAATTGTAAAGCGCTACTGAATATGTTGGCGCTATATAAATAAATAAATGATGATGATGATGAATGATGATGATTCTTCATTGAGAAATACAGCATGCACTCTGCAACATATGCCCTGCTCTGAATCTTCACACAGCCGTATCTTGCACTGGCCTCATATGCAGAGTTGGATGCAAGTATATTTAATATATGCCCAACGTCAACCTGACACGTATGTGCCCATTGCAGACTTGGACACATCTTGAGATGCATCCATCTCAGCACACACACGCAGAATTTCATATTTTTTTAATGTATTTTACATCTGTATTTGTTTTGTAATATGTGTTCAACTCAACATGAAGCCCATATTGTTCACAGCCTTATGATGTTTTACTAGCTACCTGTCTCACAGGAAAAATGAAGTTAATAATAAGTTTTTTTTCACAGCTTGATTTAAGTCTCAATAGGTAAATGAATTTCTATACATAATGAATAATATTATGCTATATAGAGCATAAATATACATTTTTTGTTTGCTTCAGTCACTTATCATGTATTGTACACTAGGCTTTTTCTTGCATCAACAGCAGGATCTTCACTTAGATCATTTGTGAAGCCAATTTGTGCCTATGCTTGTATAATTTCATACATCACAGCTGTACATTTTTCTATCATACATTGCATATGGTTACATAAAGAGTTCACAATCAATTTGTACTACAAAATAATTAAAACTATTCACCCAAGTAAGGAACAGTCAGAGAAAGCTGGTGCACATAAATTTGGATTTAAAGTAAATGAGAGATTTATCCAAGTTGGCGCCTTACCCTGAAAATACCCCAATTTAATAATGAAATAAATGAATAAAAACAAAGAGGGCCATAATTTTGTATGCATAATAAAATATTAGCAGTGCAGATGACCAATTTGCTTTTATAGCTATTTGGTCTTTCTTGTAGTTGCTTTTCACATAACCAGTGTATTGGTTCCAAAATATCTGGCTTTTCATTATTTGTAATTTACATTAGTTTGTTACCTTCACATCAAATACAGATTTTAGATCATCCGAGGAAGGGATCATGTCTCAGAAACATCACACTGTCCCACTTTCCTGAATATAGACTAACCTTTATGGAATCCTGTTAAAGAAACAACCTGTGTGTGATTCTTGACTTCCCTTCCTTGAAGTTATCTGTTGACCCAAGATGAGACTGTGTCTTGGACTGGCACCAGGTTGAATAAATCATGCTCAGTTATTGCAGTATATTGGCTTGACTATTGTCCTGGAATGCAATTATTACATCAATTAAGTGAGTATGACATCACAAAATGTAAAAGGCTAGGGCAACGCTAAAATTGTATACATATTCACACTAGGCTTCAGACTGTTTTCTGCAGTTTCATGGTTCATCATCATCATCAGATATTTATATAGTGCCACTAATTCCGCAGCGCTGTACAGAGAGCTCATTCACATCAGTCCCTGCCCCATTGGGGCTTACAGTCTAAATTCCCTAACACACCCACAGACACACACACAGACTAGGGTAAATTTTGATAGCAGCCAATTAACCTAACTGGAGCACCCAGAGGAAACCCACACAAACACAGGAAGAACATACAAACTCCCCAGAGCCATGGTCAGGATTTGAACTCATGACCCCAGTGCTGTGAGGCAGAAGTGCTAACCACTGTGCTGCCCATGGTCATGATCTTTCTTCCCTCAGAGCTACTGGAGTATAAAATATCTGAAAAATATGTTATTGGGTCAATTTGCAGAAAACATTAATGAAAGCTGAAAGCTGTGGATTCATCAACTTAATTCTACAGTTCCCAGAGGATTTAAAAAAACTCAATTTCAGTGAGGTTTTTTTTTAGGAAATTGTTGAGGGGCATTCTATATTAAAGCACAATAAGAGAAAAGTAGAAAGAGAGAGGGCAAATAAAATAAAATATTTGTTTTGTACCTTTAGCAGTTTTAAGGACTCTCAGCTTGAATGATTTTGTCGCTGGAAATTTCAAATGCATCACTGCATATACCTCTTAATAATAAGATAAGGCAGTTCAATTCTAATATATACCATTGCTGCGTAATACACTCTGCTATTGAAGGATTCTTGCGAAAAAATACTACAATTCTGGAGAAAAACAAATACAAAGGTAAACAATTTATGAAATCAGCCTTTACATTTATATAAAGGCTATATTGATATGCTACACTAAATGTTGAATTTAATATATTATCCTGCCAGAGGTTATTGGAAATATTATTAGTACATTTTATGAATATACCATACATAGAGATGTGCTACACTAAATGTTGAACTTAAGAAATATAATAGATTATCAGAGGTTATTGGCCTTTTTAGAAAGTGTTTCTTTATATTGTTTTCTCATTTTTACATTGAAAACTCTTTTGCATTTAGCTTTTCAAGTGCCTGTCTTCGAGAACTTATTTTTTAGCCATTAATAATGGTAGAATTATATTCTTAGACTCATTTTGGAATTTGTTTTTTACTATCAAATGCAATAAAAAATGTATTATTTGCAGAAGAATTTACATGATTGCTTAAAAATCTCCTTATTTCATGGTTAAAGTCTCTTTCTACATCTGGGGGTAAATGTATCAAGGTGAGAGTTTTCCGGCGGGTTTGAAAAATGGAGATGTTGCCTATAGCAACCTATCAGATTCTAGCTATCATTTTGTAGAATGTACTAAATAAATGATAGAAATGTAGATCTTGATACATTTACCCCCTGGTTTTTAAAAAAAATATTTGGAATGAAAGTGAACAAAAGCATACAGAAGGCAAATATTAAAACAAGATAATCAAATATGAATTATGATCTTAAACTATTTTTTTATTATTATTGCAGTACCGTGTTAACCAGAAAAATCTATGTGGTGTTAAATACTTTAATGTCAAAAAAGACTTTTTTGACACAAAAGTATTTAATATCACATAGATCTTAAACTACAAAATTATTACATAAGTAATTGAGTCTGCAATGTTCCATAGAATAAATATTTTATCCATTTTGCTATCATAACATGTCCTTTCTATATAAAAAAAAATGCCCCTTTCACTGACAGTATACACATTTTGTTAGTGCATGTAGTGAAAAATGAACTGCTACTTGAATGGTCATTGCAGACTTATTTTTCTATTTTTACTATTTGGTAAGTCAGAGAATGTTCTCATTATATTGGCATAAAAAAAAACCAAGCTTTTTCATAGCAGAGATTTGATGTATGACTGATGATAAGTTTACCAGGTTGGAGCAGTTTTAAAATACCTTGGAAGACTGAAACTTGAGAATACGCACCTCATTCAGTATTTGGGCACAGAACATTGCACGTTTTTATGGCAAGATTTAGTCTTAAGAGTTTTGTGCAGAATTACCTACTCCTACGCCAACTACACCACATAGCAGAAAGAAATTACTATCACTTCCACAAATGTGGCCTGTTCCATTGGAAGATTCAATTTGTGTGAAATGTATCAATATCTGTACTGAAGATATGATATGAAGATGTGAAACACTAGCTGCGGGTTTGAAAAAGTGGGGATGTTGCCTATATCAACCAATCAGATTATAGCTTGCATTTACTTAGTGCATTCTACAAAATGACAGCTAGAATCTGATTGGTTGCTATAGGCAACATCCCCACTTTTTCAAACCCGCAGCTTAGTAAATCTAGCCCTTTATCTGGTTTTAGATAACTACAGATGTTGTAAGCTTTAAATTGACAACAAGTGCACCATGCTGCCATTCATGTTATGCACCATTGCCTCGCATGGCTAAGGTTTCCTATAGCTCAATTACTTTTTTTTTTTAAAGTATTTTTATTTGGTTTTCAAAAAAGCAATTAGGAGGAGGAACAGCAAAAAAAGAAAAGCGTGGGAAGGGGTACATTCCTATTACAATCATTAAAATATTGTATATTGTCACCTTATAACTATTTGACAATAGGTTGAAGAGATATAGGATCTTAGAAGTGGGGAGAGTAAGGATATTTGTAAGGTAAAGTGGATGAGGAGGAGGGCACCGGAGACAGTGCCCAGGTGGATGAAGCCTAAAGTATTTTAAGAAGACAATTAAGTGTAATCATAGTAAGAGGGCCATGTATTCCATGTGCTGCTAAAGTGATTAGGGTGGTCATGTATTAAACTGGAGATATGGTCTAATTTTCAATGAACTTTTTTATTTCTGCATTACCATTTTTTGCCATGAGATGCCCCACTGCTGGATTTTCCATTTATATGAAATAAATGTGAAAAATAAAAAACAAAAAACAAAATGGGTTCTGGCTGCCAGAGCATGCTGTAGCTTGTGAAACTATAAACACCAGCCTACACTGGCTTCCAGGGATATCTGGAACATGTAATTTCAGAGTACTTAATTAGTACCTAATTAAATAATAAATATTTATTCAAGTAAAGACACCCTTAAATCTACATTTACCATTCTATTGAACTTCTAAATCCAAATCTAATTTTGACTAGCATGTATGCTCCAGATACAGCTTTTAGTAGGCTTATCTCTCTTGCCATCACTTTATTACAGGACTACTCTACCCTACATTATTCTAAGTAGTAATCTAAGTATCACGCGCCGGGGAATCGGGTCATATACCCGATCCCCGGCTTACTTACCTTCTCCTGTCATCCACTCGGTCCGTGCTGGGCGCCGCCATCTTTACGGGTCTGTGCATGCGCAGACCCGATCTGCCAATTAAGCTGTCCCTCATCCCATTGGGTAGGAGTTTTGGCTGCAAAGTTTAAAAGACACCTCCTCCCTGTCCTCAGTGCCTGATCTTCATGTACCTTCCATGGGTTCCTGGCTCCAAGTCTGCGTCTCGTCCAAGGAGCTGACTATCTATTGATTACCTGCAGTTCCATCACCATCCGTGTATCCTGCCGACTGCTGCATAGAAATCCTGCCGCCACTTCAGTGGTAAACAGTTGTCCGCAGAGCTGACACTCTACAATACTTCTTTGTGTTTCTGCATAACCTGCTGGCTACTTCCTACTGTTCATCATCACCATCCGTGTATCCTGCTGACTGCTGTATTGCATTCCTGCCGCCACTCCAGTGGTAAACAGCTGTCCGCTGAGCTGACAGTCTATTGCATCCACGGGTCCTCCTCTATCTGCTGGCTACATTCCTTAACTCATCTCAGCTATTCGTGAGTAACCCAATACTTTTGTGGCTTATATATCTCATATATCAACTGGTCGCTTCCAGTAGGGGCCGCGACCTGAAAGTGGGTGCAGCTAAGTCCAAACTGCATTGTGGCTGGTCCCTGGCGAATACCTCTCCCTTGTTAGACTCTGCGCCTTACTGGAAGTTGTATTAGTTCCTGGCTGGTTACCATTCCTTACCACTCCTGTCGCAGCATTGTGACGTGGAACCGTGACACTAAGAAGGTAACCAGATGGCATGCATCCCAATGATTTGTGTTATTACATCATCATGTATTTATTTATGCCATGTCATATTTGCAAAAAGAACAGGACATATTGCATGACATGCATTGTTGGACTAAATTCCTTGCTTTTTGTCATACAAAGATGCTGGACACGTGGAGGATCCAAAACCACAATAGGAAGAATAGCTGGCAATTTTATTTTATTTTCACTTCTTTTTCTTAAAAATTGTCTATTTGGTTTTCACTTGACTTGACTTTGTTGCAAGGTCACATTAAGAGTCGAAAAAGGTCTGATATATCTGAATTTCAAGCCTAAATTACAAACACCTGCAATTTCAATAAGGGTGTGTAGACTACTTCAGAGAGAAAATGACCTTTGCACTAAGCATTTTAACAAAAATGTAAACAATAGTTTGGGAGCTTGTTTATCTTTAATCTATATAAAGATGAAATTTAATTGTTTGTTTGTTTGTTGGCAAATATCTTCCACAGCTCTCAAGGTAAAGCTGCCAAACCTTACATAGTTATTTAGTATTGAAAAAAATAAGATATTAGACTACATAGCGACAACATGACAATGCAACAAAGCGACAGGGCGACAAATATTGAAAACATAATTTTTGGTTGTAAACAATTGTTTGACTGCTGGAATGAAAACTCGTGACAACATGACATAGCGACAATGCCACAAAGCAACAAATCTTATTTTCTAAATAGCATTTTTGGTCTATTTACCAAATAATTTGATAATATATAAAAACTACTACACATTACAAATCGGACTCCGCAACGCTGGGTGACCCTGCTTGTGTTTAATAAAAATGCTTTTAAAACTGTGTCTCTATTTTGTTTGTCTTAGGTGCTATTGTGGAACTACATGTTCTAGCTAACCCTGGCTGCTAGATCATGCTGGTGCTTATAGTTCCACCTGGTCCAGCATATTCTTATAGCCATGAGAATGCTGTCACTTTAGTTCCATAAGCAATCAGTGATTGTCAGAGTTTATTGAAACTTGTAATTCCATAACCATAATGAATCTATTTTTTACATACAAGCATTACCCTGGCACCCAATGCTGAAGGAGTTCCATGAAAGTCCTGGGGGTAAATGTATCAAGCTGAGAGTTTTCTGGCGGGTTTGAAAAACCAATCAGATTCTAGCTATCATTTATTTAGTGCATTCTACAAAATGACAGCTAGAATATGATTGGTTGCTATAGGCAACATCTCCACTTTTCAAACCCGCTGGCAAACTTTCAGCTTGATACATTTACCCCCTGGTGTTAATTAACATGGGGCTGGTTAGTTCATTTTCCCTAGGTAATTGTGATCCATGGTGACCGGACTGAGACTGATTTCACACTATGACATGTGGAACAGCTGCGGGTGTCCCTGTCATAGTGTGACCGGTCAATCTTGGTATAGCCTGCAGCTGGTTGCAGCCTTTGTAAGGGTACCCCACACTTGTTTTTTTCCTGCTTTAGCAGCAATCAGCCCAGTCTATATCACTGGTGATGGTTATTCATTTTAGGGGGGGGGGGGGGGCAGAATTTTTATGGGGAAATTTGAGTTTAGTATGAAATACTTTTGCAATGTGCGGTAAAAGTGTACCAATCGGCCAGTCACTGGAACTACATGCAAATATAAAATGTGAGGACAGGTTTATAGTTGGGGTAGAGCATGACGTAGATCAACTTTAAAATTCAGTGTAAAAATCAAGCTCTCAAGTATTTGTGTGCTACATGAAAAAACAGTCAGTATTTAACTTATGTGCAAAGTAATAAACTAATAATAAACTAATTTGCACACCTTGCATCGTAACATGGTTGTTATAGGATCAAATTTACTCCTTTTTTTGCTTAGCTTTCCATAATGAATCAGGCCCATACTGTTTGTATTATTTCTTCAAAGATTTTCCTTTTTTTCAAATGCTTTAGTAAAAACAACTCTGACTTCATCTCAAATTGATCACATATCTAGTATATGCTTTCTTGCGTTCATCTTTTGGAAAACAGGATTATTGGTACAAGATACAAGGATGTAGAGAATGGATTTTAGATGTTTTTTTGTTATGCTGAAGAGCCATTTTATTTCTACAAAATATTTAAAATATTCAAAAGAATTGAATTCCCAACGCACTAGGGAATCAAACACTCAGACTATCTTCGTTCATATAATATGATTATTTTTTGACTGAGTTGGTGCACCCTATACATGTATTATTAGTTCATAAATTAACAAGTACAGAGAAGAGAATCATGTAACATAGGGGCACTCTATGATAATGGAGTATTTTAAAACTTACATTTTATTAGTTTTATTAAAATGATAATGAGTCCCAAAAATAGTGCCTGTGACACCAGTTGCGAAATAAAAAACAAAAAACAAACAACAATGATGTTGAAAACAACATCTTATAGCTTGGTAATCTATGGCTTATATACATCATATTTGCCAACAATTAAGAGAGAATATATTTACTCATACAGCACTCTCAAGTCTGATTTATAGTGATAAGACTACCACTGCCAGAGTTCATGTCCCACTAAACGGAGGTTACGTAATTATGGAATACTAAGGGTTCACCATTTTGACATATATCCCTTGAATAACTATTCCACTACAACAAGGGAATAACTCGGCTTATACTATCATTACTCCGTTAATGATGTCTTATTATATATTTATGACATCTCCCGTTTAGGACCAAAAAACTTCAATGGTCCTTCATATATCTTTGGATTTATAGACAGCTATTAAAAACATTTTGTCATTTATTTATTGAAGACTTTCTGGCTGTCTCATTACACTGCGAGGCTTGGCGGTGTTTTCTGCCATTTTAAAATTTATATGTTTGTTTATTTCACTATTTTTTTGTTTTTTATTTCGCAACTGGTGTCACAGGCACTATTTTTGGGACTCATTATCATTTTAATAAAACTAATAAAATGTAAGTTTTAAAATACTCCATTATCATAGAGTGCCCCTATGTTACATGATTCTCTTCTCTGTACTTGTTAATTTATGAACTAATAATACATGTATAGGGTGCACCAACTCAGTCAAAAAATAATCATATTATATGAACGAAGATAGTCTGAGTGTTTGATTCCCTAGTGCGTTGGGAATTCAATTCTTTTGAATATTACTATAAGGTGATTTGAATCACCTTCTGCTTTCAATTACCCAACAGCACAGGTTAATAAACCTATATTGGTTAATACGAATTATTTATATAGTCCCCAATAACATCTTTCCTTACATTACTTATAACATGGCATCCTTTAGCATTGGCCAAGAATTGTTGAGTAGACAAGAAAAATGGATAAGGGAATCTAACTTTGATTTCGAAGGTGGACACACACCATCTGATACTATTGGTAATAATTGGCCAGGCCACCTTATGGAATTAAAACATATCATGTATAAACAAACTAAAACGTTTTGGAATAAAACCATGTTTGAAAATTATTTGAAACAAAACATGATACCAAGGGGCCTGAGACCTAAAATCTACCCCGCCTTTGAATTAGCAACTAATGAACTTAAAAAAGACTGGGAGACTATCCTAAGTAGATGCTCTAACGAACTTATGCATGTATTAATGAAACACGATAATCTTCTCCTGGAACAATATGCAGGAGAAATTTCTCAGATAGGTGAGAAATTGAAACAATTTGACAATCTTGAACCTTTTCAGAAAGCTTATAGTAAATTTAAATCAGATTTGGATGAATTTGAAAAAGTTATAGTGGATAAAAAACGTAAAAAATTTGCACGTGATAAAAATGATTACGCTTTAAACCAAATCTTTAAGTGGGATAGACCTAAATTCCACAAATCATACAGCTCTTTCAGTAATTCAGGGATGGATTCCTCAGTCAGTGAGATCTCAGATACCTCCCCCAGTAAACGAGAACGTTCCCACCATACTAGATCTTTTTTAGAGAGAGATTCCAGGAAGGGAGAAGGTGGTGGAACCACAGAATCAAACCGATACGAAGGGGGGGACACAAGGTTAAGAGACCGCAAAAAGAGGAAGTATATGGAAGGACAGGAGGGTCCTCTCAACCATCAGAGAAATTACAGACGTCAGATGAATTAGACACATCACTTAAGGTGATTAATCTGACAGAAAGACAATTAGAACCAATACATTTAAAGGTACTCAGTCGTGGATTATCGTTTTCGCCTACACAATCCCTTAATCGTTTTGAATGGGAAAAAGATTTAAACCTATTCATTAGGAAACTACTCTTAAAGAAATTTTATTGTAGCAAAAGGGATATATGTGATTCCCAGCTACAAAGTCAAGATAAAAAGGATGCCATGCAGGTTATGGAGCTGGCATTTCTAACTGACGATGAGAGACAGGCTTTGGAAATTCTTGAAGAGTTAGACACTAATTCAATATCAGATTCATGCATGATGAAAGACACTAGGAATTCTATCAAATTGAAGAAAAAATCAACCTTCTGTCCGGATCTGTCAATTTGTCCGCAAGCCAAAATCTATCGAGACTTGGTATCCAAGGATCTAGATAAATTATTCAATCAAGCGAGATCTAGGAATTTAAGTAGGAATTTGTCTAAACAGGAATATAAGGCTCTAAAGGATATTGAGGAATGGGAAGACACTGTGATTAAGCCCTCAGATAAGGGTGGTAACATCGTCTTGTGGCCCATATCCAAATATATGACTGAGATCTATAGACAATTAAATAATACTGAATGTTATAAAAGGTTGATATTTAATCCTACAGCCAATTTTTTGACTAAGTATAATAACCTGATTAACAAAGCCTTTAGGAATAACGTTATTTCTAAATCTGATTACGAATTTCTAAAAATAAATGATCCCAAAATTCCTACTTTTTACGCATTGCCAAAAGTACACAAATCTATAACAGACCCACCGGGTAGGCCTATTGTATCGGGCATGGGTAGTTTGACTGAGAAGGCCAGCAGATATGTGGACCAACACCTTCGTAAATATGTCACAAGTCTACCATCATACACCAGAGACACATTAGATGTCCTGGCAAAAATTAGTGACATCTCAGTCAACCAGGAGGTTAAATTGGCATCGTATGATGTGGAGTCACTTTACACAAACATATCCCATGATCAGGGTATAAGGGCGGCTAAGTACTTTTTGGATATGGAGTGTAAAAGTGATTTCCATGAATTCTTGATTTCCTTATTGGAATTTGTACTTAATAATAACTACTTTGTATTTGATGACAAATACTACCTGCAGATCCGTGGAACAGCCATGGGCACAGCGTGTGCGCCAACGTATGCAAATTTATATCTTGGTTGGTGGGAGAAGGAGATGGTGTTTAATGAACAAAATGAAATATATACCGACCATATTTTAATATGGTTTAGGTATATAGATGATATATTACTGTTATGGGAGGGAGAAACGACCTTATTCCATGAATTCACTAAACACCTTAACAATAATAAATTGAATCTCCTATTAACATCTGATATTCAGGAAAGAATGATCAATTTTCTAGATCTACAAATCTCCATTGATAGTGATGGTAAATTAATGACAGATATGTTTAGAAAATCCACAGCTACTAACAGTCTATTACACTACACGAGCGCCCATTTTCCATCAGTAATAAAAGGGGTGCCTAAAGGAGAATTCCTCCGAACAAAACGAAACTGTTCGGATATCACCACCTTCCAGAAGAGATCTGGTGAACTGAGGGATAGACTGGTACAAAGAGGCTATAGCAAAAAAAGTATACAGAAGGCCTCATATGAAGCAAATTGTAGAGAGAGAGAATCCTTGATATTCCCCACACCCAAACCTATTTCAAAAGGAAAAACAAGAATGATTGGCACATTTTGCTCCGAATGGAGGGACATCTCAAATATTTTTCAACAACATTGGCACGTCTTGTTGTTGGATCATGATCTCAGGGACAACCTTGATGACCGAGTCACAATAACATGGCGAAGAGCCCGAAATTTGAGAGATCGTCTTGTCCATAGTCACTTTACGCATAATAAGAAATCATCAAATATAATCCATGGCTTTTATAAATGTGGCAGGTGCAAAGCTTGTAAATACACTATTCAAAAACATGACTATGTTGACAGATATTCTAGAATCTGGAAAATTAACAAATTTGTTAATTGTAACTCAATGGGGGTTGTTTACTGCCTGATATGCCCGTGTGGTTTGAAGTATGTTGGCATGACAACAAGACCCTTTAAAAGACGCTTGTTGGAACATGTCAACAATATTAAAAATGCTCCCAAAGATAGAGAGAAATTTAAACCTATCACTACAGTGGCTAAGCATTTTCTTTTGTTCCACAATAACAATCCGGATCTACTTCAAGCGTTTATAATGGAACAACTATCATTAGGTATTAGGGGAGGCGATATGCAGCAGGAATTGCTAAAAAAAGAATCCAGACTGATATTTCTAATGGACAGTCTGGTACCCCATGGTCTCAATGACAAAACAAATTATATGGCATTTATCTAAATGTGAGATTTAACATATTTTTCTTCTTATTTGATAACATCACCTCAATTAATATTTGACTTTTATCACTTAAATCTGGTGTAAAATCCAGATTAATGTAATGTTGGTTCCACACTTTTTTGATATCACTTAATACATGTAGGGACTCTTTATCTTTGGACCATGAGTCAACTCATTAATTTTTATTCAATTTCTTACACACTGGTTTAAACGGGATGTTTTTACATCTAATATGGTACTGCTGGCAGCAGTACCTCTGAAAATTACATTTAGCACATAGTCAACATTGTAATGTTCTTATATTCATTATGGTATTAATGGTGTTAATACCTCTTAATTCACTTTATTTTGTTTTATTTAGTAAAACTTAACGTATAAATCACCTCCAAGAAATTAAAAATCTTTTATTTTCAGCACCATGAGTAGATAGGCAGTGTGTGGGTCAACCTTACCTTTAGAATAAATGTATTCTTATCACAATGTTACCGTGGGGTTAACCATATTAACATTCCTGTGTTTATATGTACTTAATAGATCTACTAATGATGCACCAATCCTAATACATATTAATGATGCCTCTCTGTTTGATAGCCTTGGTACAATAGTACATTATACATCAGTATTATTAGTGCATTCATGATCTGTGTTTACTATTTTCTCCATATATCTGTAATAAACCAATCACTACAAGGATTAGCAGGGCGGGATTTACCTCTCTGTATTGTGATTGGGTCAGTGATGTGTCTATCAATGAGTCTGTGTCCTCGAGAATGATAGATTTCTATTGGCCTGCTGGCGATGACGCCCGTATTTGGGGGCGTATCTATCCCATAAAAGAGCTGTCAGCTCTGTCCTTCGGCTTGCCTGGTTAAAGCGAGTGAGCGAAACGCGCGTCGGCGTTCGCCTCGCAGTGTTATGCATATTAATTAATTATCAAAACAATCTTTTCGGGAGGGGTCTAATCTCTGGCGTGTGTATGAATGAGTGAATGAGAGCCCATAACCAATATAAGAGGGACTCTTAGATCTGCCATTTGTAAATCTCAGCAACAGTTAGGGCTTTATTAGTGTGACAGACTGCGGTGATTGAATGCTCAGATGTGAGCCTCCATTATAGAGAGATACGCAGACCAGTCCTTTACTAGCCCTACTTCAACATATGGTTGGGGCAGGATTTAGCCTGACTAATGCTATATTAACAACTATAATGAAATATACAATCTCTGATGTTGAAAACAACATCTTATAGCTTGGTAATCTATGGCTTATATACATCATATTTGCCAACAATTAAGAGAGAATATATTTACTCATACAGCACTCTCAAGTCTGATTTATAGTGATAAGACTACCACTGCCAGAGTTCATGTCCCACTAAACGGAGGTTACGTAATTATGGAATACTAAGGGTTCACCATTTTGACATATATCCCTTGAATAACTATTCCACTACAACAAGGGAATAACTCGGCTTATACTATCATTACTCCGTTAATGATGTCTTATTATATATCTATAAGGTTATTATACTTAGTGTGACAGACTGCGGTGATTGAATGCTCAGATGTGAGCCTCCATTATAGAGAGATACGCAGACCAGTCCTTTACTAGCCCTACTTCAACATATGGTTGGGGCAGGATTTAGCCTGACTAATGCTATATTAACAACTATAATGAAATATACAATCTCTGATGTTGAAAACAACATCTTATAGCTTGGTAATCTATGGCTTATATACATCATATTTGCCAACAATTAAGAGAGAATATATTTACTCATACAGCACTCTCAAGTCTGATTTATAGTGATAAGACTACCACTGCCAGAGTTCATGTCCCACTAAACGGAGGTTACGTAATTATGGAATACTAAGGGTTCACCATTTTGACATATATCCCTTGAATAACTATTCCACTACAACAAGGGAATAACTCGGCTTATACTATCATTACTTCGTTAATGATGTCTTATTATATATCTATGACATCTCCCGTTTAGGACCAAAAAACTTCAATGGTCCTTCATATATCTTTGGATTTATAGACAGCTATTAAAAACATTTTGTCATTTATTTATTGAAGACTTTCTGGCTGTCTCATTACACTGCGAGGCTTGGCGGTGTTTTCTGCCATTTTAAAATTTATATGTTTGTTTATTTCACTATTTTTTTGTTTTTTATTTCGCAACTGGTGTCACAGGCACTATTTTTGGGACTCATTATCATTTTAATAAAACTAATAAAATGTAAGTTTTAAAATACTCCATTATCATAGAGTGCCCCTATGTTACAAAATATTTAAAATGTTGCATCTGTATTTTGGCTGTGTTTGACTCTTGTATACTTTTAATGGAATTTTGCACCTTCATGCTACACTTTGGAGGAGAAACACATTTATAGGCACACTCCAAGCCATATAATAAAAAAAATCACAGAGGGAGGCGACAAATGTAATAAAAAAAAATTCTGGTGTCCCTTTACTCTAATGATTCATTTAAGCCAATTGTTAAAGTGTGTAGTGTTTTAGGGGAAAAATGTAAAATATTTGTTTAATGAAATTTTAATTTATTTTGTGCACATTCAAACCATTTTGTGGTTGTCATCCTGTGTGTGTGTGTCCACAGGTTGATATGCTTTTATCCCATAAGTCCACCAGTTGCCATTTGACAAACCAATAAAAGTTTTAGTTGGTTTTCTTTTAATTAGAATTATTATTTATCATTCCATGTAGATATAATTTATCTTATGGAGGAATAAAAAGCCAGGAATTTGAAAATATAGAAATGAAACAAACATTTTTAAATGGACACTATATTTCAAAGCATAACTTTTGTTGATGTGGTAAAATGGGTTGGTATATTTCATAGCAAAATCATGGATTCTGTATCAAAAGACATTGCATGTTATTTTTTATTTTAACAAAACGTACCACAAACTGTGCATTCACATGGTCACTGCCTCATTATGCAACACACATTCCAGTTGTCTTCAAATTTATTGATCTAAAACTGTTCAGTGTAAGCATAATGATAGAATGATAGCAAAGTGGTAAATTGATAATGTAAATATAAAATAATATAAAATAATATACTAAAATCCTGAGTCTGAGCTGTATTTAGAATTCACGCTACTATAGGCAAGTAAGAATAACACAACTCTATTGTGCAGAACTAAATATGCTTTGTTCTTGTCATTCGTTTGTTTACTATTTACTAGGTATGTCATAACATGTAATACATGTTGTAATATTCCTCTCTTTACATGTGTGTTGCAGGTGCATCTGTGCATGTCATTCACATACATTATATATACAAATAGGTTACTACAACAGATAGCATGGTATGATCACTAGCCATAAACAAAATAAAGATACAGGTTTGCATTAATTAATATATATTTCATAGAACAGAAAGAATGTCATGGACATTTTCACATCTATTACAGAAGGTTTTATTCTAAGAAAATTATTTTAAAATCCATGTACAGAAATGCTGCTTTTTCAAGACTTACTTAGGATTTGCAACTTACATACCTCGAACAATCATTGTGACATCACAACTAGCTAACCCACCACACCTGTAGATTGAAAGCATTAACAAATGGACATGTACAAACGTATGTAATGTGGAAGAATACCTGAAATCAATAGTAAAACATAAATGTTTATAAAGCATACAAGATTATTTATACAACTTATTCTAACTTGCTTACATATTCCACAAATTGAATATCATAACTCTTAGAGTATAATAGCTTTTTGTGCCTGTTATTAATAATATTAATTTATCATATTGTGCAGGCTGGGCTAAGGGCCATGGAGGCATCTGCCCCCCCCCCCCCGGGCTGGTCCCATACTCAGCTACTTTGGACTGGGTCACTGAGCCACCTGAATTGTTTTCCTTTAAAAAGGCTGCTGAGTCAAGTCTTGTACCCCGGGGTAAAACTGGAAAACCCTCCCCTGGCATTATGTGGCAGGAAAATAAACTTGACAAATGGAGTTGTCCACAATTAATGCAGTGTTACAACTTAATTGGTCAGCTTTTATTGACCAAATGCTTGACATTAATGGAGCCTCATGAACTGCATGCTGAAACAGATTTACCCTTTGCTTCGATGTTGTGGTCTTTGAAAACAGATCAAGTGGTAATGCTGCTTTAATTGTGGACTACTCCTTTTGGTCATTTTTTTCTCCTGGCAGGGGATTAGGGCTCTGGGTGGAAGTTAAACAAAGCCAAGGCCGTACATGTGTGATCCAATTAAATAGTCAGAAACACTGCTATAAGGTTGGGCACACACTACAAAATCTTTCAACCAATTTGTTATCTACAACGATTGTACCTACGACAGAAGTTCCAATCAGTCGGACGATTAATGCATACACACTATACACATTTTAAATGATTTTTGTAAGTCAGAATGTCGTCTCAACAGATTGTGATTCTGTACACACTGAAATGATATGAGGCAGCAATATATCAAATAAATTTAAATGAAGGGCTAAATATCACCTGTAAAAAATCCCACAAACTCATTTTCCAGAAAAGCAAATATATCATAGCCATTCATTCTATACCACATCTTTCAGGAGCTGCTCCAACTTGTCACCCTCCTCATGCAGAAGAAGGACACCCACTTAAGAAGGACCCATATCTGCAGATCAGAGACTGGTTGCTACCCTGAGATTTTTGGCTACAGGAAGGATACTGGCTGATCTCAAATACAGCACAGCAATTTCATCTCAAGCTCTGGGTTTGAACATACCTGAGACCTGTAATGTTACAGTTCAAGTTCTGCGTAGGCAGTATATGAAGGTTGGTAAAAGAAATACTATGGTTTGAAAAAATATATATTTTTATTAAAATAGAAACAAAACATATTAAATTACATATTAAAAATCACATGCAAACAAAATATACAGTGCAAAAAAACTGCAGATATGGTTAAGATGTGGCCTATATACTGTACATTCCAACACTCTGTTAAAATGGATATGAATATTTTAACTTAAAGAGGGAACACAATAGGGAAAACATAAACCATATACAGGGGTCACAGCTGTTCATAATGCAAATGTTTTCCAGTGGGGGTGAGCTCCCTGTATGCTGTAGCATACTTGTGTTACCCATAGGTTTAGAAGTTCTATAGGCTGGTGGGGTAACAGATTGGCCTCCCATGACGGGATGTTGCATGAGGAGTGGTAGTGACCGAAATGTATATGATTGGGCTGGCCAGAAATGTCCTTGCTCCTGTGGTTGGGGGATTGTGTTAATACAGTGTCTGGTGAAAAATCCCCCCTTGTTAACCCACAAATGATGTCATACAGCAAACATTCCATCTATTTGCATTTCTCTACTTGCATTTCTAATTTTTTTTTAAAGAGTTGCTCCTAGCAAATCAAATTCGTCTGGTACTTTTGACATAAATTGGGTAGCAGACATTATTATCTTTCGTGTGAGCAAATTACTTTGCTCTTGATCACGGTCCCTTTTTTTTCCTTCCAACACTTTGATCCCTTTGTTGCTGTTTGGGTAGATCTGTGATCTCCTGGCTGTCTACTGTCAACTGTCTGACATTCGCTGTTGCGCCATGCTGCTCTGCCACATCACAGAATCTGGCTTCAGATAAGACAGCAGGCTCTGTAATGAAAACAGAATATAAACTAGTGAGCATAACAAAAAATGCATGTACCGATTTAACATTTCAACAATCTTTCTCTTTCAGTTTCCTGCAATGGTTGAGCAATGGCAAGTTCTTGCTCAAGATTTTTAAACTCTTTGAATTTCCCAAGCTGTGGCGAACATGTTTCAATTATGTTTTGCGAACATGTGGCAAACATGTTTCAATTATGCCACACTGAAAAATTGGATCCTATTACTATAAAGGATTCTTCAGCTTTTTCTGATGGTCATAGTGGATGCACACTATGAATTTCTATTTGTGGACAATGGAAAACATGGCAAAGTGTCAGATCGCATGACATAGGAGCAGACTGCTTTTCATACCAAACTTAAATATAATTAACTTAATTGGCCAACAAAAAGAGAATCAAAATATGGACTATATTTTTTTTTTGTAGCAGATGAGTATTTGCACTACACACTAATGTTTTAAAATCTTATTCACAAAAAAGCCGTCAACATAAAGGAGGATATGTGATTATAGATTGTCAAGTGCAAGATGTGCATATAAATCTGCGCCTAGACAAAATAGACAAGGTGGTGATGAGTTGCTGTATCCTACACAACTTTATTAGGTGTAGAATCCATAATGTGCTCAGTGCACCTAGCACTATGGAGAGCACTCTAGAAGTTGTGCAAGTTGTAGGGTTCAAACCACTGAAGTCATCCCAGGTGAGAAATGGCAGTGACATGGCAAAATTAAACAGGGAGGCCTATTTAGAATATTTCAATGGTGAGGGTGCTGTGTCCTGGCAGAATGACATTCTATAATTTATGTGCATTAGCATTATATGCTTGTTAACTGTATTGTGAGGTACATGTAAGTAAATAATTAGTTTACACATTTCCAATGTTGTATGTTTCAGTTACTATGCAACTTGCCGATACGTCATCTGTTTGTAGAAGTTCAGGTGAGGAACTATTCTCCGCCTCCTTGTTGTAGGTGGACTCTCTTGCAATTTCCTCATAAAGGGAGAAGAGCAGGAGGTCAAAATACCAAAAACTTGGGCACATGCACATCCTCAGGCCCTGCCCTAGATTTTTTGGAGGCCTCAATCTTGTTAAGTTCTTTTTTAAACACAGTTCTCAAGTTCTGTATCTTCCCCTTTACCCACTTTACATTTGTTGCAGCATAATGTGGAAGGCAAACTTTCAACATGTCTTCCAAAGCAACACTCCTCTTCTGCCTGTTTGAGTACTCTTTGTTTTTTATTTTCTACAAGCATATATGGGATCTATAGGCCTCAATGAGGTTCCACACTTCTTTCAAATGCCATGGCAAACTATTTCCTAAAAAAAAACACAAAAATACTGTCTTATTCATTAAGACAACCCACCCTCACAAAAAGAACATTGTAGAGGTATAAATAAGAAACACTTAAAATCTTTCACATTTACATACACACCCCTAAATGACAACTGTAGAAAGTCCCCTTTTATAAAGTACATACCTTGATATAGTAGCGATGAAATCAGGTAAATTAATCATGGTATTTGTATGCCATGAAGGTTCAGGGGAAATTCTTCAGTGAACATTCACCCACAATGCTCCATTCTGTACCTGTAGCTGCCGTGATTGGTTCATAACAACTTTTAACACCTATGTCTGCGTCAATAAAATTATAGAGGAGCCAGTCTGTCACAAGTGGTACAAGAGAAGATGGCGGATGAGGAACAGGTGCAGGAGGAAAGTGACACCAGTGTTAGAGGAGTGGAGAGTGACAGAGAAGAAGGAAGCCAATTGGAGTACATTAAAAGAGCCAAGCCAATAAACCCAAGGGTAATGGGGATTATGTTGAGAGTGCTGGACCAGCACTACTACGACAGACAAAAGTGAAACTACCAAAAAGTTAATCACAGAAAGGAAGTCATTATGCAGAAACTCATAAATCTTCTACATGAAGAAATCGGTAAAAAAAGGACAAAATTCCAAATCCAAAGCGGTGGTCAAACTTAAAAAATAAAGAGCAAAGAAGGCTATTGAGAATCCTAAAGAACATTAAAAAAGTGAGTATTAAAAGTGGTTATAAAAATGTTTAAATGTAATTAGCAAACAGTGTTAGTAATTAACGGTAACACTAACGATTTATATTATTAGTAAAACATTGATATCTATCTACAGAAAGTAGAAAGCACAAAGAAGTGTACTGCACCAAAAGTAAAAATGAAAGATGCTGTAGCAACTATAAAACAAAGAAAAACAGACATAGGAATTTGAGAAATAAAAGAGGAACCAAAAAAAGTTAATTAAAAATCGTTAAAAATGTAAGAAAATGTAAGGTACACCCTGTTCCGTTGTATTAAAAATATGGCATCTATATTTCAGCTGGTATGGACAAGCACGGCAGGATGCCTGGCCAGACCCAAGAGGGACTTCAGCATAAAGTGATTTCAGGCAGTGTTCAAGGTTAACAAATTGTAGTAGTCCCTCAGGGATAAATGATGTTGTGGTCTGTTTCTTCACTAAACATAATTAAAATACCTGTCCTTTCTCTGTATCGTCATAACTGACAAATGTTTGGAAGGAGAGAAGGAGGGCACATTCACTAATATTTATACTGCTTTCGGTGACAAGATGCAAAAGGTGAACAAATATTTTAAAGAATTGAGGGCTAATATCAATGATGTTGAGAAAAAGTTCAGCAAACTGGAGAAAAATGACCTTGAATTGTTTCAAATATATGTGAAAGTAATGGTATAATGCAGTACCCAAATTAAATGTTAAATATGTTAGTGGATTAAGAGATTATGTTATTTCCATTTTTTTTACATCCATTTTTAGTGGATAATGTTTAAAAATAAATGCATTTGAAAACAAATTTCTAGTTTATTGGATGCACTTGCAAGAAAACAACACTTCAAATAAAGACAAAACCAATTAACATGTTCGGGGGAGCGGCACTGTCGGCATTCTATTTTTTTTTCATTTTTTAATGCACTCCGCTCCGTGCGTGTCAAGCATCAGGGCCACCCCTGGTCTAAAGGGGGTGACCCCGACTGTCAGTATGCAGACAGGCAGCCTGACAGCAAATCACATGCTGTTAGCCGCCTGTCAGTGGAGCCATGGAGCTCCTAGTCAAGTCTTGCAACATTACCACATTTTATGAGACTTGACTAAGCATTTTCTGCCCCAGCACTGGCAGGCAGCTAACAGCAGGGAATTTGCCGCTATTCAAATGCAGATAAGGAAGCATGTTTTGATAAGGTAAGTGAGTGGGGGTGGTGGTGGTGGGGTGTTTGAGGAAAAGAGGAAAATAGCTGCAGGGGGGAGAGTTGAGAAAAATAGCTGCAGAGGGCTAGGTGAGGAAAATAGCCGCAGGGGGTAGCTGGGGAAAATAGCTACAGGGAGTAAGAAAAATGTCTGTGCGGGGGGTGGGGGGGGGCTGCATTGGGGGTAATGAAAATGGCTGCTGGGTGCATAATGGAAATGGCTGTTGGGGGGATTGGGGTAATGAAAATGGCTGCAGGGAGGGGGTGTTGATGTCATAAAAATGGCTGCAAGGGGCGGGTTGAGGAAATGAAAATGGCTGCAAGGGGGGATATTGAGGAAATAACAATGGCTGCGGAGGGGTGTTAGGGTAATGAAGTGGCTTCAGGGGGTGTTGGGGTAATGAAGGTGGCTGCAGGGGGGTGTTGATGTCATAAAAATGGCTGCAAGGGATGGGGTTGAGGAAATGAAAATGGCTGCAAGGGGGGAGATTGAGGAAATGGAAATGGCTGTGGAGGGGTGTTAGGGTAAAGAAGTGGCTGCAGGGGGTGTTGGGGTAATGAAAGTGGCTGCATGGGGTGTGTAATGATAATGGTTGAAGGGGTATTTAAAAAATAGAACAGTGTTAACAGTTTACATTATAATACAATTTTGCATATTAAATACAGGACCCTAACTTTCCAGAAGTCAGCTAGAAGACAGAAAAGAAGCAAAAGAGAAGATCAAGAACAGGTAAGAGAGAACGGCACAATCTGTCTAAATTTGAATGTTGGAGAACACTCCTGGATATTAATACTCAGGAGTATTCCTATACACCTATACATTGGGAGGGGGAGGGAGGGGGCACTATGGATAAATTAACCTAGGGCGTCCAGAACCATTTATCAGGCCCTGGTAGAGGGACAAGGAAAGCATTTGTCAATGCAGTGGTCCAAAGTGGTAAAGTCCTAATGTCTAGTAGGATGGAGATGAACCAGGAGAGCTTTCCTTGAGCCAAGATCTTCATCTTTAGGTGAAAAGAAAAATACAGATAAAATATAAATCCCTTTTACAGTGCTTTCTATATAATGCAGCCTCAGTATATCACAGAGTGCTATTTCATTCCAAAAACCAATAACCACAAAACAAAATGTGTATACCACACGTGCAAATATATCACATGGGATCAAAATGAATTGGGAACTCACATACAGACAGTTATGATGACCAAACCAATCCTAATCAAATGGCACATACAACAAATCCTTAATGTAATTCAATCCTTTATATAGTCTTTTCTTTCTCCACTTGGTGTATTGATACAGTATTTCTTCAGAGTTCCTTGAAATATGATGTTAGCATGTGGGGGAAACAGAAAAACCAAACAATAAAGTAGTGTAGTAATTAATATCAATTACATAGCCCCAAAAATATTTTCTAACCAATAATTCTATTGATTGGTATTCATATGCTATCAGTAATGTTACCACCACATGTAATGAATAAATAAAACTATTCTCTCTAGGATAGTACATACTACAATCCAATGAATACAGATGTCAGTTGCCATTCAGTACTGTCCTCAACTGAAAAGTCCTACTTCAATCACCATCTACTACATATGTAGATAAATATTGCTTAAATTTGTTCGAGCTACCACACATAGAGAAAACCTCTATAGATGGAAATCAAACGTATGTGCTCATAATTAACAACTTAGGGGTAAATGTATGAAAGTGCTAGTTTGCCAGCGTGTATAAATCGCGGCAAACCGCGAGTTTTGAAAAAAAAAACTGAAATATATCAAGCTGCGATTTTGACACTGAAGTTCAAAATCGCTGGTCATCTCTGGCGATTTTGTGCGATGCAAACACTCCCGAGTTTAGCTAACTCTCCTGTGTTTGGCAAACTCTCCTGTGTTGTAACAGTGAGTTGTAAACACATCACTGTTACACTGGCCTGTCATACAGCTGCCGGAGCTCCGGCAGCTGTAAAAACTGTAAAGAATAGATCAAAGTGAAAAAAAAAAAGTGTGAGATCCCCACTCTATTCATGCTTAACCCTAGTGCTGCCTGACTAGTGCTGGTCCCGTGAAAATCGGGGAAAAATTTTGCGTGGGGGCCCCCCGATTTTCACTTTACCAGCACTAGGCAAACCAGCCAGGGTTGGCGGCACTATAGCAGTGGGACACACGGCAGGGGTCCCCCTGCCATAATGACTAACCAACCCTAGACTGTTCAGCGCTGGGCTGAATTCCCTAGGGAGTGGGGTCCGCCAAAAAAAATGAGCGGGCCCCCCCTAGAAAGAACCAGCCCAGTGCTGATAGCACTAGGGCTCTTCCTACTACCCCTGGGCTGTGGGTAATAAGGTAATACAGCGATAAAGAATGAAAAAAATAAACTGACGCCATTTTGTTTTGTAGAACTACTAGTCCCAGCCAGCCAGGTTGCCAAAAACAGTGTGGCCATGCTGCTGCTTGTATAACTACAAGCACCAGCATACCCACGGCAGCCAGGACATGTTGGCACTTGGAGAACCACAAGTGCCAACATGCCCTGACATCCCTGGTTTGCTGGGACCTGTAGTTTCACAAAAAAAATGTTAAATAAACAACAGCACCCTAGTAAACACATCTATTTATTACAAATAAAAAACACACAATAAACACACTAACCACCCTCATTTAAACCACATCTATTTATTAAAAATAAAAACACCCCAAATACTCACCGAAGATGTCTACTTTCTTCTCCAAAAGCTCTGTGCTTGCCCCAGTCCCATAATATTTATACTTCTAAAAGTTTTGGCTTGCCCCAGTCCCAGCAAAATTATGCTTCCAAAATGGCTTGAATAATATCTTCATCGCTTCGCCCAGAAGGGGCCCCTTGTTGATTGAAGTCTTCTTTGCTTCGGCCAGGAGGGCCCCATATTTGTACATCCCACGACACTGTAATCTTGATTGAAGAAAAATAAAAAAACTCTGAAGCCGCCGCTAACACCTCCTATTAGGTAGGAGGTCCGGTACGCAATGAACTTACGTTCATTGCGTAAGCTATAACTACTGTATTATGTGATTGTCCCACGCTAGTGGGGGGATCACCTAATACAGTAAATAGAGCTTACGCAAGTAACGTAGCTCATTGCGCATGCGCAACGCTACTTGCGTAAGCTATAATACTGTAAATATAGCTTACGCAAGTAGCGTAGCGCATGCGCAATGAGCTACGTTACTTGCGTAAGCTCTATTTTTTTCAACTGTTATCTATTCTTTAACATTTTAACACTGCCAGGGCAGTGTAACAGTGATGTGTTTATACAACACACTGCTATCAAGCAGCATGTTGTTTCTGGCGTGTTTTGAAGCAAACTCTCCTGAGTTTGCTAACTCACACCTTCATACATTTGAGAGATGTATAGCTGCAGTAGCAAACAGTCGTGAGTTTGATCTCTGGCGATTTTGCAAATAGCGATTTTGACAGAAGCACAACTCTGGCGATTTTGCATGAAATCTCAGCTTCATTCATCGGCGAGTTTCAACTCTCCCGAGAAATTCGCTGGAGTTGCAAAATCGCACTTTGATACATTTACCCCTTAATGTTTATTATCTGTTATCTTGACTGTAAAGCAGGCTACAGGGATTCTAACTCCTTTGGGGTTTGTCATGAACGCAACTTAAGGAAACTACCAGACAAATAGAATGGCATTGTTGCCTATGCTGCATTGTCCCCTATGGTGACATAAGTGGCTCAGAGTTTGCACCATTTTTACACTGTCTCTTGGAGCTATGTATAATACTGCTGTCCATGTGTACAGCAGAGGTAGTCCGACATAGAAATCAAAAAATCTCTATGCTGTGCTATTTCTATTGTGATGTCCGTGAATTGTGTTCCATTGAAATGTAGATTGAAAAAATACTGAAGTGATTGAGCCCTTAATGCTGTCTTTAATTATATAGCTTTATATCAGTTTACTATGAGTTCACTTATCTGAAAATGAAGTGTTAAAATGAATAAAATAAGAAGCAGATTCTCAGAGATTTAGGGTTTAGTTCTCATAGGCAAAGCTTGTTGCAATTTCCAGTGTGTACACATGGGGAACAAAGAAGGTGCTTATTTGACTTTATTTTCTGCATATCTCTTTAATTTGGAGTTCAGTTAATATTGAAATTGCTGAGCTTGTATTTTATCTTTAAATTATCAATTCTGCTCTGTGTTAGAACACTTGCAAGTATGGTTTAAGTTCTGAACAATATGTGAATGTATTTTTTTGAAAACTATCATACTAGCTTTATTAATTATTTGATAGACCTGATTCAGACATTGTAATATGATTACATCTTACATTGTAATGAAAGGCGAATAGTTGTAGCGGCTGAAATTATTTTAGTTCAAATAAATGCATGCAAATTAGCAGTATTACAAGATTGTATAATACATTTCTATGCACATAGTGATGTGAGGGAATTTGTTTTTTTTTGCATTGGTAAATTTTATATTATAATACATATTTTATTTTATAATACAATTTCACAAGCAGTATATATAAGCAAACAAAACTGATGTATTTTGAAAGAAAACTAATTCTATCATCTTCACATTATGTACAATCTTTTATATTTGCTTTGTCCTTAGTTTTACTTTGTCTATAGCTGGCTTCCAAATTTTGTGAATGACTGTATGTCCATTATCCTCAACCTCCATTACATATGTATCCTAACAAATAATATGATTCCTTTAAAAAATGTACAGGTAAAGATCTGTGTGCATACTTAGCCATGCTTTGCAATTTGAAACAGTAATGAAGTAAGATTCTCACGATCCGCCTGGCAGCTCCTACCTTTTAGTCTTTATTATTTGTATTTGTTCCTTTTATGTGTTTGCAGCAGTACCTCTGATGTCCAGAGGTGTTGCTATTGTGCATTTCTTGTGCTTTAAGGGTTAACCTTTCTGTTCTCCAATTATTCCATGCACCTGGGTGTGGTCTCTTTTTCCCTTTATATACCTGTTACTCCCAGCACACAGGGCTGGTTATTGTTGTCCCATCCTGTGATGTCATATCCTTGTTGCAACCTGTGGATTCTTCCTCCTGCCTTGCTCCTCTGGTTCATGCCTGCTTGGAACCTGTTCATACATCCTGCTTCCCTGCATTAGCTGTTTACCTGCTGGTTTCTGAACATTCTTATTATTTCCTGCATCAGCTTGCACCTGGTATTTACTACTGCTCTTGATTACCTGCTGTTTATACTTTTCTGCAAATGAACAGAGTGTTTTCACCATATTCATGACTCCTAGCTGTACTCCTGTTGTAACCGTGACAGTATAACCAGCCCACAAAACAGCTTTGAAGTCAGGTGAAAGTTTTGTTTTATTCTGGGACCTTTTTTCTGCAATCAAGTTTTCATTTGTTTTTTGCAACATGTCTGTTTCACCAATCATGGAATTGCCACTGCTACAAACTTTACAGATGGACATTATATTGCTACGTTCTCAGCTTGCTAGATTTTCCTCTTTACTTGTGGACCCACTCAGGAGACTGTCAGATTCTGCCTCTCTTATTTCAGAAGCTGCTGAGCTGCCTCAATCCACCTTCTCTGCTGATAAACCTGTGCAAATAGCACCTCTTAAAAGTACTTCTACAAATTTGCTGTTTTCTATGAACTATAGGGTAACAAATTCCCAGTACACAGGTGGTCCACGCCCCCATCTGACCGAAGAGGAACGGCGGCGCAGGATAACATACAAGTTGTATCTCTACTGTGCCAGCAATGCACATTTCTTGCAGGACTGTCCTGTCCGTAGACCACGTCAGCTTACTGAACCATCTCCTGTTATTTCCTCTCCGCATTCCAAAATTGTTTATGCTCCACCATTTCTGTTCTCTGGTAAGAGACCCAATCTGCCAGCTCCAGCCGCCTGTCCTGAGGCGCCAGCTCCAGCCGCCTGTCCTGAGGCGCCAGCACCAGCCGCCTGTGTCGAGGTCCCAGCCTCTGTCTCCTGTGTCGAGGTCCCAGCCTTTGTCTCCTGTGTCGAGGTCCCAGCCTCTGTCTCCTGTGTCGAGGTCCCAGCCTCTGTCTCCTGTGTCGAGGTCCCAGCCTCTGTCTCCTGTGTCGAGGTCCCAGCCTCTGTCTCCTGTGTCGAGGTGCCAGCCTCTGTCTCCTGTGCCGAGGTGCCAGCCTCTGTCTCCTGTGCCGAGGTGCCAGCCTCTGTCTCCTGTGCCGAGGTGCCAGCCTCTGTCTCCTGTGCCGAGGTGCCAGCCTCTGTCTCCTGTTCCGAGGTGTCAGCATCTGCCTCCAGCTCTGAGGTTACATCATCTGCCTCCAGCTCTGAGGTCACATCATCTGCCACCAGCTCTGAGGTCACATCATCTGCCTCCAGCTCTGAGGTCACATCATCTGCCTCCAGCTTGGAGCCTGCTGCCACTGTGTCAGGTCCTGAGCCTGCTGCCACTTTGTCCGGTCCTGAGCCTGCTGCCACTGTGTCCGGTCCTGAGTCTTCAGCCTCTGTCTCCAGTTCCGAGTCTTCAGCCGCTGTCTCTGTTCCTGAGCTTCAGCCTGCTCCAGAGGGGGCGCTGCCCTTAAAGACTCTTCCAGAGGGGGCGCTGCCCTTCCAGTCTGCTCCAGAGGGGGCGCTGCCCTTCCAGTCTGCTCCAGAGGGGGCGCTGCCCTTCCAGTCTGCTCCAGAGGGGGCGCTGCCCTTCCAGTCTGCTCCAGAGGGGGCGCTGCCCTTCCAGTCTGCTCCAGAGGGGGCGCTACCCTTCCAGTCTGCTCCAGAGGGGGCGCTGCCCTTACAGTCCGCTCCAGAGGGGGCGCTGCCCTTACAGTCTGCTCCAGAGGGGGCGCTGCCCTTACAGTCCGCTCCAGAGGGGGCGCTGCCCTTACAGTCTGCTCCAGAGGGGGCGCTGCCCTTATAGTCCGCTCCAGAGGGAGCGCTGCCCCTACAGTCCGCTCCAGAGGGGGCGCTGCCCTTACAGTCCGCTCCAGAGGGGGCGCTGCCCTTACAGTCTGCTCCAGAGGGGGTCCTGCCCCTCCAGGCCACTCCAAAGTTGGCAGTCCATGTGGTCCAGCCCGAGTTGCCAGTCCATGCGGTCCAGCCCGAGTTCCCAGTCCATGCGGTCCAGCCCGAGTTGCCAGTCCATGCGGTTCAGCCCGAGTTACCACTTGGTGCTGTCTGCCCTCAGGCTTCTCAAAGTGCTGTCTGCCCTCAGGCTTCTCAAAGTGCTGTCTGCCCTCAGGCTTCTCAAAGTGCTGTCTGCCCTCAGGCTACACAAAGTGCTGTCTGCCCTCAGGCTTCTCAAAGTGCTGTCTGCCCTCAGGCTTCTCAAAGTGCTGTCTGCCCTCAGGCTTCTCAAAGTGCTGTCTGCCCTCAAGCTTCTCAAAGTGCTGTCTGCCCTCAGGCTTCTCAAAGTGCTGTCCCTGCCAGGCCTGCCGCCCAGTCCAGCCCTGCTGGCAAGCCTTCTGCCCAGTCCGGGCCTGCTCCCAAGTCTGCCGCCCAGTCTGGGCCTGCTCCCAAGTCTGCCGCCCAGTCTGGGCCTACTCCCAAGTCTGCCGCCCAGTGCGGGCCTGCTCCCAAGTCTGCCGCCCCATCCGGGCCTGCCCCCAAGTCTGCTGCCCAGTCCGGGCCTGCCCCCAAGTCTGCCGCCCAGTCCGGGCCTGCCCCCAAGTCTGCCGCCCGGTCCGGGCCTGCCAAGTCGTCTGCCAAGTCCCAGCCATCTGTTGCTGAGGGTGCTAACTCTGAGCCGTTGCCTTTCTTTGAGGGGCACATTTCCCAACTTTGTGCCCTTCTGAAATTCTGAAATTTGCTGCCTCTTATATGCCCTCCATACCAGAGCTTGTTAACAACCCTAAGGGACGGGTACTGTTCCTTATTTCATATTTTAAAGGAGAAGCTTTGGAATGGGCAAATCCATTTATTGAAACAGATCATTCCATACTATGGGACTTACAACTGTTTGTTGAGGCAGTAATCGAAAAGTTTTCTCCAACCCCTGCAGTGCCATCTTGCGGGGCCTCTACATTATCAGCAGTACCACCCATCTCACCTGGCCAAGTGATACCTTTGTGCTCCTCCCAGTTGACGCAGATCCCAACTCCAAGGAAGGCCCGTAAGAGAGGAGGACGTAAAAAGAAAGGAGGTTCTACGGTGCTTCAACTTCCATCTGGCATGGTCTCCTTTGCCTCTCCACCCATCTACGAGGACTTTTCTGCCGGGCCCCCAATTCTGGACTATGATTCTGACATTGGTAGTAATTTGGGCGTCTGGAATCCGCCCTTAAGGGAGGGGGTACTGTCACGATCCGCCTGGCAGCTCCTACCGTTTGGACTTTATTATTTGTATTTGTTCTTTTTATGTGTTTGCAGCAGTACCTCTGATGTCCAGTGCATTTCTTGTGCTTTAAGGGTTAACCTTTCTGTTCTCCAATTATTCCATGCACCTGGGTGTGGTCTCTTTTTCCCTTTATATACCTGTTACTCCCAGCACACAGGGCTGGTTATTGTTGTCCCATCCTGTGATGTCATATCCTTGTTGCAACCTGTGGATTCTTCCTCCTGCCTTGCTCCTCTGGTTCATGCCTGCTTGGAACCTGTTCATACATCCTGCTTCCCTGCATTAGCTGTTTACCTGCTGGTTTCTGAACATTCTTATTATTTCCTGCATCAGCTTGCACCTGGTATTTACTACTGCTCTCGATTACCTGCTGTTTATACTTTTCTGCAAATAAACAGAGTGTTTTCACCATATTCATGACTCCTAGCTGTACTCCTGTTGTAACCGTGACAAAGATTGGATATAAAAAAATAAGTGGACCCTGCTTGCAATATTATAATCTATAAATATATATATATATATATATATATATATATATATATATATATATGTATATGTTATATATATATATATATATATATGTTATAATCTTACTTCTTTATCTGTTTCTCAATACTTCATCTTGTTTCGTTACTGTGATTGTTTCCAATTATAAGGTGACGTTTAGTATCCTAGTACTGTATAGATAAATGCTTATAAATAAGTACTATGGCAGAGAATGCCACCCTTTAAATTGTTTTGGACTTTGAGACATGGCAGCACTAAACAAGTTATAAATCATCAGGGTCCAAATGCAATCCAAACTTTTATGTGCAATGTAATGCTTCTGCTTATTTTGATTGTAGATTCCTTTCAATTGTTGGCATGCTCATTGTGTACACCCTGAGTACACACTTAATAAAATCCAGTACTATAGCCATTTGCAATTTTAACCCCCCAAGTGTAACCCTGTATTGTAATGATTTATAGCTGATACCTGGTAATGTTGGCACCCACAGTTTATTCATCTAATTAAATTATAGTATGCATTAGAAGTCACACAGAACCCAAAGTTAATGCACGCTACCATTTTAGTTAGAAATAATATGTCAATATCATGTTAAATTTATTCTTATAATGTTTTATCATAAAAATATTGTTTATTTTACAATATTAACATTTAAATATTGTAGGCAGTGCGAGTACATGACAAGACTCTTGGTCACAAGGCTATAAAAACCAGCTACCATGTGAAGATGAAGATCTGGGGGCTAAACGTATCAAGCTGAGAGTTTTCCGGCGGGTTTCAAAAACCAAACAGATTGTAGCTATCATTTATTTAGTACATTCTACAAAATGATAGCTAGTATCTGGTTGGTTGCTATTGGCAACATCTCCACTTTTCAAACTCTCCACTTCATACATTTACCCCCTGGACTTCAATTGCCAAACCGGTTTCAGCGGTCCATGGCACCTATAGTAGTGAGGAAATGTGCAAGAAGTGATTCTGTGACTGCAGGAAGAGCACCAAGGCTGCCAAGAAAGCCCACGTATTCATCTTTAAGAAGAGATCCAAGATCCAGGTGAAGGGATGGTAGGAGAAGCTGCGGAATTATCTGAACACATCTGATTAAGATATTTAGGCAATTAAAAACCTGAAAGGGCCCTCCAAGTCTCATAGTAAGCTTTATAATAATGTATATTATAGTGACATACTTTTTATATTATAGTGACATGCCATTGTATACAAATCACCCGTATATCTGTATTTTCAAAATCCAGAACACTAGTATCCATCTTTAACTATGTTCTTGAAATACAGATAGCTTGTTAATACATTATGGCCATTCTTCATATGAACAGTAGTCTTAAATCCTGATTTCACCAATCCATTTACACTGTCGTGCATAAATACTGAAAAGGTAAAAAAAAAAATTTTTGGTAATAATTCATTCATAATCTTTACCAGACCACGTATATGTCATTATTTTAGCAATACTCAAAATTGTTGTATCAAATATATTCATTATTTTTCTTTAATTTTCCAAAGTCAAATAAGTCAAGACAAGCCAGAGGAAAAAATAAATTTCAACATGTAGTGGTAATTCTCCTTTTTTTTCAAAGGGCAAACACTTATTGAAATACCTTTTTAACTAAATGAGTTAATCATTTCAGATACATAATCATCTTAGACTATGTATCTCCTGAAGTTAATCCAACAGAACCTCGACATGTGTATACCATTCAACCCGAAGCAGACTCAGCCACAATTGAGGCTGAGGACACTACATCACCGCAACAAGAATTTGTGAACCTTACTCCAACAGAACCAGAATTTGAACACATCTCACCTGAGCCAATGCAAATGGAGGAAGTATTTTTGATGATCCAAGTCAACAGGAGCCAGTCCATCCTACTGCACTAATTCATATTGTTCTTGAAAATAAGTGACAGATTTTGTTCAATCAGAATGTGTTTTGAACCTGGAAATTCGGCAAATAGAACATTCCACACCAGTCAGAAATATTCAAGTGGCACAGCAGCAAATTTTTGCAACTTTAAATCAAATTTTGATGATGCAGCAACAGGCGACATCCACAAGTCTTGTGAAATCTACAAGCCTGAGACTTGTAGTCAATGACATTAATAAAACACATCTCTAACACACCATCTGAATCACCTCATGTGCATACATCACAAGCGTCTTCACAAGCTGCTGAAACTGCATGTGGTGAAAGTACACAATCCACAGATGAAACCTTAGATGTTTGAAGAAGCAAGAACCAGAGTTCGATCATCGCTCCCTGTCTGGCACTTAAAAATAAGGTAATGACATCTATCACTACACACTTCCCTCCCTTTCATCTTTTCAAACTCTTTCTTCTCCTGTCCCCAAGATGGCTTTTTAGTCTTATGCTAGTTTGTTTCTGACCCAAATGTTGTCCCTTCCCTTCGTTCAAGGTGTCATTTTAAGAAGCAGCCACACATGGATCATCACAGACTCATGATGAACTAATGAACTCTCTAACTACACACTTCTCTCCATTTAATTTTTCCAAACTCATTCTTCTCCTTTCTACACATTTAATTCATTATTTGGCCTGTTATTGTTCTAAATATTATTTATCTATTTGCAGAGCCTGGAGATTAAAGTGACGGCTGTTTATAAACCTTATTTGAAGATAACCTGTTAAACTCACAAGATAAAGACAGCAGATAATCTTCATCAGCTATGTATATAGTGTCACTAATTCCACATTACTGTACAGAGAACTCACTCACATCTGTCCCTGGCATATTTGAGCTTACAGTCTAAGGCTAGGTACACACTCAGAAATTTTCAAACATATAATGAAGCTTTGTCCAGCTTCTATGGAGTGTCTCTAATAGTCTAATAACCCCTCCCCCTTCCCTCCACCTTGCACCACTGTGTACTTCTCTGATATACTTTGTGTTGTGCTATAATGTTCTGAATCTTGTTATGTTTTTATATACTGCTCCGTGGGACAGATAACATTTACCTAGCTCTGGTATTGTATCCCCCCATAGCTGAATGCTATGTGCTGTTCCAGTGAACTTTCCACCTCTCTGATAACCTGCCTCATTGACCGCATCCCTGGGACAGAGCCCTGTTAACCCATTCACTGCTGGCATACATGTTACCGCTGACTGACTACCTTGCACATACTATTACTGTTAGATCTGGAACGAGCTGTGGAGAGGCTGCATGGGGACTCTGTACAGGTGCAGGCAAGGAGCACCACCTGTGTGCCTGGTGATCAGTCTGCTGTGTGTGTTCAGACGCTGGATGATCCTAACCTTGATATGATTAACCCCCTCAACACTGTAGCCATTTGGCACATACAGCTGCAGCAGTGGCAGGCATATCTGATAGTGTTAGAGCACAGGGACAGTGACCCAGAGGGAAGATTCATCATGTAACACAGTGCTGGGCTGTCATCTGTATTTCTGTGCAGTAAGGACTATGAAATGCTACTGAGGTAAGCTCTGGAAGGGGCTTAGTCTTAATTCCGGTCCCTCCTCGTGGGGGTGGTGATTAATGCCAGCATTTAGGAAATCAGTTTGTAACATGAGTCTCGTGAATCTCGGAACAGACCTAACAGCTGCAGAGAGATGACAGCGGACACATCAGTCACACTGAGATCCACTATTGGCCGACAGTCGTGAGAGTGCATAAAGTCATGGCCAAAAGTTTTGAGAATGACACAAGTATTGGTTTTCAGAAAGTTTGCTGCTTCAATGTTTTTAGACCTTTTTGTCAGATGTTGCTATGGTATGCTGAAGTAAAATTACAAGCATTTCATAAGTGTCAAAGGCTTTCATTGACAATTACATTAAGTTTATGCAAAGAGTCAATATTTGCAGTGTTGACCCTTCTTTTGAAAACCTCTGCAACTAGCCCTGGCATGCTGTCAATCAAATTCTGGGCCACATACTGACTGATGGCCGCCCATTCTTGCCTAATCAATGCTTGGAGTTTGTCAGAATTTGTGGGTTTTTGTTTGTCTACCTGCCTCTTGAGGATTGACAACAAGTTCTCAATGGGATTAAGGTCTGGGCAGTTTCCTGGCCATGGACCTAAAATTTCGATATTTTGATCCCAGAGCCACTTAGTTATCACTTTTGCCTTATGGCAAGGTGCTCCATCATGCTGGAAAAGGCATTGTTCATCACCAAACTATTCTTAGATGGTTGGGAGAAGTTGCTCTTGGAGGATGTTTTGGTACCATTCTTTATTCATAGCTGTGTTCTTAGGCAAAATTATGAGTGGCTGAGAAACCCCACACATAAATGGTCTCAGGATGCTTTACTTTAGCGTGACACAGGACTGATGGTAGCGTTCACCTTTTCTTCTCCGGATAAGCGTTTTCCCAGATGCACAAAACAATCTCAAAGGGGATTCATCAGAGAAAATTACTTCACCCCAGTCCTCAGCAGTCCAATCCCTGTACCTTTTGCAGAATATCAGTCTGTTCCTGATGTTTTTCTTGGAGAGAACTGGCTTCTTTGCTGGCTTTCTTTTTTTTCAATAATAGTTTTTATTAAAGCTTTTAATTACAGGGTACACACATAAAAGAAAAAGTACACATTTTAAAGAACAAAGGGTGAGAGGGGGAAGGTAGGGGGGGAGTGGAGGAGAAGGGAGGCAGTACAAATCGATACATGTCAATAGCATAATAAAAAATATTAAAAAAAAATGTACAAATCCCAACATCGTAACAAATTACCAATTGTTGAATATATAGCCTGGGTAACCACTTCCAGATATTACTGTGACATATTGTGAGGGGGCCTCGAAGCGGTTGATTAAACTGACGTTTTGAAGACAAATAGGTTCCAATCAAACCATATGATGTGGGGAGATGAGGCAGAAGAGGTGTAAGGTATTCCCATGGTTTCCATGTCACAGCTTAGCTGGACCTTAGAGATTATTTTAGATATGGAGGGTAACGTAGTTGATTTCCATGCTTGGGCTATCACTGCACGGGTAGCTATAAAAATGTGGCCTATGACATATCGATCCCCCAATAAAACTTGTGGAGGAAAAAAGTGTTGAAGTGCTACTTCTGGAGTATTAGGGATCAGAGTTCGGGTGACCTTAGCTACCAAGGTATATACCTCTGCCCAGACTTTCTTGGACATCCTCAAGCCTTCTTCACAACTAATGAACCGCTCTCCTAGAAGTTCTTGATGGTCCGATAAATGGTTGATTTAGGTGCAATCTTACTAGCAGCAATATCCTTGCCTATGAAGCCCTTCTTCTGCAAAACAATAATGACTGCACATGTTTCCTTGCAGGTAACCATGGTTAACAGAGGATTTCAAGCAACACCCTCCTTCCAGTCTATTATTCCAACTCAATCAGCATGACAGAGTGATCTCCAGCCTTGTCCTCGTCAACACTCTCCCCTGTGCTAGCGAGAGTATCACTGACCTGATGTTAGCTGGTCCCTTTGTGGCAGAGCTGAAATGCAGTGGCAATATTGCTTTTGGGATAAAGTTCATTGTCATGGAAAAGAGAGACTTTGAAATTAATTGCAATTCATCTGATCACTCTTCATGACATTCTGAAGTATATGCAAATTGCTGTCATAAAAACTGAGGGAGCAGACATAGTGAAACATAATATTTGTGTCATTCTCTAAATTTTTGGTCTTGACTGTACACACTACATGTTTGGAAGGTGATTGGGAGCAAAATATTAAACAGTATGACCAAACAAATTAAACTATGATCGGCACTTCGAGACAACTTTAGATCATTGTGTAAGTAGACACACTGACATGATATCTGACCAAATGGCCAGATGTCGGCTGATTGGAGATTTTTCGTGCAATCATTGGGCCAGTGTGTACCTAGGCTTAATTCTCTATCCTACACACAGACAGAGAGAGACTAAGGTCAAATTGATAGCAGCCAATTAACCTACTAGTATGCTCTTGAAGTTGGCGAAACAACTTTTTGTGCATCAATTAATATATGCACGGTTTGATCTAAGTCTTTTTTTCAAAATGTAATCCGCACTCTAAAATAAAATATTCTGCTGAATAAAATGTTAAGGAATGTATTTTCAATAAAGAGCTATTGGATAAATAAAGTGTTTGGAAATTACATTTATTCATAGTGTACTTAATAAGTAAGGTGATGAATATAAACTATATGGAGAGGGCTGTATTGAAAACTATAGGGAAGTAAAAGAACCCAAAGTCAATTTATAAGAACAGTATTAATGTTTCCCCCAGAATTTGTCCGGTACATGAGAATAACACTTTTGGGGTCTTAAGAATGCAGAATAAAATTATTACTTATTTCATAAAATTACAGACCACAACCAAAGCACAAATTGAGAAAGTGACTGCCAACAGTAGAAGTACACCACCATGAAGCTAGCAGAAAAGACAAGAAACTGCCTTACAAACATATATCAGAAAAAGAGATAATGTGAACCTGATAACATTTTTGAGAGGGATCACTTACAACTTACACATTTGCAGCATGTGATAAAGCAGCATTGGAACATGAAAAAGCAGCACTGGAAATTGTCGGGACCAAAAAGTTTCTGGTGAGTGTGTACTTAGCCTAATGTCTGCACTTGGGCAATGCTATCCCCTCTTGTAACCATAAGCATAATGTAAGGTTTTTTTAAGGCGCTGTCCTTCCCTGTAGCAAAGCAAATGTGTGCTGTTGTTTGACTGTAAAGGCTGCTGTCAAGCTGCCATCCCAAAAAGTTCCCGATGAGTGAAAAATAAGCCTAGTGTCTGCACTTTGAAAATGCTAAGCTATGCGCTACCATGTAAAACAGCAAACTAATTTTTTTTTTTTTATTCTGTTTTGACTGTAGGAAACCATGTGGCTGATGTTATCTTCTGCAAATGCAGATTTCAAGCTTCCTTCCATTGAAGTAATGGTGCATGAGAATGTCTGAACTTGTGCAATGCAAACCACTATGTAACCATGTTAAACCACACTTCAATTCAAAAATGTAAATTTTCTGTGTCACTCTTTGAAAATAGAAAACAAATATATATTGTATGCTCAGAAGAGGAGGGTGGAGAATACGAAGGACTTGAGGCCAAAAATAAACTTACTTGTTATCACTTGTGCTGTGATGCACAATGTCTGCCCTTGGGCCTGTAATGTGGAGTACATAATTTATAGAATGAACATATCAGGTACATATAGAATAATTAATTACATAACAATTAAACTGATTTATTTTATTATAGCCAGCTTATGTAACCCATTTTTTTGTCAGTAAATAAGTAAATTAGCTTTTGCACTGTCGGTAAATCAATCATGTCAGTATTTTTTTTCCTGTATTTTGATATTGTTGGCAAATCTGAAATCTGGCTTTCGACATATTTTCCGTGTCAGCATTCTCATGTTGGGATTTTTTCTGTCTGAAACTTCACCGTTGGGAAGTCGTACCCAACTCGTTGGGAAAGGGTTGGGGGGATTTTGTTATTTATGTAATCACCTGAAAGGATTTATCTCTAATTAATATAAGTCATGAATTTAGCTAAACTGATTAGTATTATGGGAGAAATGAAGGTGGTTCCTTTCAACAGAGAATAGGTGTTCACCCTGATCTGCACTTGTGAGACCATTAAGGAACAGCTGGGCAAAGCCAAGGCATTTTGCTGTGTATTTCATAAGTTACCTACTGCAGGTATAAAGTAAGCAGATTATGTTCACAGCAAATAAAATGAGCATTGATTTTTCAGTCTGTTAGGAATAAATAATAGAAAATGTGATAACATAATTTAACATGACCTTCCATCCCTGCATATCAGCTTTCTTTGGCCAAGGCCTCTGTGTTGTTTCCACAAATCCAGGCATGCTCTAAAGTACATTTTTATCCCTCTGCTTTACTACACCCACAACCGACATGTTGTCAAAAAGATGCTTTGTCTTAGATCATGGCATACGCAGCAGCTTAGTACTATCAGAACATATTTGAGGCAGTGGCATCACAATATTAAAATGTGTTACAATTTTATGTCCTAGAAAGCAAGCAAGTGGTTTTGTATGTTTGGAATACTGTAATCTACTACAGAATAGGTAGAGTGCTGGCTGACTTGAATGTGAGCTTGCACACAAAATTAATTTTACTACAAACAAACTACTTTTTTGTTCTATTAAATATTTTCTTACAATAATCTTAACCCTGTACAAATATTTTTTTAATAAACTTGATTTATAAAAATCCATAGCAATCCTTCCAGTTTTGAACAAGTTCAATACACTTTAGAAATAAGTAATCTTTCAATAAACAGCAAGTATTTTATTTCCTACATGGAATAAAGAAATGGATAAATGATGATGAAACACTTTTTGGCAGCAAGAAATATACTACATATCTGCTCAAATGACACATCTGCTAATGACTCATCAGTTGTTTAAGGCAATGATACACTTCTGGTGTTACAGTATTCTGTCATTCTTTACCTGTGAAGACATTGTATGAAGTATAATATGGAAATATAATTCACAATTGATTGACATTCAATTAAATTATATTTTATGATGTAATGTGTAGTATATTCAAGGTTTGGATATCTGCATTTTACTTTTATTGAAATTTGTAAATCCTCCATGTTTAAATCCACTTGTAGGTTTATTCTTCACCTCTATTTTTTTTTATTTTTATTGGGTTTTTTTGTTTGTTTTTTTGCAAAGAAAACAGGTGACTTTAACAGGTGTTGAATGTAGACTGATAGGATTTTTCCAATTTCCTGTTTTTGAAGATTGTATTGGGCTTGCAAAATGGATTTGACTATGCAAAATCAGCAGTACTATTGTCAATTCAGACACTAGTGTACAAATGGTTCACTGTCCTGTAGCTATTCTTGTTCATTCGTAGTAGCTTCTTTTAATTTATGTATATTTTTATTTTGTGCTCACATCTTTAGTTCTAAATTATATTTTGGCTATTTTTTGCTACCAACAAGCTAAAGTGCATTGTTCTTGTTAACAATGCTTTTTTCCTTATAGTAAAGTCATAATTACACATTCACTTGCACTTAGCAGTGATTTGTATAATACAGCTGTTTTCCTTACAGTACAATTTACCTAACAACATAAAACACTGATCCCAGCTAGTACCACTATCTATAGCTCTGTAACCTTTACGTTTTTACCATCTACGACAGCTGCTATGCAGGTTCTTATTACAGGATCAATGTTGAGGAGAGTATTATTTTTATTACAGAACATATAATAAATGGTCTGAGATCTCTTGGATTCTCTCAGATTTTGTTTTCTTTACACTGTTTTAGAATCACCAAGATTTTTTTTCATGAAAACAGTCCCCCCAAAACTGTTCTAATTAGAAGAATCAGAATGTATACATACAATTATATATTTTATTATTTTCTATATCGTAACTTTGCTCTTTATTGGGTACAGTTTTGTAGCAGGCTGTTTCTTCACACCATAAAGTTTGCTGATTGCAGTAAATTGTTAAGATTTTCTGGGATGCATAAAACAGTCAATTATCTTTTGAGCAGTGCAATCACATGTTCATTTGCCATTTTCATGGCAGCTTGTCCGCTTCATGTTGTATTATTCATTTATTACAGCCATTACAATCCTTTCAGAGGCTATGAGGCTCTCTTGAGGAATATTTATTGCTATTATATGGCTCTTATGTGCTGACCTGATGATAGTTATAGCAGATTTCCACTGAAATGCTACCTTTAAGCATAGATGTACAGGTAATAATATAAATCCATACTTACAACCCCCTTTCAAAATATAGGCTCTCTGGAAAACATATGTTGCATAATGTTAATTGGATAAAACTGCTACACATGGATATTGAGGGAAATAAAATAGCATTTCTAATAAAATTGTCTGTTTTTGTGAAAACACAAAACGATCATGCACTGCAATAGATTAAGCAGATAATAGTATTTAACAAGGGATACATTTACTGAAGAACCTAGGGCCGTGGGCTACTAGACTAGATATATAATGCACATTCAATTTATAGGGCAATTTATGTGTATCCATCTGAGCATGACTAAGTGTGGAAGTTACACACTAAGCATATTTACAAATATTATAAGTCTCAACATTAAAATTGTAGAACTATTTGATAGGTGCGCGCATATTTGTACATCCTAAAACATTATAAGCACGTGGAAATGTAACAGATTACTATTTAAAGAAAAAGTTTTGCAAAATGAATACATAAAATATTTTACAAACAAATAGGTTGTGATTGATAATCATCAAGTTGTTGGTGGTAATGGAGCTCCCACAGACCCACATCCTGATCTGCCAGTTAGAGAAATTCAGGTGCCCATCATAATAATCCATAATAGACCCTCTGATTAGGAGAGGTGGTGTGCGGATACCTGGGCAATGGTAACTTGATGTGGGTTTTATAATTGACGTAGACAAATAGTTGGTGAATGAAGCAACCTTTTTGTTATATTTTTAAAACGTATTGCACACAAAATGATAGAAAATATTCAACAAATACCATGGTGCTCATACGTCTATATCTCTTCAGGGTCCCTTTCCCAGTCACAATGACTTGCAATCACAGCTGTTGAGCCATACTCTTCACTCTTCTACTCACCTGGTAGGGACTAAGCTTAATTTCTTTCAGCGCAAAATAGCAAAGTCTTTGGAGACTTCATGATCCACTTGAGGCACATTTGGTGCCCTGTGATCAGCTCAATTATTGCTGTAACCCCTTGTCAGCAATGTCCTGGAGAGAGAGCATAGCTGCATGGGTTCTTTTTATATACCAATAGCTTGTCCAACCTCTACTATAAATTCAAATAAGCACTAGAAAAATGCATCAACCCTGACTGGTGTTTGTCCAGGAGTAGCCAATTGACCCAGGGAGTAGTCTACCTAAGCTAACCAATCAGGATGGGATATGACTGGAACAATAACCAATATTGCTGGTAAGCATGTGCAGTTGATTTATTCCATGGAATTCAGTGGTGAAATATCTTACTTGTTCAAGACACGCAAGATTGCATAAAAATTAATTTCATACATTACATAATTAATATTTAGCAGCAGGATGTAGCACTATACTAACGTCTTGCCTTATCTCATATTAAGATTCAATTAATATATAATACCCAATAAGTATACCATATTTGAATACAGTACCCTATAACACTGGGGAATTCCATATAAAGATTTTAACTGCACACAAAGACAGGCTCACACTTGAATGTTATGATCTAGATAACATCCACCCCTGTGTTTAGTTGTGACAAAATACTAATTATCATGTGCTTCTCTTTGTTTGCCCTCTCTGGCAAATACTAATATATTTTTTGATGCTGATCCATTCCTTTGGTACTTTATATCTGTGAGTCCCACCTGGTGGCATTTCAGAATATTTTAAAACACAACCTTATAACACAGATATATCCAATGTACGCAGTGCAATATAATACTAGTAATTATCACATGCTTACACTGGTGATCTTGGATTTCTGCCAATACCAATATACTGTAATTCTATTTATTTTCAAAGATCCTTGCTGATTATAGTATTCTGTTGCTGTGATGTTTGCATTAGAGCTGTAAACATAATTGTCTCCTTTGCTGACTTTCTGCCATCCCATGCCGTCTGTGCCTGGCTGCCATCTGCATGATTTCGTACTGTAGTCCTGATATTTCTTTTAGCTTAACCTGTTACACAACTCTTATCTTGGACTTCCATTACTCTAATGTAACTGTGCACCTCCCCTAAGTTGCCCCAAGAAACCTAATGGCTGTCTGTATCCTAGAAATCTAACCAAAGGTTGCATAAAGTAGAAGATCTACTATGCTAGCAGTCAATAACAATCACAAGAATCAGGTTATGATATTTTTTCAGGGTTCCCACTATGGTCATAATAAAGATGTACTCACCCAGTGACACGTTAAATAAACCTTGTAAATGAAGTTCTGTTGGCTTCTGAGTGATCCTTAATTTGCATGTGTTATGAACTTGCCCTTAGAATTGCCCTTATCCAAGATGGCCGGGACTGTCTCATGAATATTCCATCTTGGATCTCTGTTATAATCTTGACCTTTCAATAGCCCTTATCCAAGATGGCCGGGACTGTCTCTTGAAGATTTCATCTTGGATCTCATTTCCTGTTTGGACATAAAAAAGGCACTTCCTCTTTTGAAGCCTTTGCTTGAGTATTGTGTTTGTATCTGAACTTGGTGCTACCACAGAACCTTGCTCCCTCTTGTGATTTGGAATACAATTGCTTGATATTTCTACCAGACCTTTATCTGTTTTGAGACTATGGATTCCACTTGTTGGATACTTGAGATTTATATATATCAAAAAAATCCTGTTTATTTCAGAAATACCTGACTATTGGGTTCCATTTGTGATACCAGAAGTGTGACAGGATACTCAAGCCCAAAATGACGGACCCCGCTGGTACAGAACCAACTGCTTTACAGCGACTTTCAGATCTGAGTTTCCACATGCATTCTGCCTCAAGACAGCTACAGAAATTTCATGCAAAATTGCAAAATGCAAGGACTTGAGACCCAGTGTACAAATAATTTTCAACTATAAAACCAACAGGTAACTGAGTTGCAAATTAATGTTCAAGAACTTAAAGATCAAATAGCGCTCCAAAATGGAGTTATTACAAACAACAGATGCGGCTTCAACAAGTTAATGCTGTAGCACCTTCGGCAGTACATCAGCACACACTCCCATTACCTCCGGCTCGATTGTCAGGTGATCGTAAAAGATACAGAGGTTTTATTAATCAATGTAATATGCATTTTGATTTACATCCTACTTATTTTTTGACTGATGTACAAAAAGTACGTTGTATTCTTTTATTGTTGCAAGACGATGCCTTGGCATGGGCTTCTCCTTTGATAGAAGAAAAAAGTCCAATATTACAAAATCTTTCTAATTTCGTGGATGCAATGAATCAGATATTTGATGATCCAAATCAAAGTACTACTGCTGAAACGGTTTTATCAAAGATGCGTCAGGGAAGACGTTCAGTGGCTGAATACACCTGGATGGATCTTGGACACAGATTGGAATTCGGCAGCCAAGCTCTCTGTTTAGCTAATGGGATTATCTGAGTTTATTAAAGATGAATTATCTAGAGCTGATGCACCCACTGAATCTGAAGCCTTTGTTAAACATTGTATTGGTGTTGATGCTGGTCAAATGGAGAGGAAACAGGATAGATAGGGCTCCATGTGGACTCATCCTAATTATTCAGAACCAACAATATCAAATTACTCTGCAATTCCTGCAACACAATCAATTGAGGGGCCTGAGCCAATGCAAATAGATACCATTCGCAAGCAGATTTCTATTGAAAGAAGAGATCAACGACGACAAGAGAATCTCTGTTTTTATTGTGGTAAATCTGGATATTATGTATCTAATTGTTCTCAGTGACTTTGCAGGGCAGTTGCTACATTGATGGAACCTAAAGATTCTGACCACGAAGCTATTATTTCATACTGTTCACATCAACTAAATGCTATTATTTCTCAAATCTCTTCACTGTCTACAATTGAGAGAGAGAACAGAAGAATACAAAATCATTTTTGAATTCCAATACAACTTGAGATAAACTCTCGACTTATTTCAAACATAGCAATGCTGGATTATGGAGCCAATGGTACCTTCATCGATATAGATTTTGCTAAACAAAACCATATGGTATTTCAAGAAAGAAAGGGTCCTATATTGATGGAGACAGTTGATGGATCCCCTCTGAACTCTGGTCCCATCACACATGAGACAGAACTTATGTCCTTGATAGAACCCAATCATAAGGAGGAATTCACCTTTTTTCTCATCTCTTCTCCAAAATTTCCCATAATTTTGGGTCTCCCTTGGTTCACTAACAATAACCCAGCCATTAATTGGGAGTCTCAAACCTTACATTTTCAAGATACTATCAGTGTGGTCCCTCTTGTTGTACAAAAATAGAATCAGATCTCAGTGTACCCCTCTTCTGTGGATGAACTATTGCCTATTCAATATCAGGATTTTGCAGATATCTGTAACAAACAGATTGCTGACAAATTACTCCCCCATTGATCATATGATTGTCCCATTGACCTATTACTTGGGGCTGCTATTCCTTTCGGTCGGATTTATCCATTAGGTGAACCTGAATTAAAGACACTAAAGACATACCTGGAGGAAAATGAAACTAAAGGTTTTATACAACCTTCAAAATCCCCAGCAGGGGCTCCTATTTATTTTGTGAAAAATAAAGATGGTTCTTTGTGTCCATGCATTGATTATAAAGATTTAAATAAAGTTACTTTAAAGAATAAACATCCACTTCCTCTCATCCCAGAATTATTAGAAAGCCTGAAGACAGCTAGTATTTTTCACAAAGCTCGATTTAAGAGGAGCTTACAACCTAATACGCATTTGACCAGGTGATGAATGGAAAACGGCTTTTTGAACGAAGTATGGACATTACCAGTATCTTGTAATGCCGTTCGGGTTATGCAATGCCCCTGCTACCTTCCAACATTTTATAAACAATATCTTTCGAGATTTGCGTGATCTATTCATTATTGGATATCTTGATGATATCCTTAACTTTTCTAATTCTTTACAAGAACATCAAGAACATGTTCAAATTATTATACAACGGCTAATAAACCAATTATACATTAAGTTGGAGAAATACGAATTCCATCGCACTTAAATAAAATTTTTGGGTTACATTATATCCCCTCAAGGACTATGTATGGATCCCTGTAAAGTACATGATGTGGTAGATTGTCCCATACCTAAAAATGTCAAAGATGTAAAACGATTTATGGGCTTTGCTAATTTTTATCAACACTTTATAAAGAACTTTTCTGGAATTGCTGCCCTCATTACTCAGCTCACAAAAAAGGGTTCTTCCTTTCAGTGGTCACCAGCAGCTGATAAAACTTTTTCCATTTTGACAACAAAGTTCACGTCAGCTCCTATATTAGTTCATCCTGATCCTACACTCCCATTTGTTTTGGAAACTGATGAATCTGGTTCAGCTATAGGAGCAGTAATTTCACAAAGAGTAGGAGAAAAGATGTTACTTCAACCTTGTGCTTTTTATTCAAGGTAAATGACTGCTCCTGAAAGGAACTATGATGTGGGAAATAAAAGACTTCTTGCCATTATAACTGCTTTATCAGAATGGAGACATCTTTTAGAAGGTGCAAGGCATCAAATGATAGTCCTCACCGATCATCGGAATTTGAAATTCCTTACATCAGTAAAAAGATTATCTCCCCGACAAGCTCGATAGGCTCTCTTTTTAAGCCGTTTTGATTTCCTAATTTCCTATAGACCTGGATCGAAGAATGTAAAAGCTGATGCTCTTTCAAGAGCCTATGTGGAAAATCCTCAACAGGTAAAGCCTGTTCAAACAATAATTCCTGATTCAAATTTTTTGGGGGTTATTTGTACAACTAAGTTATTAACAGAGATCAATAATGGATATGATACGGATTCTACCCTTAATGAATCCTCCAAAAAATGTTAAATTAACTTATGACAACAGAGTCTGGCATATGGCACATCGACTATACGTTCCAGAAAAAGCACTGTTAAAGGTCATGCAGCTGTTCCATGACTCCTAATTAACAGGCCATAATGGACTTTAGAAAACTCAAGAACTGTTAAGCCGTTCATTCTGGTGGCCCAAGTATAAAGAAGATGTAGCAAAATATGTATCCTCTTGTACAACGAGTTCCACATCACGATTTTGGAAACAGTTTTGCAAATCCCTTGGCATTTTGGTAAACTTGTCCACTGCATTTCATCCACAGTCAAATGGACAAAAGGAGCAAACAAACCAAACACTTGAGCAATATCTTAGATGTTGTATTTGTCACCTACAATATGATTGGGTTGATATCCTCCCCATGGCTGAGTTTGCATACAATAATTTTCAACATTCGTCTACAAGATTTAGCCCTTTCTATGCCAATCTAGGATATCATCCAAATATATGTCCCAATCTACATTGTGATTCTCCAGTTCCTGCCGTGGAAGATAGACTGATTCTTATGCAAAGTAATTTTGAATAATTAAAAGAGACATTGAAAACTGCTCAAGAAAGATATAAACGTGATGCTGACAGATCCCGAAGGGCTGCTACAACTTTTAATATCGGTGATAAAGTATGGTTGTCAACTAGACATTTAAGCATGAAGGTACCATATTCTAAGGTGGGAAGCAAGTTTATTGGTCCATATAAGATCATTGCACAGATTAGTTCAGTGGCTTTTCTATTGGATCTTCTTGATTCCATGAAGGTACATCCTGTTTTTCATGTGTCATTACTAAAATCTTTAGTTAAGAATCCAATTCCTGGTCGCTCTTTGCCTCCTCCTGAGCCAATTCAAGTTGATGAGCATGAGGAATTTATAGTCGAAAATATCCTGGAATCTTGTATGTTTCGAAATCAACTGCAGTATCTTATACGTTGGCAGTGGTATGGGCCAGAAGATGACTCTTGGCAATCTGCTAAGGATATAGCAAATAGAAAAAACAAGAGTTGCGCAGAATATCCTAGTATTTATTCGATGAATCAATATAGACATATATAACATATAAAATATGTGCACAATGTGGAATGCAATAATAAAAAGATCAAATGAATAGATCTTCAAGCCAAAGTTAAAACACAAGTAATAATACAAATGACATGTTTACTATTCATAAATTGCACTTAAGCCTGAGATGGTGAACGGTATATAATGGTATCCAACTTGTATATTGTTGTTATGATGTCCAGATAAATTGGTGTAAATAACAGGGATATCCCTAATTAGTATTTAGACAATCATGCATGCATCTTTTAGGTATGAGATCCACAGGATATATGAACAGCGATCCAATAATGAGGAATCACGTAAATATTTGCAGTCAAGAGTAAGGTTAAATTTCCTCGGGTATATACCCTTCAGGTTTAAACAGCAAATCTCCTGATATAGCTTTTATATCACAGTTGTAGTTATGACATATAAAATCCATAGAGAGGTTTATAAATCAAGTATCTGAGGCTAATCACGGAATTGGCACATATTAAGATTATCTGCTAAGGATGTTCATGCCCCACTTTTGGTAAAAACATTTCATCAACAGTATCCTGGGAAGCTTGGTTCTAAGCCGTACGGAGAATGTCATTGAGAAGGGGGCATCCTGTTATAAGCTTGCCCTTAGAATTGCCCTTATCCAAGATGGCCGGGACTGTCTCATCTTAGATCTCATTTCCTGTTTGGGCCTAGAAAAGGCACTTCTTCTTTTGAAGCCTTTGCTTGAGTATTGTGTTTGTATCTGAACTTGATGCTTACACAGAACCTTGCTCCCTCTTGTGATTTGGAATACAATTGCTTGATATTTCTACCAGACCTTTATCTGTCTTGAGACTGTGGATTCCACTTGTTGGATACTTGAGATTTATATATATCAAAATAAATCCTGTTTACTACAGAACTACCTGGCTATTAGGTTCCATCTGTGAAACCAGAAGTGTGACAGCATGATTGTTTAGACCAAGTAGAAGAAAGGCTGCATAACAGAATGAGTAGTCTTTTTTAAAGAAGATCCTGTACCACACAGGCCATAATCAATACATGTGAAACATCTATATGAGTTCAAAGGGAGATGTCTGGAAAGTATATCTTAATGTGACAGCTTCTATTTTGTGAGTGCTTTCTACTCAAAGCACTCACAATATACTTTATATTCAAAGTTATTATATGACTGAAAGAGTGATTATTGTATCATAGGCCAAGGTGCTACAGGCACCACTACAAGCAATATTCTAAACTTTGATGAAACTTCTTGAAATCTATAACTGTTAGCTGGAGGTGAATATTTCTATGCACTTGAAACACATTCATTACCACTGGCACTGAGTGGTTGACAGTATGTTGTCATCCTAGAGCAGTTTGATCTCTGTGGGCTTAAACTTTCAACTGGTGAGTTCAATGTTATTTTAACTCTGTTGGGATGTGTGTCTTACTTTCCTTGACAAATCAAGAAGACAGTGAGTTAAAGTAAAGTTTGCTGGACAGAACGAACATGATTATTTAATGCTAAATGAAACAATTATGTAAAAATACTTCTTGCAAAATAGTATATGATCATGATTATAGTACTTTTAACGTGCTGTGTTCCTCCACATCAGGCAGAATATCCCAATCAAACAGGATATTAAGTGTATCTCAAAAACACATTTAGAGGAAAAGCATTTGCTTTAGCAACCTACATGTGAGGAGAGCCTGGGCATATTAGGGCAGGATAGAGGTGATCTGTGTCGCTCCTATGTCTCAATGCCTATAAACCATTGTTAATATTGATCTGATGGTAGCTGTACTCAGGAGATCTAGCTGTTCATTTTGCAAGTTGATTTTGGACCTCAAACCTATCTTAACTAGTAAAATTCAGAACCATGCAAAACTTTTTTTCTTTATCTCTGTATAAAGGCATTGTATTATGTCTCAAGTAAAAGGTTTAAACTGTTTTTTAATTTTCAGACTTTACTTGTTTAGAAGGTAGGTATACTTTTACTAATTAGAAGGAATAACCACTATTGCACCTGGCCATTGATGACTTTATAATTTAATAGTTTTTGGATGATATCTGCCAGTGTGTGCAATCATCTGCTGACCACATTAAACAAGTCCTACTAAGCATGAGAGATTGAATAGATATAACTCATCTAATTTGGATGTCCCTTATGCTGAATTTGACATTGAACCCTTTATTTAGTGCTTGCACCAAGAGGTTGGATCAACTTGTATATTGGCAGACTTAGTGAAACTAGTATATCACTTTGATATAGTGATAATCCACATAATCTCAGTTTATTAAGATAATACCTAGTTGTTTGATTGTCTGTTATAGAATGAGAAGTGTACATTTATTTCTATGGAAAAAAACAGCATTATTTATTAAATAATGTTAAGAAAATTACTTTTTATTAATTGAAATATTTCTTTCCACATTATACACACTAAATGCAGATAAAGAAACACAAAATATGGTACATAACAACCTATATTATTGTACAGCTACTAAAACTATGTACTTCATAAGGTTAAAATACTCATATAATACAGTTCTCTCTCTCTGCTATTAAAAATATGATTTAAAATTTTCCCAGGACAAAGCTACAATTGTAAAATGTATATTGATTTTCAGTCCACATCCTATCACAATGTTTTCTGCATTCTCACTACAATTATAAATATATTCATGTAATGTGAATGAGAGTTTGCTTCACTCATAGGACCCAATTTAAACTTTGCTTGCCCCAGGAAACCACAGTGCAGAGAAAAATATGAGAAAGACAAAATAAGTTGATACTCTAATTGTAACAGTTATGATCCAATAGTTAAAATTTGTAAATTATTCAGACTTTATCTTGGGACATTCCGTTTTTAACATTGGCATAATGGGGATTCCAGTAGAAAGTTACAGTAATCTATTAAAATAAAGCCACAGGGAACCAGACATGCATTCACTTTGAAACCACAAACCTCTGCTGAGAGCTAAAAATATTGGCTCTGTGCTTTATTTATTTTTTTATGAAATATCTATCCAGCATTCCAAATACAAAGGTTTATGTACAGTCTAAATGAGAGATTAATGAATACCAATATAGCACCAGTTATTTTAGTTTTGTTTGCTAAACCAGACAATAGTTTCTGAAATCATTTGATAAAGTATGTTTAACTAGTCTAAAACATATTGCTTGGATTTTTTTTATAACAACAGTAAATTACAGTTACTGAAATGCTACATGAGAAAATAACAAACAAAGCAAAAAAAATAAATTGGTCCTCTTTTATATTTATTCACAGACATTTGTTGTAATATTACAATTAAACATATAATTTTACAGCAAGATTAGAGACTGTAGACTTACTTGCTGTAGCTGTTTATATTCTGAGCTTACATTACATATATATATATATATATATATATATATATATATATATATATATATATATATATATATACATATACATACTCTGTTTTCAGAGCTGAAGATGCGTCCAGGTCTGAATGAGTAGCAAATGTGTTCGCTTCACAACACACACACTCCCTCATAAACTTACATCCACTTTGCAAACATGTGCTAAAATCTTTAATTTATATATTATGAATGCAATGGATCTGTATCATTTAAATTAAATAACCTTGCTTAAAAAGCAAGAAAAACTTTCCTATATGCATGCAAAAAAATATATATTTGCTACAACACACTTGCCAAAATCTAATTTATGGTTGAGAAACGACTAAATTCTCAATAGGCTTCTGCAAATCAATTACAAGAGGTTGCAAGTTTTGTCATCATTGTTATTTGCTACTTACACCTACCCTTTACCACTCCTTGCATTATTTCCATTGCAACTAACACACTTCCCTCTTAGTTTTTAAAGTAACCTAAATTCTTATTTCTCCTTGTCCTATATTATCAATTCTGTCAAATGCAGTCTTTTCCTCCAGCCAAATTACGAATAGCAAAATCATGAGTTACTGAAATTCTTATTTTAGCTCTCCCATTGGAAGTATTTTGATGGTAGCTGTGTCTTGCATTTTTTAGTTTTAATAAAAAAAAGTGTAATAACACTTAATTATTTGCAATCTTTCACACAGATTGTGTTACTTCTCAAATAAGTAACTTTAAATAATTGAAAAGTTTGAAGCATTTTTTTAGAAACTTTATTATTGAAACTTGCATATTTTGCATTTAGATAGAGACAGTGACTTAAATTTTAGGCACTTTACATTAGCTGAGCAGTGTTACATAGTAAGCTCCCCATTGGAACTGCACTCTGCATGTAAATCACACATCTGACAAACTTATCTACAAAGCATGAAAAGCTTACAGTGGGTTAATGCATAATCTGGTGGTCGGGATGAACTAAACATTCCAGATAACTTTGAGTTTCTCATGAAATAGTTCATGAATACCATACTGAATGCATTTCAGAAATGAGAACAAAATGGCCATTTAAAATATTGCTGTACTTTAAAATTTCTATTCATTGTAAAACATATTTATACATGTAAATAAAATAATTAAATGATTTATTTTGTCAACAATTAATGTGTCATGAATACGTTTGCCGCTATTTCTCAAATATTGCAAAATGGAATGACTAACCAATATTTATTATATAGACCAAATATGCAATACATATTTCGCTTAAACCAATTTTGCAGTGCTTTTGTATCTGTTTGCTGTGCACCTTTATCAATGGGTGCAGTGTAAATGCACTGTGCTGGTGCATTGAGTCCAAATCCACTTTGCGGATATCAAGGTAGAGAATATTATTAATAGCTAAGAGGGTTACAGTGAAACTCTTAAGAGCCACATATGTTGTCTGGCTAAACAATTCTCTGTTCATTCAATATCTGGGAGGTGAGTGCATCTGATTTTAACTGCACTTTAATGGTGTTTAAAGCATATAGGTCAGTGTAGGACCTGCATCTAATGAGGTGCCCTTGATGCTGGGATGCAGGCTTAAATGTTTTGATCAAAATATGAACTAATACCTCATGTTTTAATTTTGCTAGATACACACAAATATGCAATTTTAAGGATAAGCGCTGACAACTGTCTTTTTTGTTTTGTATACATTAGTGAACATTTCTATTGCCATGCAACTGGTGCCATATAAAATATGGGATATACCGAGTGCTGGCTTATTGCTATGCAACTGCTATCATATATAATATGGGATATACCGAGCGCTGCTTGTTTTTTCTCTGGTTTCGGTTAATTTACTATCTGTTGTTTTTGAACAGGAACATAGGAGGGAAAATTTTAAAAAATACACCTACAACACAACCCAACATAAAAAAAAAAAATTGTGTTTCTTGTGGCTGCTGAATTAAAAAATGAAAGTATTTTTTTAATTGGCTCTAGTTCATGAGATAATAAATACCATCAAATAATAGGGAATTTAGCCATAACATGTGCGTATTTGAATCTACCAGAACATTCTAGAAGGTGAGACACTCAAAAATTAAGCTAATGTTCACTAAGCAATCATTCTAGAATATTCCCTCTTTGTACATAAGTCATTGGTCACCCAACTAACAGTCAGCTGACAGTTGGCAGTTGAGCGGTACACATTGTCTGTTGTGTTTTTCTTGTTTCTTGTCCATGTAATATATCTGTATAAATACAATTAATAGAAATTAGTCAAGTTCTACAGGGAGTGGTTCCAGTGTTTTAAGTAAGAATAAAATCAATTAGCGATAAAATGCTGGGACTAATGAAACAATTTTGACCTTTGACAAAGATTGCAATTGCTTCAAATACATTTGTAGATTGTTCCCTAGACTAAGTATGGAAAATATAAACGCTGTAATCTTTGATGACCCTCACATTGGTCAACTTGTCAAGGATTCTAGTTTAATAAAAATTATGAATGGTGTTGAAGCTTCTGACTGGAGCACTTATGTCTCATGTGTCAAGAACTTCTTGGGTAACCGCAAAGCAGACAATTATGAAGAACATAATTAAAAGAACATGGTTCCAAACATGCCCACAAACTTTAAAACTGTGGGAACTATTATGAGCATAAAGGTACACTTTCTTCATAGCCACTTGCACAGATTTCCGGATAATCTTGGTGATTTCAGTGGGGAACAAGGGGAGTGGTGTCATCAAGATATAAAGATGATGTAGGAAAGGTATGAAGGCAGATGGAAAAGACACATGATGGCTGATTATTGCTGGAGCCTCCAACGTGGTTGACCTGAGAGCCCACATGAAAGAAAATTGTACAAACTATGTTCTACTATGCATTAATTGCAATTATCTGAATTAGCTTACTATGTTTATCTGTTATTACACCAAATAAAATGGCATTATATATTTCATGTGTTTACTTTTGTAGGATTTGACACAATTTCAATGCGAGTTGTAAGTAGGCTCTACCTGACCATTACATTTTTTGCATTTTATGATTTTCAATGGGGTACCAATTATCTCAAAAATTATAGCTATTCTAACAAAACCAAAGACATATTCAGAATTGGCACCACAAAATCACTCTATTATGATTTGCAAAAAAAATGAGTGCTGACCAGTGTAATTTAAAGCTGAGGGATATGAATGTTGAAAAAAATAATATATATATTAATTTTGTTACAATGATATAATTTACTTTTTATTTTTGGGTGGAATTCCATTCGGCCGCATGCAATGCAGTGTTATTTATATTACCGTTAATACAGTCATTTTAACCCTGATTTCTGCTTGCATCTCAGGGAATTATGCACACTATCACCGTAGTAATGGTAATAGTACGCAGGCCACGTTACTTTTGGCAGTATTGCGGCCAGCTGAATATGCCCCTTAGTGGGAAAAAAAATAGGGCAGACATAATTGCAATAAATCAAGTGCTGATTATTATATGTTATAAAAACATATGTTGCTGACTTTTTGTACTCATGAATTTGGCATCTTACCAATATATCTATATTTTTGTTCAATTCTAAAGCAAACAATGAGAAACAGTATTTTTTTACCAAAACAACATCAGTTTTATACAAAATTAATATTGCTGTTAAATAATTAAAAACAATGCATTTATGTAGCATTTTAAACAAATTAATGAACATAATCACTTAGACTAATTTCATTAACAATTTCAAACAAGCTATTTAGCCATTACCTGTTTATTGCTATAAAGATGAAAACCAAAAAGTTTATGTTATTGTCAAATATGTAACCTTATTAAAGAGAGGCCATCACAGTAACTAAAATAAAATGGTGAGAAAAAGTAAAATTCTAGCTGCTTAAAAAAACCTTCTAAACTGATAATGTTGATAATATGTTAAAATGCAAGAAGCCTCTGCCCTGTTCAGTGCGGTAAGAGTAAAATTAAAACCGTTATCTCTATACAACTGATTGCCTGTTAATATATCAAGTGCACAATATATATTTGATGTCTCTGTGGTGAGTCTCTTTACACTGATTCTGTATAATGCTATCACGTGTGTTGTACTTTGCTCATAGATCTTCTTAAAAGTGTTATATATACGTAACTTTTACGCGAGAGTCGATATCCTTGCAAGATGGGCATTACAATTTATCTGTGATTTGTTTTTTGTCTTTGTTTATATGTTCTTTTTTGTTTTTGAAAACCAATAAAAATTGATCTGATTTAAAAAAAAATGCAAGAAGCCAGTCAAATTAAAAGCCAAGGGAGAAGAACTAAATCAGCAGTGTAGTCAAAATTGTGAAGAAAACACATTGACTGGCATAACTGAATTAGCTACTAGGTTGTAATAGAAATCTGGAGTTCAAATAATACTGCAAATTGTGAGAAACATAAAGCCCAACTTTACTGCATGAGCCCCTAGTTATGGTCCTTCATAAAGAAGTAATACTTGGGTTTACTAAGGCCTATATATCCGAACCAGAGAAACTGAATACAAAACACGTCAATTAAACGGTGAATTAAACGTACATGGTCTGGAACTGTATGACAGCAAATGGTGCTGGTATATTAGATTTTTTTGAGGGAAAATGACAATAAAAATACCAAATTTTTAAGAAAAGAAAATTGATGATATGACTGAAAAAGATATGCTTGGAAATAAAATGTGTTTTCACCAAGGCAATGATCCTGAGCATGTGGCAATTTATTGGAGAAAATAGAAGATAATTGTCCTTCAACAATCAGTATGTTATATGGCCTCTCCAATCCCTAAATCTTAAACCAATTGAGCACCTATGGAACCAGGAAATGTAATAACTACACAATTTATCTATTGAAACCAAACATAAAACAATTTTGTGTGAGGTTTGGGACCAAATGCTTTCTGAAAACTACCTGAATATGATAAGTAGTATGTCTCATTGTATGTCCCAGTATACTATTATTAGCAGTGGTTGAAGTGGGCTGGTATACGGTGTCATACTACCAATTCTAATATAGCTTTTTTTTTTTATAAAACTATTAAATTCCATTCACTTACATATTCCAAATCACCACTTCAAGCACTGATTATTAAATTGTTTCAATATTTTATTTACTATTACTTGTTGCTTTAATTTTATTGATATGCATTTTTTTTGGTAAAAATATTTTTTTTTCTAAAGTTTGCATTAGAATTTGACATTTTTTAAATATAAGTTGTGATAGGATGAACCACCTATGCCACCCTGTATGTTGTTGCTGGGAACGGCTGGGCTTACTTTGCCACCGTGCCCTTTTGTTATTCTGAATAAGCCTCTCCTGCCACAGCAGGGGGAGCCTGTTGCCACCAGTGGACTCCTTTATGGCGTCCAGAACTAAGTTCCTTCTGGGTAACTGTCTCTACTGGTATACTCCTGTACTGGTACACTTAGGATGGTACGCCTGACCGCTTACTATGGATCAGGGTGCTGTGGATGGATCCCCCTTGGCCTATCACACTGGCCAAAGCTGCTGGGTAGTGGCTGAGCGGTGGTACTGGAGAGCTGGGTCCAAACCTCAGAAACAGCCGAAGGACAGATTAGATTTAGGGTCTAATCTGTAGGTAACAGGATTACAGCAATATTGAAGAAGTTGTCTAGCAGGGTCTTGAAGCAAAGAGTGATGTTTATTTTTGCTCAAGTGTCCTAACAAGGACAGTTCCACTGATTAAAGGTATCAGTGGTAAGGTCAGATGGAACACCAGAATGATACATTTCAGTTTACAAGGGCTCCCTTTTTATACTATTTGTGACACAGCCTTACAGGCTATTTTTAGAATCATGGTGTAACCTGTATACAAAAACATAGATTTACTTGCATTGCAAAGCTAACAATATTTACGCTTATCTGTGATATCTTAAAACCTTGCTATGATATCCTGCATCTTAATATGGACACAGTCGTCAGCTGACAGCAAGTCTAATTACATCTTACTATGCTTTCAGGTGCTCGACCCTCACACATCAAAAGGTCTAATTAGCATGAGATTAGTTCTCCCTTCCAACAGTTGCAGAATACACATTTCCTCCAAAGAAAAGAATTCCACAAGAAAAGTTGCATACCCCAAACAAGGCATTTCCTTATACCAAGATATTCAAAAGGCTTTCTAAACAAAGACTTATTGTATCAGATATATACATCAGAAATAAGGCATTTCCTCTAGAAAGGTTAAAAAAACTAATTTTCTCCCCATGGTCTGAGAAATTAAAGATTGACCTTACCAAAATATACACAATATAAAAAATAAGTGCATATGCAATTACATAAATAAGCGTCCTGCGCTATTTTCTTTAAATAAATTTATACCATAAGTTATTTATAAGTGATCCAGTCACATAAGTAAAAAGCCAATTTTAGTGCGTAGAACATTTAAAACAAAATATGTTGTTTGCAAATTTTTTAAGAGGCATCTGATTTATTGTAATTGCAACTGCCCCAAGTATAATTTTGCACACTGTAAGAGACAGCAGAGTCAAATTGGTATGGTGTGGATGCTTACTATTTTGTATAACTCTTTCCTTCCCATGGTGATGTCAGTCACAGTTTCTTACCATCATTTCATCACTAATATAAAGCACATATTTAGCAAAATAAATCCAAAACCTAAGACTATATTATATAGGTACAGATTCTAAATCAAAGGTAAAATACATAATTGGCTTTCATTAATATTTAATTTGACATGAAATGATCACAATGCTTATATGAAAATATTACAACATGGGATAGAGTAAATAATGTTTATATTACAGAAATAAAAAAAGTGATAAAAACAGAAAACTACTTGGAAATATACCATTGGATTTCATAGGAGCTAGAGATGTAAGGAGTTCAGTATCCCACAGCAAGGAAGCTGTTTTCCTTGAAAAATACCACTTTAAAACTATCTATGTCACATTAAAAAAACATTTTCCTTCTTGCAGAAGGGTAAGGAAGGCTAGTCTAAAGACCAGCCTATAGATGGTATAGTGTTTTAGATTATTTTACAACTATATGTGTAAGTGGCAGTCTTTTACAGCCCTCTTTGAAGCAACTATTTTGTGGGAACAAGGTGGGTACACAGCTTAATTGGGACATAAATTAAATTAGGATAAAACTTCTAAATAATAAAAAAAAAATATATCAAACAATAAAACCCACACAGACGTTGTTCCTGGCCAAATTAAATTGGGCAGCACGGTGGCTAGGTGGTCCTACCTCACAGCGCTGGAGTCATGAGTTTGATTCCCGACCATGTGTTTGTATATTCCCCCTGTGTTTGCGTGGGTTTCCTCCGGGTGCTCCGGTTTTCTCCCACACTCCAAAAACATACTGGTAGGTTAATTGGCTGCTCTCAAAATTGACCCTAGTCTCTCTATCTGTCTTTGTGTGTATGTTAGGGAATTTAGACTGTAAGCTCCAATGGGGCAGGGACTGATGTGAATGAGTTTTCTGTACAGCGCTGCGGAATCAGTGGCGCTATATAAATAAATGGTGATGATAATATATATTTATATATATATATATATATATATATATATATATATATATATATATATATAAATATATACTTTTATGTATGATGTTTGTGCATTACAGGGTCTGTGTCTGTGAAGATTGTGTACTGGTCCAAAATCCCTTGGGGGTAAGAGCAATATAGGTAATGAATTGAAAATATATGTATATCTGGAACTTATAGGTATTTTAAATCTAAAATGTTTAGACATTGAGATTATTTATCTTCTACAGAGAAACTTTGCATAATGTGGGATAATGACTCCTCTACTGTAAATTACAAGAATATTCTATTCTAATTCACCAGAAAATTATGTGAGTAGTACAATGCACAAGACCAAGTCATTTTATACATGTAATGAATCTCCAAGCAGACTTATAATAGTCCTAATAAATTTACAGTAGGTGGTGCATTATTCCTTATAATAAACAAGTTTTCTGTATGAGCACTGAAGTAATGACATCAGAAGTCACTGTTTACACAGATATTATTTAAACATTTATACATATATAGCATAACTTGTGTATCATAACAATAATAATAATAATCATAATAATAATAATAATAATAAAATAATATTAATAATAATAATAATATTGTTTATTATATCCAAAGTGAGCAAATTCGGATTAAGTAGGAATTGAATTCCTTTTGAGGGGGAGCCATGTGAGAAAAGGACCAAACACCAAAAAATTGCAGATGGATTCCATGTACAGTTTGTCAGCCAATGCTGGGTGTGAAGAACTGCAATTTACACTTGACAAGAATAGTTTCTGTGGAGTTAAAGTACAGCATTCTGCGGAATATAATACTTTATTCTTAAAATAATATAGTGATGCTAATATAGATATAAACATTTGTAAATAATCTCTATGTAAATGTTGAGATCTGATGTCATTGCTTCATTATAAAAAATTGTGGAAAATAAGGAATAATTCAACCCCAACTGTAATTATTATGAATACTGCAAGTCACTTCAGAGATTCATGACCTGTAAAAAACACTTTGTCTTATGCCTTTATAGAGTAACAGATCTGCTTAGTTTCATATAATATTCTTATCATTTACACTAGGAGGTAGCTTATACAGTATGTGTTGTTTAGGAGTAAGCAGGAGAATTTGAAAATAGCTACACTTCTCTGTTTTAATTGTATTTTTTAGTAAGTACTACATCAAAGTAATGCACATGGTTTTGAATTGTACAAAGTGAAACAAGGACAGATTGGTTTGCTAAATGAAGATGAAGTAAGGTATATTTTTCCAGTGTATGGTGCCCCATAATTCGCAATGCATTTTGAAAAGAATTTAAAATAACTTAAATAGCTCAAGCTTTTCTGATTTAGATTAATCAGAGGTCAATCACAACATAGCACAGATTCTCCACTTGCACTTTAGCACACAGATCGTCATACACTGCAATGAACTCCAATACCTATCTTTTGCTAGTGTTATTACAGTTGCAAACATTCAGCATTGATCCACTCATAAAGATCAGAAAGGCAGGTGCTTATAACTAAAGTTGGAAACCCAGTGCCTGACTTAAAAGATAAATATAGTTGTGTATCTGCAACAATGGGACCTTAAACCGGGCTACCTTATTCAATTGTAGCATGCAAAATAGAAACAATAATGACACTTCTATAGAGACACTAGTGTGGACAACTAGGCTCCTAGAAATGCTTACAGTGACAATACATACTTGCCCACATTCTGAATAGGAAAACTGGGACAAAATAGACCAAATCACAGCGCCACACAAACCATGGCCAGATCTGCCCAAATCACACCAATTATTTGGAGGAGCAGTTTGGGAAAAATTGGGATTGTTGCCAGGTATGGCTAATAATACAAATGAATAAATGTGAGTCTGTTAAGTGTAAATGGTTATAATGTAAAGGTTTTACTATTTGAAAGCATTAAGTTTAGTACAATGTAAATAATTAAATTTCATTGTGTGCATAATAATGAGATTCTATATATCAGCATTTTTATCTTCCTATGTACTTTTTTTTAAGAAAGAAAAATATAGCAATGAGCCTAGCATAGTTTTAAACTAACTGCTGGTGATTAAAGTTGGCCTGTCATCACGTTATGACATTTTTTTTTATTACTACATAGTACCATGTGCACTACTTGGTGACAGGTACTCTTTAAACTAGGAGCAAATTGTAAGCAGCAAATCCCTTCTTTATTGCACAGTTGATAAAAGGGTACTGTATACATGAATATTGTTGCACAAGAAAACTTGTTACTTTATAAAGATAACTTTCAAAGTAGTTCTCTGTTGATAGCACATAAAGGAAACTTTGGTGCTGTAAAATTCTTAAGCAACTTGAGATAAACAGAGAAAGAGATAAAATAACACTATAAATCTCAGTACAGGGATTGAACAGCGGAAAAATAAAAAATGAAGTTTAGCCCAGCACAATCCTAAACCCTTTTTTTTACAGAAGCGTACACTGTAATTAAAATAGAAAACACACATTATGGAGCTTTCAGATATGTGTTTTCTATTGATACAATTTAAATTGCTCATTCAAAATATTCTTTCAAAGAATTCCCATGCCTTGGAATGTATAATATAAAATGCTCATAACAGAAATAATCTTTTCCATAAAATATATCCCCATTGAACCACAATCAAATGTTTCTATGTATAATAACTGCGTTTGTCAATCTGGCATAACACAGAGTGGGAGATGGTTTTACAATTTTTTTGAAAGGAATACAAATCTTCTAACCAGAAGTGCATATTCAAAATGTCCCTTATAACTGATGTGCAAAAGTACTCACTGTTCCTATGGAAACATGGACACATAGCAGGGTATTATACAAAATACTATGACAGAGATATAAATACATTGCATACAATGCAAGGAAATCCAATTCCATAATTCACTTGAAACTAGCTATTAATCTGAATGAAGCAGTGCCTCTGAAGACATTTCTTAGACAGTTATATGTAAACATATTCACTAAATAAAAACTGAAAAGGCTTCGATCTGAATGAGAGTGAGAACCAGCAGGTGGCACCAATATAAATCTGATATGAGTATACTACTATATTGGTGTAAAGCAATGTTTTTTTTTATAAATTAAACTGTTTCCTAAGGACAATAATGGAATTAAATGATGATGATGAATTATTATGAAGGTAATATCAATCTGCTTATGCTCCGGGTAAGATGAGAGATCTGGAAATAAGAAGGGTGTACCCCCCTTTTTTTTCTTTTGTTAAATAATATATCCTTTCTATTATTACTTCCAGTTTAGAGGGAATAGTCAGCTCGAACTATATAAATGAATGTTAGTAAATAATAAATAGTCATAATAATAACCAATATTAAGCTTAGCTACTAGATTATGTGATATATTATGGGTGGGGTACTACAGAGCGATTGACAAAGCTCCAACAACACTTACCCTGACATGTTCATCACAGACCTGTCATTCCCTTACAGACTGATAATCCCTACTCTTTGAAAAAGTAACCTGCAAGAATTGCGACCAATGACCATCCTGGCCCCACTAAATGACATCACTTTCAAGGGCGACATTCTTATTCCTGCTGTTAAGAGGGCAATGTAAGAAGGCACCGGCTGTACAATGTTTTTTAGGAAGGTTTCTACATTGTACAGTGGAATAATAATTGAAGCTGTTGGTGGGGACAGTATGTGTGGCTACCATAAGGCAGAAACATTTTTAGCTACCAATATTAAAGCAACCACTCGAGACTGGCATTTCTGTGCAGCTACCTGTGGTGTGGAATGGTAAGAATGAGGAGAGTCAGTCAAAGGTAAATGCAGACATTTTAAGCTGGCAACTATAACTTTCTTTCACAACTGAACATCCTTCCTTTCCCGGTTCTAGAGAAAGCTTTTGCAATTATATTGCATGGGCACTCTATTGCATGTGCACTCTTGTGAGTAGCTTTCTCCTTGTTTTTCTTTAGCATCATTCTTGCTGTTGGAAAAAGTGCCAGTACACTTGTTCCCAATGGTCGACAGCAGCTGCAGCCACCAAGGAGGTAGTGGAAATCACCAAAGGAGAAACAGAGAAGGTAGCAGCATTGATAGTTGAACTCACTGGGTCCAGCCGCTGAACTTGAATGGTATTCAGATCTTCTAAACAAATATATCCTTCTGAAACCCCTGAAATGATGCAGATTCAATAGACTCGAAAGTCAACATATTTAAAGCTACAGTTTTACTAAGTGCTTTTGGATGTATCCTGGTGTACAGGATGTCCCCTTGTCTAATACTTCCAGCAGTGATAGTAAGCGATGATAGCTGTGATGGGGTTTGAAAATGTCCTGTGTAATTATTACAAACAATAAATGATGAGAATGTAGAGTTTGTACTTCTCATTTGTCAGGGACAGTTTTAGTTCCACAATGATCAACTTGTACATCACTATCAACTTCATTGCCATTATCAAGGAGAGCAACACTAAGGACCTCATTTTGAGTTTGATGTAAGTTCAATCTTGAAGCACAAAATAATGCTTTTATCATCATCATCATCAACTTTTATTTATATAGCGCCAACAAATTCTGTAGCGATTTGCAATTGGGAACAAACAGTAATAAAACAATACTGGGTAATACAGACAGACATAGAGGTAAGAGGGCCCTGCTCTAAGCTTACAATCTGTGGGGCAATTGGAGTTTGATACACAAGGCTAAGTGCTAAATCACATTGCATATTTTTCAGCTAGAATACAAAGTTAAAAAATATTGAGTGGGCTGTATGATCAGTCACACAACTATGTTGGTCAGAGGGTTGTTGTCTTGTATTTGCTGTGTGATGCAACCTAGGGAGATTAAGATGATGGTTGAGAAATATTATAAGCTTGTCTGAAGAGGATTTGTTGGAAAACAGGCAACTAATGTAAAGACTGACAGTGTGGCTCAGCAAAGGAAGAACAATTTGCAAGGTAAACCAATCAAGATGCTGCATGTAAAATAGATTGTAGGGGTTTGAGTCTGATTTTGGGAAGACCAGTAAGGAGTTGCCACAATGGGAGTGTGATGGAGGCTATCTGCAGGTGTTGACACTACTGTACAGGGATGCGGGGAGTCTAAACGCACCCCTGGTATTCACCAGGGAACCCCGCAAGCAGTATGGACTTAGCCGCATGGGTTTCGCAGGCCGTGGTTCTCCAAGAGAGTCACCAGCGAGATAGAGGTGAATAGTGGATAGTCAGGCAGGACAAAGTCGTTACCAGGAGGACAAGCAGTACCAAATGAGGAGCCAGAAGCGAAGTCAGGGAAGCCAAGGTTAGTGGAACAGTACCAAATCAGGGTCCAAAAGAGTAGTCCAGAAACAAGTGAAGGATAACAGGATAACAGGAACAGATTGCAGAAACAGGAATGCTGGAGATCAGGAGTGAGCTTAACACTCTGGTGCCAGAATAGTGCCAGAGCCTGATTTATATACATGCAGAGAGCTCCTAATTGGAGCAACAAAGGAAGCAGCTCCCATAGGCTAATTTGGGTGGGCAGTGAGAGCACTGACCACCAATATAGAAAACAAGTGTCCCGGCTGCTAAGCAATGAGGACAGAACTATGCATGCGGCTGGGAAAGGAAGACTGCATCCTGTTGCTAGGCAGTGGGACACTTGTGGCCGGATGGAGTCGGGTGACCGTCCCTGGTAACAGAAGAACTGTGCCTGACAGTACCCGCCTCCCCTCTTGCTGCCGAGGAGAAAAACTTTCTCTTAAATCTGGACAGAAGGTTAGGGATGTGGAGGTCCTCCTCAGAAACCCAAGACCTCTCCTCCGGACCGTACCCTTTCCAACGGACCAGAAATTGGGTCTTCCCTCAAGAGATTTGAGACTTTAGGAGACGCTCTACCTCAAACTCCTCCCTGGAGGTAGTGTGAATAGGAGCAGGAACAGACGGTTCTTTAAAGAATTTGTTGAGGACAAAGAGCTTACAAAGGGAAATGTGGAAGGTGTTGTGGTTCTTGAAAGATGGAGGAAGTTGAAGCTTTTTAGATACTGCATTAATAACCAGTGAAATCCAAAACCGACCGATGAAACGTTGTTTTAGATTGCGAGTGGTAAGCCATACCCTATCACCAATGTGGAGGACAGGAAGACATCTTTGCCGATGGTCAGCAGAGTTCTTGTAACATGTGGAAGATCTCGCAAGATTGACCTGAGTTTGGGTCCAAATCTTTGAAAAGGACTGGATGGCAGAATTGACTGCTGGAATGGGAGAAACTGTAATTTCAGGGAATGTGTGAATCATAGGCTGTCTTCTGAAAACAATAAAAAAGGGTGAGTCTCTGGTGGATCTTTGTGAATGATTATTGTGGGTGATTTCAGCCCAAGGTAGGTATTCACTCCATGCTGATTGATGTTCATGAGCATAATAACAGAGAAAGGACTCAAGATCTTGGTTCACATGTTCGGTTTGCCTATTGGTTTGGGGGTGGTAGACAGGAGAAAATTAAAATTCGACACCAAGGTTCTTACAAAAATATCTTCAGAACTTGGAGACAAATTGCACTCCTCTGTCAAAAATGATCTCTTTGGGACAGCCATGGAGATGAAATATATTCTGAATGACTAGAGGAGCAAGTTGGGCGACAGATGGTAACCCTTCAAGGGGAGTGAAATGGGCCATCTTGGAAAAACGGTCAACAACGACCCAAATGGTTTTAAAGCCAAGGGCTCTCCTTAAGTTCCATAATAAAGTCCATGTATATGCTGACCCACTGGGAGTCGGATATAGGAAGAGGAAGAAGTAGCCCGCCAGAAAGGCTTCTAGGTGTCTTATGCCAGGCACAAACGTGACAGCTCGCAACATAATCCTGGACATCGGCAGAGAGGGAAGGCCACCAATAAAAGCGAGACAACAAAGTTAGTCTTTCTAATGCCAGCATGAGCCCATCTGAGGATCTTGAGATGAAAATAAGGTTCAACAAAGAAACAACCCACCGGAGGAGACCAGATTGAGGGGCGAGTGAGAGCAACAATACTCAATGGATTGATAATAGGTTTGGGTTCTATAGAAGAGATGGCATCAGAATCTTCAAAGGATCTTTAGGACAAAAGGTTAGATTTAACTGAAAACAAGTCTTATGGGTATTGAGAAATTGAGCAGTCTGTAAATATACTAGATTCTTGTGATCCGTAAAAATGGTAACAGGGTGGAGATATACCTCAAGAAGATGTCGCCATTCCTCCAGAGCAGTATTGATAGCCAAAATTTCCTTATCGCCGATGCCATAGTTCCTCTCACAGGGGGGAGAACTTCTTGGATAGGAAACCACACGAATGCAGGGCACAAGAAGAAGACTTTTGGGATAATATAGCACCAATCCCAACAGAGGAAGCATCAACCTCCAAGAAAAATGGCAGACTCCTACTTGCAGCCGAATAGGTCCAGTGACAGAGGCGAGCCATTGGAGACCCCAAGGAAATAAAGGAAATAAGGGAAGAAGGAGTTCTCTTGCAAAGGAGGAAGAACTGAAGTTCCCGGCAGATCTGAAATCCACAAACATTGAGAGATGGTGAAAACCCTGGCTGGTGAGTAGAGTAACATGAATAAAAAAATCAGGGTTCCTGAGGGAACAAAGAATAAAGGATTCGGATTCTAGGATGACCTCTCTGCTATTGTCTAGGAGGACAAGTTTCCCGTCCTCTTAACACAAGCTGAGAGAAGGTGTCCAGTCTCGCCACAATACAGGCAGAGATGTTTCTTGATTCAACGCTCCCTCTCTTTGCGTGTGAGACGTGAATGACCAAGCTGCATGGGCTCCTCCGGAGGAGGAGTAGAAGGAAGCACAGCGGGTCACTGGAAATGAGGGGCTAGAAGGTGAATGAAGCAGCAAATCCAATCCTTCTTTTGAAAACGCTCCCTATGGCAGATGTCCACCTTGATACAGAGGGAGTTCAAATCATCCAACTTGGCCAGCAAGTCCCTGGAGGCTAGGTCATCTTTTTTGCGCTCAGACAATCCCTGCCCAAAGGTGGCAGTCAAGACTTCATCGTTACATTTTAATTCCGAAGCAAGTGTCCGAAACTGAGTTGCATGTTGGCCAGTGGAGAGAGCACCCTGGCGCAGATCCAATAAACTGGAAGCAGCAGAAGACACCCTACTGGGCTCATCAAAAACCTTTTGGGAGGTCTCAATGAAGGAAGTGATTTTGGACAGGAGAGTATCTTTGCGTTCTCACAGGGAGGATGCCCAAGCCAGGGCCTGACCAGAGAGAAGAGAGATGATGAATGCTACTTTAGCTTGTTCAAAGGAAAAATGATGAGAAGCAAGTTCAAAAGGAATCGAGAACTGATCAAAAAATCTATGTCATTCGTTAGGATCACCGTTGTACTTTTCAGGTGTGATTATGCAAAGACCCCTATAATCTGGAGTAGGGTGGGACAGGACCCGAAGAAGCTACAGACAATACAGTAGTTGCCTGAGAAGGGAGAGATTCCTGAATGGAATCCAGGCGTGATACTACCCTCTAGATACAGTAGCTTGGTCTGGTTATTCTCCTGTAGCTCAACACTCAGTGCCAAATTTAATAGCAGGTCCTGGGCGGAGGGTTCACTTTGTCCATCGATTGCCAGAGTATACTGTCACAACAGTAGTGTGATGGAGACTATCTGTTGGTGTTGTCGCTACTCAATAGGGAGGTGCAGAGTCTATACACACCCCTGATATTCATCAGGGATCCCCACAAAGAGGTATCGACTTAGCTGCAGGTGGTGCGCAGGTCGGGTTTTTCCGAGACAGTTACTAATGAGATAGAGTTGAACAGTGGATAGTCAGGCAGGCCGAAGTTGTTACCAGGAGGACAAGCAGTACCAAATCAGGAGCTAGAAGTGCAGTCAGGGAAGCCAAGGTATATAACCAGAGAAACGGAGTAACTCCAAATCAGGGTAAAAAAGAAATGTAGTCCAGAAACAAGCCGAGTCAATAGGATAACAGGAACAGATTGCAGGAACAGGAATGCTGAAGATCAAGAGTGAGCCTAATATTGGTTTATACACATGCAGAGAGCTCCTAATTGGAGCTCCCATAGGCTATTATGGGTGGGCAGTGAGAGCACTGACCGCCGATATAGAAAAGAAACATCCCTGTTGCTAAGCAAGGGGGACAGAACTGCGCATGGGGCCGTGAAAGGAAGACGGGGCTTGCGGTCAGAAGGAGTCGGGTGACTGCCTCTGGCAGCAGCGGAACTCTAGGGACGGTGCCTGACAGGAGGGAATTGCAATAGTCAATGCGGGAGATGATGAGTGCATGATTTAAAGTTATTGCAGTGTCTTGTGTGAGATATGTGCGTATTGTGGAAGTGTTTTTTAGATGTATGTAACATGATTTAGATATAGAGTTGATGTGGGGAACAAAGGATAATTGTGAGTCAAGGATTACACCTAGGCAGTGAGCTTGTGGGGTGGGATTTATGGTCATTTTATCATCAGAAATAGAAATGTCAGATAGGTAACGTCTGTTTTTGGGTGGGAATATTATTAATTCTGTTTTTGAAAGATTGAGTCTGAGTTTGCCCGCATTCGGCCTTTCCTTTCCCAGGATGCCACCAAATCTCTCGTCCACTCTCTGATTATCTTCCGCTTGGACTACTGCAACCTTCTCCTTATCGGACTCCCCCTCTCTCACCTCGCTCCTCTTAGATCTGTACTTAATGCCGCTGCTAGGCTTATTTTCCTCTCTCGCCGTTCTACCTCTGTCTCCCCACTCTACCAAGCCCTTCACTGGCTCCTCTTCCCCTACAGAATCCTTTTCAAGCTCCTCACTCTGACTTACAAGGCCCTCACCAACTCCACTACTCCCTACATCTACAGCCCACTGCGATCGTCCAACGATCATCGCCTCTTTTCCCCTCTGATTACCTCCTCTCACGCACATATCCAAGACTTCTCCCGCGCCCCTCCCCTCCATTGGAACAAGCTCCCCCGCTCCATCAGAACTTCCCCTAATCTGTCCTCTTTCCAACAAACATTAAAAACCCACCTTTTCTTAAAAGCCTCCAAGTCTCATGCCTAACGTCCCACCGGTCGGCTACCTCTCTCTCATCCTTTTTTTCCTTCTCCCCCTTCCTCGACTCCGTCTCCGTTTCTCCCGTCTCTCCGTCTCATCCATGTGTCTGTCTGTCTTCCCCTCCCTTTAGATTGTACGCTCCTTTGAGCAGGGCTCTCCTACCTCCTGTTTCCATCACTTTTAACTGCACTCTCCAGCTACACAGCTCACCTCCTCTCGGTCCCTCTGCCCTCTGTCTCCTCTCACTTCTCTCTGCTCCCCTCAGTGGCTCATAACCTGTCATCCATGCCCACCCTCTTGGGCCCAAGTTACCTGCCTGTACTGACTTTTCCACTCCCTCTCTTTCTAGCTGTGCCTAAGCCCTCAGAGTTATAGTGCTTACTGTTACTTGTACTGTGCTGTTTCACCTTGTACTGTGCCATTGTTTGTCCTTGCACAGACCTACTGATACTTTGTGGCACCCTATAAATAAAAATTAATAATAATAAAGAGTTGGTGAGAGGACATCCAGGATGAAATGGCAGAAAGACAGTCAGTAACGCGAGACAACACAGATGGTAAGAGATCAGGAGAGGATAGATAAATTTGTATCATCTGCATAGATACTGAAATCCAAAGGAGCTTATTAGTTTTCTAAGAGAAGTGGTGTAGATAGAGAATAGCAGGGGACCTAGGACTGAGCCTTGTGGTACTCCAACTAATAAATGAAGTGGAGCAGAGATGGATCCAGAGAAATTAATACTGAAAGAGCGATTAGATTGGTATGAGAACCAGGATAGGACTATGCCTTTAAGACCTAGGGATTTTACCGTTTGTATGAGGAGAAAATGGTCAACAGTGTCAAATGTAGCAGAGAGATCCAGGAGAATTAAAACAGAGTAATGGCCTTTAGATTTTGTTGTGATAAAATCATTGACAACCTTGGTCGGCGCAGTCTCTGTGAAAGTGAGTGAGGCATGTGTAGGCAATTCTCTCAAGAAGCTTGGAGGGATATGGGAGCTAAGAGATGGGGTGGTAATTTGAGAGAGAGAGATTGGGTCAGAATTTTGTTTTTTCAGAACATGAGTAATCACTGCGTGCTTGAATAGTGATGGAAAGATACCAGTAGAGAGAGAGAGAGAGAGATTACAAATTTTAGTTAGAGGTGGAATGAGCATGGGAGACACGGTCCTACCAATTTGTGAGGGTATGGGATCAAGGAGACAGGAAGTAGAGAAGGAAGATAAGAAGAGAGTAGAGACTTCATCTTCATTTGTGGGATCAAATGAAGAGAGGGATGCTGGGAAGGAATTCACCCCAAAAATTGGAGGCATTTATGAGACCCCAATTTTTGCTGTGTCCAGAGCATTTGGATAGGCGTGGTAGATAGCAGTATATGTGATAAAATCATTATAGGTAGAAGATTTACGCCAGCGACATTCTGCTTTATGAGAAATATTTTGCAGATTTCGTGTTACTTTAGTGTGCCATGGTTGACAACGAAGTCTATGCGACGCCTAAAGAGTCGCTGGAGCCACTTGATCAAGGGCAGTTTCTAGGGTTTTTTGAAAATAAGGAACTGCCCTATCAGGGAAGGAGAATGTAGAAATTGTAGAAATTGAGGAGAGAACGTGTTGAAGAGAGGTGGAATACAGTTGAAAATCAATTGAGATAATACTTGTGTCGGTATGAGGAGGCTTGGAAGAGTTTGGAAGTTTGACAGCAGGAAGGGTAAAGAACTGGGGGTGAGTGAGTAGCTAATAAGATGATGATCCAAAAGGGGGAAAGAGTGTAAAGGAAATCAGAAACTGAGCATAGTCTAGAGCAGTGGTAAGGGAACAGGGGTAAATTACCCCAAATGAGGTAAACATGTAATTCCTGGGGGTAATGCTGCCGATTCACATGCTGTCAGTTGGATTGTAGACCCCTTTAAATATGAAATTGTTGTTGTACCAGAAGAGCCTCAAGGGTTGGCAGAGGTACTTCTTTAGTTTTGATGTAATAATGAAGCACGTATTGCATTTGAAAACAAAGTAGATCTGTCATATTTTTGGATGTCAACAGCTGCAAAGGCATTCAAAATAGCACATGAGGAGGCAGTCAAAAAATTGCTGCCTTTTGCAACAACCTACCTTTGCGAACAAGGATTTTCCACTATAACGAACATAAAAACAAAGCAGAGAAATCGATTCGACGCTGAAGACTGTAATTTGCTCTAACATCAAAATGCCCCAATATTGATGCTCTCGTATCAAAACTGAAGCAACGCCATTTCTCCATAACCTGAAATTTTGAAATTGAAGCTTTCAAAGAAATTTTTAATAGATTCAATAAAATTTTGAATTCCAATAATTAATATATGATTTTCTTCCTTTCAAATCAAGGGGGTAACGTCGGCATATCTAAATATATTTGGGGGTAAAAAGGTAAAAAGTTCCCTGACCCCTGGTCTAGAGAAAACAAGATCAAGACAGTGAGCATCCTGAAGAGTAGTGGATTCAATCCTCTGGGAGAGGTCAAGTGTGGAGGTTAGAGAGCACTGTTGAAGCAGCTGATATGAGTTGTTATGTAGCCCGTGTACCCTTATAGTAGCTCTTCTCTGATTTTTATCCTAAGTCAGACTGGGTACACACTACAGTGCTTTCAGCCAATTATTGGGCCATTCGCCAGATAAATGAAAATTCAGCCCAATATTGCAATAGTGTGTACACTTAGATGATGAATGATAGTTATTCCAAAGCATTGACCATCACTTGTTTTTATTGTTCAGCTGAACTATAAAATCTCATTCAGCTATGGAATGACATCCTTACAATCCTGCAGTGTGTATGCACTCATGATCAGGATCTCTATAGAGTTTACAGAGTCATGATCTTTTCAGCCAATGGTTATGACAGTTGAAGAGCATAGATCTGAGGATAAATCTGTTAAAACATGTATCGTGTGTGCGCCTTATTTTTGTCTTTCTGAAGATATGGTCTCCAGATCTGTAAACAATCCTCAAGATAAGGTTTACATGTAACTAGTACCTCTTCCTATATAATTAACTATTGTACTGGATATCCTACTGCTTGTTTAAGCTGCTTGCTCACCTTAATATTTGAAACTATAACTCCAACGTTACTTAACTCTGTTTTCGGCAATACATGGCCATTTATACTCTATTATGCCTGTGGATTTTGTTTTTTATTATACATTTTGATTTATTAAATGTAAGATTCTATAATTTAGTCCATTCATCTATTTTCTCTAAATTACTATGCATTTGCTTTGCCCCTTCTGTGATATCAACTCTGTTATAAATCTATGTATCTTATAAAACATACAAACTTTCCCTTGTAGTCTAATATCTCTGAATGCATTAAACAAAACAGAAATCAGGGCTAATAACTGGGGTAATTTTCTGGCTACCAGCCGACCCTTCATCTCAGCTTACATCATTGATTACAACACTTTAGAGCTCATGTAGAGTTCAAGGTATTTTTGCTATGAACATATGTAAGAAACAATGCATACAAGAAAAGCACATTTACATGCATATGTTCAGTCAAATGCATCTCAAAATACATTCAGCTGTAAAACAGTAGTGTTTGCACCAGACATCAGGTATACATGTGTGCATGCTTATAACTCATGAATGGGTAGAGAAAGTATAAAAGTGTAATAATATAAGTAGTAAATACTAAAGTCAAAATACTCTGTTTGTACACAATATAATAATGTAATGAAATGTTCTATACACTAGAAACAATAGTGTCATAACGGTTCTTAATAAATGCAAACATTGCATTTTTACTATAAAATGTAATTAAATGCAAACTTAAATACAAATAAAAATTACAATTAAATCATATAAAATTAAACTTGGATTACATTAAAAATAAGTTAAATTAAATAATATTTGTTGTACACCCTTTTAAAATGAATTAGGAATCTTGCACCAGTCAAAATAGAAATGTCAGTTAAGCAATGCAACAGCAACAAACCCATATAACTACAAAATGATTTAAGCACTATCAGCTGGAAGGGCCAATATGCCATCAGCCACTCAGAAGCAGCTAGATGGTGGTACTGATGGTCATCATAATCAATCCATATCATAGCACCAGCTATCCAGGACCTGCAAGATATAAGCCTCCTGATAGTTGTATCTGTGTCCACATCTTCATGTGTCACAATTACATGAACACACGCTTTACTGTACTTGGCTTTCTCTTGCCCTTTTCCACACCCATTCAGTCTCTTCTGTCTGTCTTACAACCAAACCTTTATTATTTCCACTTTCTTTGAGTCAAATCCTAGTATTTAAAGTTTCTAAATTAATTATTGTGGGATACCATATCAAATGACTTGCTAAAATCAAAATCAAGCTTCAAGGTAAGCAGAAAGACATTTCTTTGGAAAGCACTCAAGGGGCTATCTGGAATTAATATCTATCTATGCAATATTGTGTATTAGCCTATTAATTATTTATTTCTTATTACAAAGAGCATGGGATATAACAGTGGATAAATATCTTACTCAAGCCCATGTGAAGTTTATTAAAATTGTGTGTAAAAAGAAAAGAACATTAATGTAATAAAGATTAAAATCTGTTGCCATTTTATTAATTTACTTCACTAGATGAAAAAAAAAATCATCTATCTGAGTATGAATTAGGGAGTTGTCATTAATTCTCTTAAGTTGAGAAAATTTCTCTTTATTATTTGTGTTTGTGGGGTTATGTAGCATCACAGTTTCACAATATAAATATGTGTTGTATGTGATAGTATCACCAGTAACTTGATCATGTAGACAGCCTTATGTCTATAGCTAATAGGGAAGCATAGAATTAATTATGTTTAAAAGTGTACTATGCATGTACTAGATCTCCTTGCTGAAAATCATATTGGTAGAATGAAATTTGATGCTGTAAATAAGCTAAATCAGCAATACCAGTGCTCATTAGCCTTCACACTTACAGCACCACTGACACTAGTGTAGATTCTGAAAGAGACATAGATGATGATGATGATGATGATTAATGTTGATTACAATCAAATTCTGACCCTAACATCTGCATGTCACAGCAGAAATCAAGAGATGTCAGCCCGGACAATGTTTTTCCAATCTTCAGCTGTCCAGTTTTGGCGAGTCTGTGTCCACTGTAGCCTTTATCCTGCACTTACTTTATTTTTAACTAACACTCATGTGGCAATCCTTTAATTGAAACAAAACAAAAAACAAAACAGACAATAAAAAGGTCAGTAAAAATTATATTGCACTTCAAATGGGTTAATTTTTTTTGTGTGGATTCTTACAACAACCTATGTGTGTTCATTTACTGGTAAGGTATGAATATTTTTTCTAGTATTCTACATTTGAATTCTAGCCATTTTTTCCTGCAACATTAAATTAAATAATTTTGAGTTTAGATTGGCCCACCATTTATCTGTAATTAATGTGCAGTGCACACACTTACCTTTTGGTGTCAACTAAATAAGCTTTATCAACCACTCCACCCTAAGTTTTCACTAGATTTATTTTGATGTCCCAGCAGCAAATCCATAACAACATTTATCTTGTAATTTCTTTGACTTTAAATACTTAACATTTATTTTTAATAAAGTTATTCCGATAATATCCCTATAATTGATGTGAGAATGACAGAAATATAGTTTCCTCAAATCCCCTGGAATAATACCTCTAAGCAGCAATTGGTAAAAAAAGAAAATTTAATTAATGGTACTGCGATACTCTTAATACTGTTGAATGTATACCATCTGGGCCCATTGACTTATATACTAAACTTGTTAAGAGTCCAAGTAATACTTTTTCTGTAAAAAATATATATTAGTATTTACAGTGCAGTAGGTATATCTTTACCCTTAAGCGTAGGTCACATCAATTTTCAATAGTAAATATAGAACAAAAATAATATTTTAGGCAGCTTGTTATATCGCTACCTCCTTTAACATATCTTCACCATTTAGTTTTTGCCTTACTATTCCTCCCTTTAAGTTTTCTCTAAATTAAATGTAAAAATAATGCACCAATTGGAAAACAATGTATAATGCAGAAACATCGGTTTTGTATTTGTTGCAGAACTGAATGAAAGAAAAAGTTATATGTAACATTGTACAATATGTACATTGGGGAAACAATCTATACATCTAGTGGAATCAAATAGATTGTAGATCACTATAGGGCATATATAGGAAAGATCAGTAGGATCAGTGGTGTAGGTGGAAATTTAGAGATGGCATTGTGGAAATGAAGAAGTAGCGGTATGAAAAATGTAATGGGAATGTAAGTAAAAATTGATAGTTTTAAAATGAAAGCAGTAGGAGAAATGGTTGTATAGCATACTACCATATAAACCACCTCTGCGACCACTGGGTAGGATGTAAAATAATAATAAAAAAGCAAATTAGGGAAGTATGCTATGGTTATGCAAGACATAAAAATAACGGCACTATATTTCTAAAACAGTGTAGTTGGTGTGTATTGGCTTCTGACTAAAAGGGTCTGGAAATCTCTTATATGGTATCTATATATGTAAATTGAAACAGTGCTCGTTGTAACATACCAAATGAAAATAAGGATAAGTCAGTCTTCTACAATCATACTTTAATAAAACCGTAATAAAATATACTTAAAAAAACAATTAATAAAATCCAATATTCTCCAACATAAAGGTGGACTTATGCACATTATTATCTGGATATTATTTGCATGTATCAAGCACTTAATCTATAATTAAATAGTCATATATGTCAATCCAAAATAAACAGTGGTTAATAAATTAGCATGCTTTGCATATTCAACTGTATTACACGGCCTAGTTCAAATGACTTTGTAGCACCTGTAATCCTTAGGTTTTATTTGGGAGCCATAATAGTCCTCCTTAGAAGTCATGTTCCTGATCTCCGGAAGCACAGCAAGTATGGTAAGTGCTCACCAGTTCATCATCATCTATCTTAAAGCACATTATAATAGCACATTATAATAAATTATAAGAGATTATATAGCACATTATGACAAATTATACATATTCAATAACTCTCAGCCACTTATGTAAAGAGTCCATATGTGATAACTTGATTCCCGTTTCTAACATTTTGCTTTCTTTTTACACCATATATTATGTATACAATGTAGATCATTTGTTGTCTTATTTGTTATACAGAAGGGTTATGTTTAAAAATATAAATAAGGAAGACAAAAGTGTTTTCTCTTATCTGTCACTGAGACTTGGAAGACAGTGTCTTCTGTATGTCATTTGGCTATAGATAAAAGTCTCTCTTATTCCATTGCAAAGAAACTGCAGTATGCAATAGAGATGTGCAAAAAAAGTTTTTAGTTTTGGTTTTGGATCTGGATTTAATTAAACATTGTGAAAAATAGGTAAAATAATATAATTTTGAGCTGCTTTTGTGTCTACATTACGATGTATAACATTAACATTCATTTTCAGTCTATTTTCTAATGATTCCTTCACAACGTGAAGTAATAAGCAGGATAATTGGCATCTGAATGGTAGAATTAAAGAGATCCACACAGACATGTCTGGTCAGACCAAGCATGATTATGCCCGCTGTGCTGTCATTTTACAGTTGGCTACTTAGGAATCATTGGATCTCTAAATTCACCAGGAGACCTTTAATGAGTCTATGCCTTTTCTCATCATGTAATTGCTTAAATGATATTAGTATGTCATTAAAAGAGCCAAAACTTGTTTCAGTGTATGTTGAAATTGTTGAACTCTAGCCACTTGCATGACATTTTCAAAGGAAACAATGATTTCCTTCATAAAACTTCATAAAACTAAACTTAAATACTGTTTTTCCATTAGCTTTGGACATATGTCAATTTGTTGTTTTTATAAAATATGCAATTCCATACTGCGTACCGTTTCATATGTATACGTCTGTAGACGTAAACGTATCATTGACTTGACTGGGTGGGCGAGAGTAGGCTGAGTACAGTAAGTGTGCATTGAGGCAAATGCAACACAATTACAAATGAACGCATCTGCAGATATGCCTTTTAGAAGGTACTGGAGGACTGGAGTAGTGATATGCAAATATAATGATGACTATCAGCAGCTATATTTAGCCTCAACTGATTGGCAGTCAGTCTAACACACATCAGTCAGTTTGTTACACATATGTCAGTCAGCTACACATAGTCAGTCAGTCAATCTCATGCACATCAGTCAGTTACATACACATCAGTTATTCAGTTAAAAATGTTAGTCAGTTACACACACATTAGTCAGTCAGTTACACACACGTCAGTCTGTCGGTTATACACACATGAGTCATATGTGAGTCAGTCAGTCTCACGCACATAGGTCAGTCATTTACATACATGTCAATTAGTCAGTTACACACACATCGGTCAGTCAGTTACACACATATCAGTTAGTCAGTCTCACGCACATCAGTCAGTCAGTTACACACACATCAGTCAGTCAGTTACACACACGTCAGTCAGTCGGTTGCACACACATGAGTTACATGTGAGTCAGTCAGTCACGCACATCAGTCAGTCTTTCACATACATGTCAGTTAGCCAGTTACACACACGTCGGTCAGTCAGTTACACACATCAGTTAGTCGGTCTCACGCACATCAGTCATTCAGTTACATACACATCAGTCAGTTTCACACACATCAGTCAGTTACACACACGTCAGTCAGTCAGTCTCACACGCATCAGTCAGTCACTCTCATGCACATCAGTCAGTCAGTTACACACACATCAGTCAGTCTCACACATATCAGTCAGTCAGTTACATGTATGTCACTCAGTTACACACAAGTCAGTCCGTCTGTTACAAGCACATTTCTGACTTTCTTCTCTCCCCCTGATCCCCTTCTTAGTACCCCTGCCCACTTATTTTATCCTCTCCCTTCTATCATTCCTGTCCTTACTCCCTTAGTCTTTCACCATATCTCCTTGCACCTGTCCATTACCCATCCTCACCCCCTGCTCTCATCGCCATCCCACAACCAGCCCACCCCCATGCCCCATCATCCCCAGCCAATGTCATCTATATCGCCACACTTCACTCTCTCTCATTCTCCTGTGCTCTCTGGAATTCCAGATCCATTCTCAATAAACTTCCCTCTACCCATGACCTCTTCAACTCCAAATCTCTTAACCTTGTTGCCATCACAGAAAACTATCTTTCTTACACCAATATTGCTTCCCCACCTGCTCTGTCCTTTGGGGGTCTCACTTTCAAATACTCCATCAGACACGATGACTGCAGAGGTGACAGGGTTTACATCATCCTAACCCCAGTTATACTTTTATATCATTTGCCCTGAGCTCTCCCTTTCATTCATCTCCTTTGAAGTCCACCATCACTTCTACCCTTCAATCACCGTATCTTAGTCATATTCTCATCCCATCACTCTTCTGTCATCTTTACCACTAAACTCTCCTCTCCCTCAAGCCACCACCTCTTGTGCTCCTTTCGCTCTACTACGGGCAACAAAGTCCATTCTACTATATTATCCTCTCCATCCTCAATCTGTCCCCTGGATCCCATCCTTTCTCACCTCCTTCACTTCCCATCTAACTGCCACCATATTTCTCTTCTCCCTTTTGCCTCCACAATACTTGAGCGGCTTATCTACAACCATTCAATAAAAAGCAAATTAGAGAAACGAAAAAAAAAATCTCAGCACAGAATTACCTATAATGCATCTAATGGTAAAATATTAATGTGAATTGATCTGCTCAAAAATGTGCTTAGGAAAATACCTAATAATAGAATGACTCTTTACTAGTTGTAGCAGAGGGTGCTACCCCAAGAGAAAAGGTTTACAAATTTACAAAAAAGGGGAAAATATTCTCTTTTTATAAGGAGGCAATCCATAATTATTTTTTGTTGATTGGTGTAGATTATAAAAAAAAATCTTTATTTTTATTCGGAATTCTTTAAAATGATATACAATATCAGTAACCAGTATAAACTGGTTCTTTTATGACATCTCTGGACTTGTTATTTGGTGTTTCAAAAGTGATAATATTTATAAATAGCATTCACAATGTGCAAATGCTACATAAATAATAGTGGAAATGTTCTGGTGCAATTGCGAACTGAGTGATACCAAACTTGAAGTAATTTACCTGTTGGAAAAATAGCCTCTTCTTCAATTTATATTTTCTATGAAAAGCTAGAACATAAGTTAAACATATTTAAATGTTACAATAACAATTACGTTGCGCATTAATCACATTGCAACTGTTTGTAGTGTACAGAAAATATTAATTACCACATTTGTCCAATTATTAACCTTCCACAATCCACCTTTTGAGAGTACAGTATATCCAACACCCTCACCTTTTCAAGATTCTATTTCAGGATTATAATATAACGCTGTGATACCTGTCCCTCTTAATACCAACACTGTCATTTTCTGGGGTCACCTCAGTCGAATGTTTACCACACTTCAACGCAGCAGGGACACACTGATTCATAAGCCAATTACTATAAAGACCCAAACTATAAGGCGCTCACCTATTACAGTAACCAGATATTGTGCCCATTAAGTAGGTACAACACTTATCATCAAACTGGGTGGCTAACATCACGCATTCACTAGTAATTGCAGTGAGATAATTTTGTACCATTCTATGCTGTACTAATTTCTTTTTGTAAGCTTGCAGCTCCTTACCCGTGTACCTGAATTTATCACTGTACATCTCGGTAATGTTATCAATAAGTTTAGCCAGAGCATGTATATATATTTATAATTTAGGGTTCCCCTAGCAGTCTTGGTGAGGCCCAATGCAACCAAGTACTGAAAGTCTGTGGATTCTATAATTAATTTTGCGGATATTGGTTCATCCGCTGGAATCATATTTCTTTTGACTTTGTGTGTGTAGATATGGAGATGAGAATATTCTGTGAATGTCAATCATTTTACATTGGTAAATAGTCATTATTTCAAGAACTATCGTTTCCCTAAAACATATTACTTTGCAGCTCAGTGTTAACCATTTGTAAGCCTTTCATCCACAAATGTAAAATACATCATCTGGAAGGATAGGAAGTACAAAACGGTTGTTATAATGTTACACAAAGTCATGGTAAAGTTACACATACATAGCATTTTCAACGGTTTAAGACACATTTCAGCTTGGATAAGGTTCAAACAGTAACCCAGAGGAACTTTTCCAGCCAATACTTTCTTATGTCTATTAACATAACCTAGTTTATGGCACTCATCAGCCTTTTGAATAAAATGTACTTTAATATTATCAACGGGTCTTTCAATAACACATGTGGAGCAGGCTATTATTTGATCATTCCATTCTGCTTCCCAATACTCAAGTTTATTTGAGTGCGTAAAAGTCAGACACAACAGAAACTTGTCTACCGCGTATTGTTGAAGTGTCAAACTAGGGGATCTTGTCATTTTATACCTCTCTTCTATTGCTCTGCCCCTCTTTAATTTGAGAACCTCAGGGATATTTAGTTGAAAGGGTACTATTCCTACATTATTTGTCCCTGAGGCAAATGAGAACACACCCAGCATTCAGTTCTTTTTAAGACATTACCCACCAATGAATGATAATAATCTAATGGATGTCCACCCAGGTTAGTCTGACATTGCTTGTATGCACTTCTCTTCGATTATGGTTCAAAATACTTACAAATACAATATTATTCAGACAATAGCCCCTCACCCAGTTTCTAAGCTCCAAAGGTAGCAGAGCTTTCCTTTACCCCGGAATTGAATATAGAATTAGGTTGCAATGATTGTGCTAACATATTCTCCTTCATCTCCACAACATCAATATTACTACCCAAACCAGTCTCCATTTTCTGATCATCATTGCAAAAATAGATTGTTCTGGAAAAAATAAATGTGTTGGTTATGTACTATTGTTATTTTCCTTTAATATTCAGGTTTGACAATGTATATTGTATGTAACCTTGTAATGTAATCTCAATGTGTGCTTTGCTAAATGACATGAGTCTAAACCTATGCAAGTGTCAATAATATTTTGAAATTAGTCAGATCCAGGGATAGATAAGCATCTCTGAGGAGTTTTTGTATGCAGAGGATGTGGACCTGACCAGCCAAGCAGAAGGAGCAGAGGTGAGAACTCAGGTCCTGTGAACATTCCAGATCCCAGGACATCCATAACTCACTTCAGAAAGCTCAGTGTCATTTTGGGAATCAATCTGACCTAATTGAAAATGTAATTCTTTTGGGTGAAGAGCCTAAAAGAAGGGTTTAAAATCTTCTGCTTTAGATATTACATAGTGCATTTTCATGAGGGGGTTTATCAAGAATAAAATGTCCCATATTTCTCAGTTGTGTTCCCTAACACACTCAAAGTCTTAACTAGTAAGTATTGACACTGGTTTTATTTCCTATTTTATTTCTGAAACTTATTTGTGCAACTTATGTCTTGTTCTAACTTTTTTGCAACTAAGCCTTAGAAACATTTATCAGATTAAATAAATTTAATCTAGTGTATTCTCTGTGATTCTTTGTGAATATACATAGCCCAGGGAGGCTCATGCTACATGTGTATGTGATATAAGTGTGAAAAAATAATGAGTGGTTCTGGTGAACGTAAGGACATAGTAAATCCATTGTGGTGGCAGAAAAGGTTTATTCATTGCTAAGTGACTAAGGTGACGTCAGTCACGGCCAGCTGTTCAGACTGATGTATCTGAGACAGACTGGGCGCTCGTGACAAACTGGTTGGCAGCTTGGTGGGAATAATATTTTTCTTTTCATATAAAGTATTTAAGTGAATTAGTGGTGTGTGATTCTAGAGAGAATAATCATCCTAATTGACCAGAGATTACGCTCAAGGCTTACAAAATTTCATAAAGACATACTGCACAAATAGTTTCTGTTCTGCCCTTTTTTGTTTTCTTTTCTATTTTTTATTTGGTGGATACGTGATATCCAGCATGGCCAGTGACTATAAGCAGATGAAAAAGGATGAGCTTTTGGCTTTGTGTGTCCATAGAGGCATTGTCAACCGCTGCAGGAGCCGAGAGCAACTGATTGAAATGCTCGTGGTGGCTAACCAGAAGCTAGGTGTCGGAGGAGGCAGTGCTTCAGGAGAGCAGTCAGCACTGGAAATTACCACAAATACCTCTGTTGAACAAAGTGGGTCATCTATCCTGGACAGTTACCTTCACACTGCTCTCAAACAGATGAAGGATGCAGACTCAGCAATATCACTGCAGCTGATCCAGCATCTCCAAGAAGTTGCAGAATGCCGAGCAGACAGGGAAGCTGCTGCTGTAGAGCAACAGGCTTAATGTGAACACCAGCTGGAGCTAGCCAGGCTCAGCAATCAGTCGGCAGACCGAGATCTGGGTAGGAAAAACCCATGCATGACTAATTCCCTGTGTTGGAAAAAGATGGCAACCTTGATACGCTCCTGAGGGGATGTGAAAGGACTTGCCAATAGTTTGAACTGGACACCAGTGAGTGGGACAGCTATTTAACCCCTGGACTGAGAGGGAAAGCTTTGGAAGCGTTTGCAGACCATCCCCGGGAACTGGACGGCAATTATGTCACAACTAAGAAATCTTTGTTACTTCGTGTGGAGGGAAGTTCACTAGAAACTAATACCTCTCCACCCCCCCTCCCTCACTGTAGAAGCTGCAGATTTAGGCAGTGACTTGAATGAGCAACCTCCTGTTGTATGCAACACTGATAAGCTTGGAAGTGACACTTTCAAAGCAGAACAAAACACTGATCCCAGTTTATCAACAGTGAGGGGGAGGATCAGTTAGTCCTGTCTTGAAGGTGAAGAAGATAGAATGTTTTGGAAAAATGGCCTTTTTTACAGAGCGAAAAATGTCACGAGTTTGCATCCAGATGTAATTGCTGACAAGCAGCTAGTTGTACCTCAAAACAAAAGGAAAGGGTTGCTGAAAGTAGACTATGAGATACCCCTAGCAGGACATTTGGGTGTTGCCAGAACTAAAGCCCATTTGGTACATAATTTTTACTGGCCTGGCATGCTGACTGAAATAGCTAAGTACTGTGGCTCATGCCATGTGTGCCAGGTGGTTGGGAAGTCTGGTGATGTGGGAAGGGGCCCCTCTCATACCCCTGCCCGTCATATCAGAACCCTTTGTACGGGTTGCTGTGGATAATTTGGGTCCTGTAGCCCTTTCCAGTAGCTAAGGGAAAGAGTACATTCAGTATCTCTTTCCTCCACTCACTCAGAGAAAGTGGCAGATGCCCTTATAACTATCTTCTCCAGGGTGGAGGTCCAAAAAGAAATGTTAACTGATCAAGGTACCCAGTTCATGTCTAACCTCATGCAGAGTCTTTGTAAAAAGATGCAGGTGAATCATTTAATTACTTCCCCATATCACCAGCAGGTCAACGGGCTGTGCGATTGATTTAATAGCACCCTAAAACAAATGCTTAGAACTTTTGTGGAGTCGCAGGGAAGACACTGGGAGAGGTACCTGCCACACCTCCTCTTTGCATAACGCAAGGTACTGCAGGAATCTACAGGCTTCTCACCCTTTGAACTCCTGTATGGGCGCCGGGTGCACGCCCATCAGATTTTATTAGGGAAGAGTGGGAAGGGAAAATGATCACCCCAGAAACGTCGGTTGTAAACTATGTAGTGCAGTTCATGGAAAAATTGTAGTCCTTAATGGGGATGACGTGGTAAGACGGCAATGCGAGAGAACGCATATTTGAGGTATGGAAAATGGTTCTGGTTCTGATCCCTATGTTGCATATCTAGTTGCAGGCTGTCTGGGAGGGCCCCTACTCAATAGTACAGCGCATTTATGATGTCAATTATGTAGTGGCAACGATGAGGGCCGAAAGAGGCAGAAGGTATATCACATCAACATGCTCAAAGCTCATCATGATAGGGAAGCTTGAGTATTAGCTGTGTGTACCTTTCCTGAGAGCGATCAGGATCCTGACCCCTTGGTAGATTTTAACAGCTGCTACCAAAGAGGGAGGGTCCCTAGCAGACATTCACTGCAGTGAAGAGCTGTCTTACTCTCAGCTAGAACTTCTAGCTGACATGCTACAACCCTATCAGTCCCATTTTACAGGGAAACCTGGAAAAACACACATGGGGTAAATGCAGCGCCGCTTGAAATTTAATCGCCGAACACGCTGAACACGCAGGTGTTGAAGAACCCGCATGTTCATACATTTACCCCCTGGTCACACATCATGTAAACACAGGCAACCAGACCCCCTCAGACAGCCAGCATATCGTACTTCCCTATAAGTGCTAGAAGCAATGAACATGGAAATAGAATAGATGTTGCAGCTAGGGGTAATTCAGAAGTCTCACTGTTCTTGGGCTGCCCCAGTGGTACTGGTCCCAAGGAAATGTGGGAGCATCTGGTTCTGTGTAGACTATAGGAGGTTGAATGACGCCACTGTGATTGATGCTTATCCTGTGCCTAGGATAGGTGAACTACTAGATCATCTTGACCAGGCACGCTACATCACCATCATGGATCTCAGTAGAGGGTAGTGGCAGATGCTATTGTCACCCGAAGCATGTGAGCGGTCCGTATTTATCACCCCATTTGGAATGTTTGAGTTTTTGGCCATGCCCTTTGGAATGGAAAACGCACCTGCTTCCTTCCAATGCCTGGTCAATGACCTACTAGAGGGCCAGGAGGGACAACCAAGCCAGAGAAGTGCCAGCTTGGCATGCGTGAAGTGCAGTACTTGGGGCACCATGTCAGTGGAGGTAGCCTCTGCCCAGAGCCAGGCAAGGTAGAGTCTATCACTGTGTGGCCAAGCCCTGCCAGGAAAAAGCAGGTCATGTCTTTCTTAGGTATGGCTAAGTATTATCAAACGTTCGTGCCCTATTATAGCACCTTAGCCAAACCTCTGACTGACTTAAAAAAAAAGAAATTATCACAGGTGGTTTATTGCGCAGATGATACCTAAATATAAAAAATATATGCAATTTATTAAATAAAGCACCTAAGTGATCATATTAAAACAACCAATATATATGTCTACAATATGGGCAACAAAGCCCTATAATTACATCAGGGAGATAGTGTTGCATTAGTGACCAACCAAAAAATCATATCCTGGATGTTTTGCATCAAAAATAGTCCATAAATTACAGTGGTATTGTTACTGTCCAATACATCCAGTCCTGTAAAGTGAGGACATACAAATGATCGGCTACCCATTGTCACTCTTCGTATATTAGTGGGAGGATCAGGCGTGGATGGATGTATGAAATCCACACCCCCCCAAAATCTCAACCGCAGACACAGCCGACAATATAGCAAAATAAATAATCCAAAACACTCACCCACCTTGGTATTGGATAAAGTCATACAAGCCTCTTTACTGCATCAGCGACTCTTGATGGAGTGTGGGCTGGGATTCTTTCGTGGTGCGCACCAGCTTCTCAATTCGGACAGATAATCAGTAGTTGCACAAACAATTTCTCTTAGAGACAGTACACGAATGGTAACTTCGACTCAAAGTATCACCACTGTTAAGATCCTCACATCCAGCAATTCTCAGTTGGCAAAAACACTAAGCAGCACTCAAATTGCGATGTGTTTCGTCTGCCTCATGCAGACTTTCTCAAGCAGTTTTTTTTTTTCTACATGTTATTTGTATAGTGGAAGTTCAACACTACCTCTAATGTTCTGCTGCAATTGATACCTGTTTAGTATTTTATATTTAGTTATTTAGTAATTCTAGTGCCAGAAATTAAGTTGTGTTTTTAGGTGGTTAATTGGAGAGAGGATTGTGAAAATGCATTTACAGCTCTGAAATCTGCTCCGGCCCAGTCACCTGTGCTACAGGCCCCAGATTTCAAACGGAGGTCTCTTGTACAGACCGACGCATCTAAGTAGGGACTAGGAGCTGTCCTTAGCCAGGTGACAGCGCAAGGAGGGAGCACATCATTTTCCTAAGTAAAAAACTACTCCCCCGGGAGGTTGCCTATGCTACCATTGAACGAGAGTGCCTAGCCATCGTATGGGCACTGCAAAAGCTACAGCCCTCCCTGTATGGATGGGATTTCACCATTATTACAGATCTTAATCCTATAAACTGGCTAAATAGAGTTTCTGGGGATAATCTGGGGGTAAACTTTTAAGATGGAGTTTAACTTTGCAACAATATAACTTCACAATTTAGCACCTGAAGGGCACAGAACATTGCAACGCAGATGGCCTCTTGTGCCAATGGGCAGAAGTGAGGAATGGGCCAGAGATACAGTGACAGATCACAGATCTCCGTGCTTTAGATTTAGCGGGAGGTGTGACGATTATGTACTATAATTATTTTCCCTTATTATTCAGGTATGACAATGTATATAGTATGTAACCTTGTAATGTAATCTCAACGAGTGCTTTGCTAAATGACATGAGTCTAAATCTATGCAAGTGTCAATAATCTTTTGAAATTAGCCAGATCCAAGGATAGATAAGCACCTGTGAGGAGTTTTTTGTATGCAGAGGATATGGACCTGACCAGCCAAGCAGAACAAGCAGAGGTGAGAATTCAGGCCCTGTGATCCTTCCAGGTCTCAGGACATCCATAACTCACTTCAGAAAGCTCAGTGTCATTTTGGGAATCAATCTGACCTAATTGAAAATGTAATTCCTAAGGTGGGGGGTGAAGAGCCTGTAAGAAGTGGTTAAAATCTTGTGCTTTACATATTGCAGAGTGCATTTCCATGAGGGGGTCTATAAAGACTGATATGTTACATTTTTCTCCAATTATTTTTCCTCACACAAGCCAAGTCTTAACTAGTAAGTATTGACTCTGGTTTTATTTCCTATTTCATTTCTGAAACTTATTAGTGCAACTTATTGTATGTCTTGTTCTCAACTTTTTTGTAACTAAGCCTTGGAAACATTTTTCAGATTAATTAAATTTAAGGTAGCATATTCTCTGTGTTTATTTGTGAATTGACAAAGCTCAGGGATGCTCATTCTACATGTGTATGTGATTTAAGTGTGAAACATTAATATGTGGTTTTAATGAACATAAGGACACCATAGTAAATCCTGTGTGATGGCAGAAAGGTGTATTCAATGCTAAGTGACTAAGGTGACGCCAGTCACAGTCAGCTGTTCAGACTGGTGTATCTGAAACAGGCTGGGCGTTCGTGATAATAAGGAAGAGAAAAACACTCGAAAATGAAATACAGTTAAACTGTGTTCCATGATGGGAGAGTAGACCTTGCGACATCCTTGGCTCAAATGTTATTGATTGTTTTTATGTCTCACGGAATAGATTCACAAGTGACAGGGTTGTAGTGTCAGCCTCGGCCTTGTCTTGAACCTCCTCCGAATTGTTGACTAATCTGCAGTGGATGGAATGTTGTCTCTTTCTGCTACTTTCAGAAATGTAGTGCTGCTCATTGACAATTGTACATGGCCTTCCTACCTGTCTGTTAAACAACCTGAGCTAAGGAAATTGCAGATTATTAAATATTCCCCAGATTCAACATCATGCCAGTTAGTGTCTGGCATATCAGAAGACAGTATTTTCCTTTGTTGCTGTCCAAACTGTTTGCTAATCTTTATAAGATATTGAACAATCACTTCATAGTTACATTTTAAATCATCTTGGGGATCTACCATCATGCGAGATGCTCCGTAAACAAGTATCTAAACTGGTGGCAGGTTAAGAGGTGATCTAGGAGTGGTTCTAATGCTAGGGATTACTACATTCAATGTTTTTGGCCATGCTAATCTAGTTTCAGTCATCATTCTACTCAATTTTTTCTTGATAGTACTGTTAACCCTCTCTACTTTCTCCCTGACTTTTGGCCTATAGGGCGTATGTAACTTATTATAAATACCCATGCGCTTACACATAAACTGGAAAACTTATCCAGTAAAATGTGTACTCCGATCACTTTCAATGATGTTGGGAAAACAGATTTCTGAACATTTTTCTTAGCAGTGAAAACAGTAGTATTAGATGCAGCTGGATGTCTTTACCCAGTTAGAATAAATATTGATACGTACTAAAACATAATTGAGAGTCCTGCAGGGTGGTAATTGGATGAAGTCAATTTGCATGACCTGGAAAGGTCCATCTGTAGTAGTAATGTGGATTGGCTCTGTTAGCTTACTGTATTCTTTCTCAGACAAGTAAGACAAGACATTGCTTTCTTACTAGCCTGTGAAGAGAATCCCAGTTCACACCAATATGCTCTTACCAATCTGCACATACCCTCCTTATCCAGATGAGTCAGATCATGTGCTGCCTCTGCTAAGGTTGGAAGATATTCCTTGGGAGCTACTGGCCCACCTTGTCCATCCTTCAAGAGTACATAAGACTATTATGATGACATGCCTTTGACTTCCAGACAGCCTTCTCCAGTAGGAGATACAAATCCTACATTTCTGCTAATATCTGCACACTGAGAGTTCCAACCATCACAAATTTGGTTACATTTGCTTTTTATGAGTGAGCCTACTGCTCTAGTAACAGCCTCATCCGCTCTATTGTTACTAATTGACATGGGGTCCCTGTCATATGTGTGCGCTTTATGCTTGATAATGGCTTCTTCCTTGGGTAGTTGTAACACTGTCAGAAGTACTTTTATGTGTTGATAATGCACAACTGGTGTGCTTGCCACTGTCATAAAGTTCCTAAGACACCATAGAGCCTGATTGTCATACACTACCCCAAAGGCGTACTTAAAGTCAGTGAATATATTAACTGATTTACTCTCTGCTAAATCACATGCTCTTATCAATGCAATGAGTTCAGTCAGTGGGGCTAAGTGAGGCAGGCCAAGAGGTTCAGCTTTTATAACACCTTCATCACCTATAACAGCATAACCAGTAAATAATTATCCAATGTCCGTCTGTCTATGACAACACCCATCCATATACAATGTAAAATAAAATGTAAAATCTACATTTTCTAAAGGAAATATCTGCCAAATTCACCTTTAGCTAGAGTCTCCTCTCCTTCCTTTCTGCGTAAATTTCCTACGTAAATCTTGCTGAGGAGACATGCCTAGTTTGGGCATAACTTAGGACAGCAGATACGAATGTGGCATATAAACAATTTCTCTATAACAGAGGAGTGTGAAACTAACCGCTGTGTGGTGTCCAGTCTATCCTGTGCATGCTTTCTTTGAATATCTCGAAACACCCTATCATAAGTATAGTATATTACACACCCAATTTTACATAATAAATCTCAGTCAAGCAAGTTAATAGGGGCTGCTGCAGCTAGAAGACAAGAATGGTTTGCATGCAATGGGCCAATAGTAACATCTGCTGGTGCAATCAAGGGCCAATGATGCACCTCTCATGTTATTCCCACAGATGGAACAGTTTCCCTAGTGATAGACAAATTTATAGGAGAAATTAATACAGATCAGAAAGTGCTTGTGTCTAAAAAACAAAGAAGTTTGATTAGTAACAGATGTACTCTTTTTAATTTTAGCTCTTGTTCTGATTAATAGTTAATTTAACCATTTATAGATTACAGGCCCAGATTTCAGAGGTTTGCTTGCATACTCATGACATTTGCTGTCATTGAATAAGTAGGTCACTGATGCTAATCTCTCTCTATCCTATTGTCATTCCAAGGGCAATGCATGACCACATATGCTTATCTGTTTCAGATTGGGAATAGCTATTTTCTGCAATGGGTGCAATTCTACAGTATCTCTAATAGCTGGAACTATTGTCTCTGCACAATGGATATTCCAGATCTTACTAGTATGTGGTAAATGTTTATTGGTATCTACAGCAGAAAATGAGGGTACATAGTATCCTCCCTTCCTAATCTTTGAAAATATATGAGCAATTGCAGAGATAAAAACAGGCTCATCATACACTTACTTTTCTTTTTAAAAACAGGACATAATTTACAGGGTTCACTGTTTTCCCTGGCTGTACTTTTGTTACTATCCACATATGGAGGAGGTTACGTGCTCAGGCTTTAACCATTTTTCTAAACTTTCTGCGCCTGCGCTGATTTTTCACACCAAACTTTGCCTTCACACTGCCACAAATTTTTTAAACAGGTGATATGTTTAAATCGTAATTATTTTGAACTTATACAAATCTGATCTTTAACTGTATTCAATATATCTGGGTCAAAGCTACCACAATTTTTCATACATTCAGCAGTTATTTTTGTCCACTTCTCACAATACACAGTTGCTCTCTGCCCATATTTCTTGCTCATAATATATATTGCAGACCCTTTAGGTTCTACCATATACTTATGTGGTCCTTCAGACGCTTGGGTAGGATTTTTAAAAAAATGCTGAATTATTAACCAATACAGGTTGCACATTATTTGCGCGTTTGCTGAGCTAAACGTTTCTAACATGTAAATATCAAAGAGAGAAAACGGAAATTGTGTTTCAGCGCACTTTTTTTGCTTATGGAAAATAATCCAATAATAAAATATTGAACTTTATTAGTAAATTCTAAAAACACGAATAGCGAAATATTTAAAAGAAATGAGTATGGACTGTTGAAAAGGTTGAAAAAATACTGGCAAAAGGGTAAGAAAATACCATGCTGTCTCGCTGTCCTAATGAAGATAATGTATGTGGTAATCCACTCAAATAAAGTTTATTACAAAAAAATTACAGTCTCAAATTATCGAGGAAATTGAATATTCAATAACGATATCTTCTTGAGGTAGTCCGTTAATAGGGTTAATTAAATCCTATTAAGGCTATCATTTATTTAGTACATTCTGCGAAATGAAAGCTAGAATCTGATTGGTTGCTATAGGCAACATCTCTACTTTTCAAGCCCGCCGGAAAACTCTCAGCTTGATACATTTACTCCAAAGTGTTTGAAAGCGCTAATCTTTGCTCCATTGGCATAGTAAATAAACAGATGAATGTGCAGGCAATCTTTGTCTATTTAGTTTTATCAGTGTCTAATATATTAATTGTAGCAATGTCCATTCAATAAATGCAGCCTGTTTCTGTTGCAAGTGTCTATGTTGGATGCTCATTTATATTCCAAATTTATTGTATGCCTACTCTTTGAAGTTTTTTATTATGGGTGCACTCCACCCTCATTGATTATCATCTAAATTTATTCATATAACGTCATAATATTACTTTACACATTAGAATTAGGTATCTATCTACTTCTCTAAATCTTTACCAAATCTCTACTAGTATGCATCGTCTTTTAATTTTTTATTAAGAGTTTAGTCCAACTTCATCTATTTAGTTTTATAAATGCCGAACTGTATTAATTCTATCACTATCCATCCAATGAACGTTTCCTGTTTCTGAAGCTTAAGTGTCTAGTAGATCAGAGAGTAGAGAGGTTTCATAAAAGTAATCCCCTTGTTCTTTCTTGGCTCCCTTGTGGAGCAATTATACAATTGAGATAATGCAGTTTTCTATGTGCTTAAAATTTGATTTATGCTTCCACAGCTTCAGTCTTTAAAAGTGTAGTGAGTGGATCCTGTCTTTGAGTCACTTCTAAAATATTGTGCTCTCTGATTATGACTTCATCTACATCAAACTCCTGTAAGATTTGGAAGGATTTTATCTGGGACTCCAATTTCTGTTTGCAGTTCTAGATAATCTGTTCCTACAGATCAGGTTTTGCAGACCGAGCTTAGTCTATTATGTTGTCAACAAAGAATACATTCTGTGAGAATTTAAGCTGTTATTCCACAAGTCACCTTTCTATTCGATAAATGTAGTTTCTTCACTGGGAAAGCAATATACTTTATACAACTTTAATAAAGCAAAGCTGTTTTTTGGAGCCCTGAATTCCTTTCTCAGAGTTATGTTTTTTGGTCACCATAATGTTTTCTTTCCATGTAAAACATAATTTTAGCAGCATCAAATAATAAGGGCTCAATGCCAAAGAGTGACAGTTGCATAGTTTTAGAGGTCTTAATGAAAGATCTTAGAAGATTAATGAAAGTACTTATGACCTCTAAAGTGCTTTTTTGCATTGCTGCCAGATCATCTTTTGTGTCCCCTAGTCTAGGGAGTGTATCATTTATTAATCCGCCATGTATTTGTGTTATTCATTTGTGCCACTGCTCTTTCACTAATTTTAGCAAGCCAGCTCACTGCATACTTTCATCAAAATTGGTGAAAATTGTGACAGTTGTGAAGGGATCATTTGAAAATAGACTGGAAATGACTGGAAATGAATGTTAATGCTATGAATAATAATATTGAAGCCAAAACAGCTCAAAATTACATTACTTTAGCTATATTTCACAATGTTTATTTAAATTCAGATCCAAAATGAAAACCAAAGCCAAAACCATTTGGTTTTTTTTTTTCAAAATCAGTAGCAAAACCGAAAAGCGAATGGGGTTTAGAACCAACAATGGTTTCAAAACCAAAACACGAGAGTCAAGAGACATCTATAGAAATTATAACGGGTTTGTACATTGCAATTAGCAAGATGTCACTGATATGTATATTAGCAAAATACTTATTTACTCATCAAAGCTAACCCAAAATATAATTATGGCTAAAAAGACATTCCATGCCTTTATATACCTTCCTTGCTTGCCACCTTGGGGTAGGATGATCCAAATTGTTTTATTACATTGAAAAATAACTCAGATAAAGATTGTATTGAACACAGTATGGAAAAATTCCAATGAGGTATGGTATAAATATTGGACATTTTGAAGTAAGATTTAGTTTAGTTTAAAGGGAACAGAGAGAAGTATCAAAAGACATCAACTAACTGGTAGTTATGCTGGCTTACCTCATATATTTTTGCAAGTGTGCAGTATGTTGTCCAAGGTTATGATATAGTTTTGTGTTTTCGTTATGTAGGTAGTAAAGGATCTGTAAATAATTAAAAAAACTTATTACCATTGTGCTTTCTTATCTTGTATTTGTATGGTCTAGAATAAATGTATTGGTGAAATAGACTTTTTAGGCCTTGAAATTACTTTGGAATCACTAAAGTTATAGATATTTATATATACATTAAAACTGCATATAAGTGTCATGCTGCAAGGTTGGGCAAATATACTCCACAAAGTCAATGAACCAAGATAATATATCTTTGTATATATTATGGCTATTATCACATAGATATATTTATTGGACTGCAGCAATACATTAACCCCCTTTTAAAACACGAGCCAGTCACATGCACACATACATATGAACATATGAATCTGTTTGATAAATGTTTGAATGGACTAGTTAGTAATTTCGCCCTTTAGTTATGAGTCAACCAAATGTATGTCTGACATAATATATTTGAGGACATATATGATATATATATATATATATATATATATATATATATATATATATATATATATCCATATAGATATATATTAGTACTTTTATGGTAAATTGAATAATTATCAGATTCCGCAAATAGTGCAAGATGCAGATTTTTTAATGAACATGTTACCCTTCGGAGAGAACAAATTGTTTCTTATTTAGTAAATAAAGTCAGCCGTAATACCTAAGATCTAGTCTACCACAATTAGGCCATTGACAACTATACTAAACCCATATGAAACCCATATGAAACCCTTATGGAATACAACACTGCATGCTTTATTTTTCCAGCTATCTGACATGCTCTTTTCTGTTAATAGTAAGGATCCAATATATTGAGGTTTGTTGAGCTCAGACCCATATAGACATTCTTTTGAAAGTTAGGAGTGATACCCGTTGATCAGCACACCACTAACATAATCATAGGAGTCAACAGGCCACCACTACCCTCCAAAACATTAGTACACTAAGGGGTATATTTACTAAACTGCGGGTTTCATATTTTGCTATATCAGATTCTACCTGTCATTTTGTAAAATGTACTAAATAAATGATAACTAGAATCTGATTAGTTACTATTGGCAACAGCTCCACTTTTTGAAAACCTGCAGTTTGTAGGTATACCCCTAATTTTCTGAATTAGTCTGTGATTGTGTGAAAATTGTCATAGTTTGCACTGTCCCTACTTTCTAACTGGGGACATAAAGCAGGATGAGTAGTAGATGAAGACTGAGTAAAATTAACTAAGACTTTACTTAGACTTTATTCGAGTGAAATTTAAAATTAGTTTTTGTTTTTGTGTCGAGACATTGTAAGGCATTACAAGGGGAGGAGTTAGAGAAAACGTGAAGGTTCCCTCACAACAGTTCTGCCAAGTTGAACTAAAGTAATTTGATCCATATATCAACATGGAATAAGGCTGTGAAAAGAGTAATTCACGTGCAAAGGTTTCTTTTTGCTTGTTGAACTGTAAATAGTGCTAATATGTTTTAAGTTATTAAAAACAGAATGTCACGAACGCCCAGCCTGCCCCAGATATGGCAATCTAAACAGCTGGCCGTGACTGGTGTCACCTTAGTCATTTAGCAATGAACAAACTTTTTCTGCTTCCACAATGGATTTATTATTACGTTCACCAGAACCATTTATTAAGTTTCACACTTAAATCATGTACACATGTAGCATGAATCTCCCTGGGCTTCATAAATTCACAAAGAATCACAGAGAACACACTAGATTAAATTTATTTAATCTGAAAAATGGTTCCAAGGCTTAGTTACAAAAATGAATAACAATATGTTTGCACAAATAAGTTTCAGAAATAAAATAGGAAATAAAATCAGTCACTACTTACTAGTTAGGATCTGGTGTGTGAGGGAACACAATTGAGGAAAATGAAACATTTCAGTCTTGATAGTCCCCCTCATGAAAATGTGTATGTTATTGTCAAAGGCAGAAGATATTAAACCTTTTTTCACATAGTTCTCACCCCCACCTTTGGAGTTTAGCTGTCAATAAGAACAGATTGATCTCCCAAATGTCACAGGGCTTTCAAAATGAGCTAGGGATCTCCTAAGATTGGGAATGTTTACAGGACCTTGACTTCTCACCAGTGCGCTGCTTGAGTGGCTAGATGGTTTACAACTTTGGGGCTTCAAACTCTACCAAGATCCTTATTTATCCTTGGTCTGGCTAGTTTCAAAAGATTTGCATAGTTTCAAATTCATCTTATCTAGCAAAGCACACATTGAGATTACATTACAAGGTTACATACAATACACATTGTCATACATGAATTCAATCAGTCATTAGATATACTACATTATCATTACAAAGACTTGATATATGCGCTGAAGACATTTTAGCAAATTCAGGTTTCAATTTAGCAAACCTGCTCTTTCTGAATTGTGCTAACAGCTAAGAGCAAAGATGAGCATGTTTGCATTTAGCTTTTCATGTGCCTTGTTAAATGAGCCCAAAGGAATAAAAACATTTATAACACTTGAAATAAATGGAGCCCATATGCCCAGTTCCTGGATTAATAAAGAATGTTAAATAAGCTGTACATTATACAATTCAAGTAAAATGTATAGTAAAGGGGGAAGGGGGTGAGGTACAAAAGTAAGTGAGAGTTTTTTTAAAACCTTTGCTATGCCACCAACATTGACCTCACAGAGTATAATGGAAATGGGAAATTAGACGGGCAACAACTAACAGACAAATATGCTGTCAATTGGTACATGACCAAGGTGTCAAAAACATACCAATAAAATGCATAATTGTGCTAATGGAGCTGTCATCCACCATGTTAAATTGTATGATTTTAACTGACCCAAAGTAAGTTAATTACAGATTTTACACAGAAGAAATTTATGCATACAATTTGGCATCTTTTGCTTGTTATGGTTAGCAATCTTCATTCATTTTCAGCTTTATTATCTCTGTGTTAAGTGTTAAGTATTTCATCTTTTTACAAAAACATTGATGAATAATTCAAGACAAAAACAGGAACTATTTTGAAATGCCAACACGAGGGACACAATATAAACTTTATCCGTGAGGGCCTGCATTCTCTGTTTAATGCTCTCATAATATGCACTGGCTTAAATCTGATACACTGTACATTTTCTCCAGCCTCAATCCAGTTGTGTATTATGAAGCATATGTATCAAGTTGACTGTAATGCTATTAAACTAGGTCCCTTAGCATATGCGTCAAATATCAATGCATCATCCTGACTTTATTAACATGTTGCCTGTTCCCTGAACATCTGCCAATTGTATGAAGTGTATTACATGAATGTGTTGTATAGTTTAGTGTGTAGGTAGGTGCTATGTCTACAACAGACTCTGAAGCTATTCTGACAGTCTAAAATATAAAATTAGTTCTACTTAAATTAGCCCTTGTTTAGTATTTTGTTATTTTCTCTTTGCTGTAACACCAATTACTGCATCCCATTTTCCTCATAACTCAAATAAACTTGAACTGTAGCTTGCATTGAGAGTGTACATGAAAAAAATAAAAATAAAAAATAAAGCATGGGAATATGAAATTACTGGTGGAATAAATACTGAGTAATCCAGATTGTATATACCTGTAGTGATTTCAAACTTCTGATATGAAGGATACTTCATAAATATGCACCTATAAAATCAGCTTTAAGTCATAGGCACCAGCTGAAAAACTTACAGGACATAGAGAATGTCATGTGCCGATGATATTCAACTTTACATCTCTTCACCGGACCTTCCCCCCTCCTCTCTCGCATTTCAGGCTGCCTTTCCGACGTCTCCTCCTGAATGTCTTTCTCAAACTCAACATTGCTAAAACTGAACTTATTGTTTTCCCTCCTTCTAAATCCTCACCCCACCTTGATCTCTCCATCACCGTTAATAACACCATCATCTCTCCTGTTCCCCAACTTTGCTGCCTGGGTGTAAACCTCGAATCCTCCTTCTCTGTTGCCCCCCACATTCAATCCCTTACCCAATCCTGTTACTTCCAACTACAGAATATTGTCTGCATCCAGCCTTTCCTTTCTCAGAATGCCACCAAATCCATTATCCATGCACTCATTATTTACCGTCTTGATTGATTGTAACCTCCTCACCTACCTCCCCCACTCCCATTTCGCCACCATTTCTCTCATGCGGCTGCGAGACTTATCTTTTTTTTCCCAATGCTCCTCTTCTGCCTCTCCTCTTTGCCTTGTCTTGCACTGGCTCTATTTTGCCTACAGAATCCTCTTTAAACTCCTCACCCTCACCTACAAGGCCCTTTCCACTCCACTGCCCCTTACATCTCTAACCTCCTCTCCATTCACACTCCCGCCCATTCCCTGTGCTTGGCCAAGATTTCTCCCGTGCTGCTCCTCTCCATTGGAACGACCTCCCTTCTCAATCCGTCTGTCCCCTAATCTGAACTCCTTCAAACAGGCACTCAAAACCCATCTGTTCCTTCAAGCCTTAAAGCCATCCACCTAATCCTTCTCCCTCCTTCCTATATGCTATTTTTTGGTGTTTGTTCCCCTCTACTAACTCCTCTCATGTCTGCTGTCTGTTTGCCCTCCCTTTAGCATGTAAGCTCTTAGGAGCAGGGCCCTCTTCCCTTCTGTCTCAACTCCATTCCTCTTCTCCTAGCCATTGTTCTTGCTGTGCTTGGAGCTATTGAAGTTTTGGTTTTACTGGTCACGCTTTGTTTTGTTGTACCCTGTATGATCCACTGTTTATATTGTACTTTGCATTTGTATGGCGCAGCGGAAACCTATAAATAATAATAATAATAATAATAATAATAATAATAATAATAATAGAGATGTGAAAACAGTATGCAAGAAGCACTTGCAAGAAATAAAGTATTGCTTACACCAATGAAATTACTTCTTTAGTTCCGCTAGAGGTGTAGAGATTGGCAAGTCTTTCTTCTTCTGATGTAGTCAAAATCACATAGATATTGCATTATAAGCTACATAATGTTCATGATGATTGTTATGTGCATGCAGGGAAGCTTTACATATGCACCACCTGCCAGTTCAAATCAGTATTGCATGGCTGACAATCACCACTAACTTGTGTTACCTTAATTCAAGGGTTTTTTTTAAACTTGGGCACACTCATTGGCACTCTAAGTTATTTCTGGTATAAGTATAATTAAATGTATACATTTCTGATTTACCTGTGCTCCCTCTATGTATGTGTGTAAATGGTGCCCATATTAGGAGGGTGGTCAGAGAATCCCTCTTCTTCCAAAATAGTATTGCAGTGCAATAGATTCCTAAAGGCGCAAATAGGTTAATATGACAGCAATGTAGTTAGCCTTATATTAGTGGAGTATGTAGTTCCCTCTGGGGCCACGGTATCTGCCCTATGATAGCATACACCCCAAAAATCTGATATTTTATACCATAAAATTTATATGAACTTTGTTGTAGGACGATATATAGCATGAAGCTGAGAAATTATTTTAATTTCCTTCAATTATTATACAGAAAAATACGCAATCAAATAAAATCAAATGACTGTTGATTTCATGTACAGTATCACCATGTGTGTAAAAAACAACTTAAACAAGTTCTAATAAGAATCAAATCAGAAATTGTTCTCTTTTATTTCCTGGAAATGCACAAAGTATATATCTTTAAATTCGACTTAGTGAAATAAAAGATTCACCAAAGACATTCTATTAGTGCCAATCGTTATGATAGCTGGTGTCCTTAATAAACCTGTCAATGCTTTGGTCTTTCGTATATAGCACAATCTTGATGTTTGTAGGTGCAAATGAGTCAATTAATAATTAGTATGTATCCGTCGCTTACATTTTTCCCATTCTCTAGTACAGGGGTCGGCAACCTTTTTCTGTCAGTGTGCCGGCTAAAACCTCGTCAAGACCAGGTGTGCCAATATATATATATATATATATATATATATATATATATATATATATATACACACACACACACACACACACACGCAAAGGACAGATATTTTGTGTTAAATAGGCTTCCCTGTGCAAAAGCCTCCTGTAGGGGTTACCTCCAACAATAGCAGTATTATACCCAGAGGTGACCCTCTGAAGAAAAAGGCCATACGATTTATTGAAGGAAAGTTTTGCTTACCCGCCAGCCTCAGGTTACAATTTTCAGGTTCAGTTATGTGGCGCTGGATGCGGTTTTGTCTTTGTTCCTTTATGTTGCTTCAGATAAGCAGCTATCAACGCTGCCTACCACATTCAGGAGAGCAGAAGAAAAGGTGAGAAAAGAGGAGATGTGGAAGACGAGGGGGTAGAAGGTGTTATGCAATAGGACTGTGGGTTGTGGGGGCACATAGGAAAAATGGGGAAACAAATGGGATAGGAGGGACAAGGGAGACATGCACACAAAGAGGGAGAGATAAAGGAACAGGCAGCCACAATGTAAGACAGGTACACACAAACAGTTTGGGCACACATGGGCAGGGAGGACAGAGGCACATATGGGCAGGGGAGACACAGTGACACATGGTGCAGGGGGGACACAGGCACGCATGGGTCAGGAGGGACATAGGCACGCATGGGGCAGGGAGGACACAGCGACACATGGGTCAGGAGGGACAGAGGCACGCATGGGGCAGGGAGGACACAGCGACACATGGGTCAGGAGGGACAGAGGCATGCATGGGGCAGGGAGGACACAGCGACACATGGGTCAGGAGGGACAGAGGCACGCATGGGTCAGGAGGGACAGAGGCACGCATGGGGCAGGAGGGACAGAGGCACGCATGGGGCAGGGAGGACACAGCGACACATGGGTCAGGAGGGACAGAGGCACGCATGGGGCAGGAGGGACAGAGGCACGCATGGGGCAGGAGGGACAGAGGCACGCATGGAGCAGGAGGGACAGAGGCACGCATGGGGCAGGAGGGACAGAGGCACTCATGGGGCAGGAGGGACAGAGGCACTCATGGGGCACAGGCATACAAGTGGGGAGCAGAGGCACACATTGGGAGGGAAAAATGGAGGTAGGTTTGTAATGCAGATGGGAGAGCTAACTTACTTCAGGCTTCGCTTTTACAGTGCACCGCCGCGAGAGAGGCACTCAATAATAATCAGAAGGGAGGCGAAGAGGGGAAAAACAGGTAGAAGGAGGCTGTAGGTAGAGGATGTAGAGCTGCGGTACCTGTATAAATGACCGTACACGCGCTACAGTTCAAATGGAAACTCCCTTTTCCCTTAGAGACAGCGGCGGCGGAAGCTCCCTAAAACAAGCTCCCTTGATATCGGGACGTGACCTGGGGGCCGGCGTGCCAGTGAAAATGGCTCCGCGTGCCACGTCTGGCACGCGTGCCGGGGGTTGCCGACCCCTGCTCTAGTAGGTTAATGGGCTGCTATCAAAATTGACGCTAGTCTCTCTCTCTCTCTCTCTCTCTCTGTCTGTGTGTATGTGTATGTGAGGGAATTTAGGAATTTAGACTGTAAGCTCCAATGGGTCAGGGACTGATGTGGATGAGTTCTCTGTACAGCGCTGTGGAATCAGTGGTGCTATATAAATAAATGGTGATGATGATGATGATTGTCTCATGTGCACTGAAAACGCTGTTCCTCCTTATATACTGACTGTTTCCTTGCCTCTGGGATGTTTTCCAGAGGTTATGCTTCTGCTGGATTTGTTTTGCTCATCAAACTCTGCAAGTTGGTGCAATCGTTTGGAAGCACTTCCGTGCTTGCCAGTTATGAGCTTCTCTTCTACAGTTATTGGCATTAATGTTGGGGTTGAATATACACTGCTACCTTGCTGGTCATGCTTGGGTTAGGGGGGGGGGTTGTAACATATCTTTCTCCCAGGCAGTGCTTGGGAACTGCACTATATATTGTTTATTTGATGAGGATCTACATAGTCATCTGAAGGGTTATTGTATTTTATGATTGTAAGAAGAGTACAATTTTCAATAATTTGCACTAGCTTTGTAAAACCATGCCCAAGGCCTAGCAAGCCGTGCCTATATTTTTGATTGCAATACAGTTCTGCCTAGTATCCTTAATCAGCCCAGTGTCACTTGGGGTGTATAGCAAGGCCGAACATCCAAGACTGGTCCTCATCAAAAATGGAGACTTATACCCAAAACACGCACACAAAAATTCTAGATTCCAGATGCAAAGTTACTCCTTTTTAATGATTTGCTTTCCTTAAATGACTCAGGTCCAATATCTATATACAGTATTAACCATCAACAGGGAAAAAACTAATTTTAGATTAAACATGAATATCATGTCTTTCTTTATGAACAAAACATTCTAGGACACCAGTGGACCCTTTTTTTATAGATGAATCCATATTAAAATATATCATAGACATATCATATAGCCTTTTGAAGTAGTTGAGCTGTATCATGTAGAAATTTTAGTAGTAGTTTTGTCTCACTCCTGTCTGTTTCGTATACTACTATCTTTTATTTGAATTACAATATTGAATAATAATAATATATGCAAAATTGTAGTTCACATGGACCCTACTTTTTGTGTTATGTCTATTATGTTTTTAATAGTAATCAAAATGCATTATAAAATTGATTTTCAAAATGATTAAACCTTATGAACAAACAAACATGTTCCACTGTTATAGTAAATATAGTAATTAAGTTAAATGTACTTAGAAATTGTGGATAAAAAACTGTTCAGAATCTATACTTCATAAATGCTGTACATCTTATAGAAATTAGGATTCTCCCATTTTCATTGTACTCCTCTGTAGCTTGTAAGGGGCATACATTGTGTCATATATATTTTTTATACAAAAATTGTGTAAATATTTGTATAAATATTTGTCAAATATATTCCTAACTTTTACATTACCAGTTGAAGAAGATATATATAATTCATTATTATATATATATATATATATATATATATATATATATATATATATATATATATTTTTCCTTCCTTAAATAACTATTTTCTCTATATCAAAGTACATAGCTTTTGTCTGAAGTGAACTGTGAGGCTCGGTAGATTTACATATCAAAAGAATTGACTTCCAATCAGATACATCAGCCCATCCCACAGAAGTTTTGTAATTACCTTCTGAAGACAAAACTGTCTTTTGGGATCAGACTGATTACACAGACACACACACCAGGGATTCTCTCCCTGTTTGGACTGAACAATAGTAAAGTATATATGAGCCTTTTAATAGGGCTCTGCTGACATTGTAAATATGAGTAAAATGTACTCTGTGTATTCCTAGTGCTTTAAATGGTTTATCTATAGACTATAGGAGCTACAATAGACTGTGTTGTAAACTTTGTTATAAAGTCACAGACCATGTGGTGTAGCTTTTAAGAAGGGTTTTGTTTAGGGTAATACTGTAAGCATAGAAAGTGAAGTTGCATGGGATAGTCATAGAATTAGATGTTGTCATTGTAGTAAATGCTAGTTTGCTTAAGAAGTGATGCCTTTTAAGGGTTTGAAATTAGTTATATCTTAGGAGTTTGATTGTATCAATACAATAGACTTCATACTTGAATAGTATTGTATTTGATGTAGCAATAGTGTGGCTTCTCTGTGAATATCTACTAGATAAAGATTCATAATGTTTTGTGTAACACTGTAAATATATATTGAAGTTCTGGTTGTTGATTTTAATACTGAATGTATTTGGTAAGTCGTCTGGCTGGTCTGTGCTCTCATCCCCTCCCCCCTATGTGTGTAATTGCTACTAGTTAAACTGATGTGTGATAAGATGAAAAAACTTCTTTGGATGTTGCTGGGAAGTTTTGTAAAGCTCTCCCCCCTGTTAGACAAGAAATGTTAGTGGATATTGTATGATAACTGCTGAATAGAGAGCTATTTGTGGTGGACTGGCTAATACTGCTTGCAATGAGTAATGGGTATGTCCTGACTGTACATTGTTAGTAAGTGAGGCCTTGTGAGCCGACATGAGTTTTTAACAAAGCATGGCAAGTCAGCCATTTTGGATGGTGACTACATTGTAAGAAGAAGTTTCATTATGGTCTGAGATACATACGCACAGTCACATGCACATACACACACATGCATAATTAACAAGAAATTAATAAGTTATTGTACCTACACACAGAATGCCATCTATTATATGTACCTTGTGTAAGATTATGTTATCGAAATTATATTATTACATAATTGTACAAGTAAAGATTCTATTTCATACATATATATCTGCGTTGTGATTATTAATTTATAATGTAGGAGATATAGGAGATATTATATATATAAATTTGTGTGATACAGTAAATTAGGTTTAAAGGTCTGAAGTAGGCGTGTCAGACGAGGCAAAGCATAAAAGCATATGATAAGATAACGAGCGTATCCAGAAATAGAAAAAGAAGATAGCGTGTGCAATTATGGCGTAAATACAGGTCCTTTAACACCAGTTATCAAAGATAATATGTTTTTCTACTGTGATGTTAGAATATATCTCATCCATGCCAGAGAGTAATAAACTTAAACTATATTACTCACTTTTTGTACATTGCACTCTATAACAATACATACAGCTTCTCTGTCGCGTTAATTCAATTTACCTCAGTCAATTTTTACAATGCTCATACAGACCCAGTACTAACTTTACATTGCTCAGGCAGGCCCAGTACAAGCCTTGCCCAGTCCCCTTGCATGCAGCAATGTGTCACAGAATCCTATCACAAGCCACAGCTTTGTGACAAAATGGTAGCATACTTTACTCTAATTAAAAAATCAAGCAATATTTAATATAAAAACTAGTGCAAAAATTAATTCAACACAATGGTAGTTAAAGCCCTAAAATGTTTTCATTTACTTGTCATAAAACTACTATTTATTATAAGGGATGAGGCCCCCCATACTGTGAAACACAAGAAAAATTGAACTTACTTCAGACTTCTGCCCCATCCTTTTATATGGTCATAAAAGTCCACAGTGACCTCTAATATCCATACATGAGTAATAGCTTCCCATGTACAGTATATAGGCTTTACATTGAGGTAGACACATAAATTGTTACTACTAGGTTAAGCCTGTGAACTTTTCCAGTAAAAATATATGCGCAACCCAAAACCTTACCTTTGTGTTCATAAAGGCCATATCTGTTGTGGAAATAAAGATGTAAAACATAAATGTAGACAACAAAGATCTTGTCAGAAAGTAAGAATGACTTTGCCAGTTAATAGGGGGTTAAATGCTGACCACACCCCCGGAACAAAATGGTATAAATGACACCTATATGCAATTATGAGCACTTGCCATGAGGAAGCCCACATGGATGGGTGAAACGCGTTGGTACATTATTTCAACTATCATTTTCAGTTTTTAACTGCGAGCTCGCTTTTTGACTTTTTTAATTCACAGAGGTATCTTTTGTCAACTGCGCATGCGCAGAAGTGATTAGGCAATAGACGCAGGAGTGTGATGGATAATCACCCGCGCGGATACCAAATTCCGAAAGACTGGATCTATTGAAAAATTATCAGTCTTCAGGAAACATAACTTCAAGCATGAGATTTACAACTTATCTTTTGGATGCACGAAGAGTGAACGAACGGTTGTGAGTCCAACAGAGTCATCACCTTACCATAGAGAGTTTGTGTTTTTCACGGGACTTCTACCAAGAAACATCGCAACTGTATGTATCTACAGGCTATTAGTAGCTATCCCTGTTGAGATCACATAATAACTCTTTCATTCCCATTTGGGTCTTGCAACATTATATATATTTTGCATACGTACCTGCAATAGCAAGACGTATATTACATAACGGTTATTGATTAACCATTGTCTATTTGTACACACTGATTAAGTGGCAATTTTAATTATATTTTAGTGCACTGATTTCCTATGTACATCTGTTTATAAACATAACTTTCATTTTATTCATGCCTTTCTTCTCTTGGTTACCTTACTTTGCGCCCAGAATTGTTTTATATTACTCTAGCTAAGAGGGAGGGACACCCCCTTTTATTATCTGTGAGCAGCATTACTAGATAACCAATTAGTCAACAGCGCATACTAGTCTATCGTCGTTAATCTATTATTAGATTAAGTTCAGCTTTAGAGTATTTGTAATAGAAAGAGAATACTTTATGAAAGCAATGTGATGTTAGGTCCTAATCAATAAGGCCTAAGCAATACAGTGGATATTACCAAAAATATGCCAAAATCCATTGTAATAGTAGCCACTGGAATATTTGAAAATATCTAAAACTATTTTTATTATGTAAAATAATCTTTACGTCAGCATATATTTCAAGATTGTTTGTTTCAAAGGCAACAAACTCATATTTTATATTAAAAGAGGGTGAAATTGTATAAATGGTTCCTAATAAGTCCATCGGGTAAAAGGTGTATCTGATTGTATATCTTAGTTAGTTAAGAAATGTGCAGTATTTTAATGTAGCTGAAATAAAATCTAGGTCCTCATTTTAAGTATTGCAACTCACCTGTTCTATATCATGGAAAATGTGCATAGTGTTCTAACTCTAAATAGATGGCCATGGTTTAGCACAGCATTGCATTTTATCTTCAGGTTATAAAATATTCTTTGCAGGATATAATTTTAGAGTGATTTAGGTTTTTTAATTTGTTTTGAACAATAGTTCTACAGCCACTGGCAATTAAGTATTATTATTTCATAATGAACCAAAGTTTGTGTTTAAGTACTTTAATCTTCAAGGTCCTTCAGTAATAACAGTAAATGTATAAAAGATTAAACACCACAATAACTTATTATTGCAGTACATTATTAATGTTTACATGCCTTAAACTCAATAAATCAAGTTTACAAATGTAGTTATCAAAGGCATTCTGCAGATATGCACAGTGGCCTAGTGGTTAGCACATCTGCCTCACAGCACTGGGGTCATGAGTTCGATTCCCGACCATGGCCTTATCTGTGTGGAGTTTGTATGTTCTCCCTGTGTTTGCGTGGGTTTCCTCCGGGTGCTCCGGTTTCCTCCCACACTCCAAAAACATACTGGTAGGTTAATTGGCTGCAATCAAAAATTGACCCTAGTCTCTGTCTGTCTCCCTCTCTGTCTGTCTTTGTGTGAGTGTGTGTATATATTAGGGAATTTAGACTGTAAGCTCCAATGGGGCAGGGACTGATGTGAATGAGTTCTCTGTACAGCGCTGCGGAATTAAATAAATAAATATATAAATAAATGATGATGATGATGATGATGATATGAATATCCCTGTTAAGCTAGTAATCAAATTGAATTTAAAATATATCAGGTTATGAGTTAAAATAATGGGATTTGAAATAAAATCATTAGTTGATGTTGGTACTGATATCCAAGTGCAGTGTAAGTAGAAAATATTAACAATTTAAAAGAGGCAAATGTAGTACTTACATGTGTGGTATATTTGATTATGTAAGGGATTTGCTAACCATAATTTGTTTTTATATATGTTTCACTAGGTGATTCAAAGTTTTAGCACATCCTGTAAGTAAAGAAGAATACTACCATTCACTGACTTAGAAATTAGCCCAGGCTCACTGGTCTTTGAGTCAATAGAGGAAAGACAAACATGTTTCTCTAATGGAAATAAAATATTGATCAGATTCTAATGCTTACAAGTGATGCCTTTCAACAGTCCATAAAACTAATAGTCATAAAGTAGCAATACTACATTTTAAAAGTAGTGAAAGGTAGAATTTACAAATGTACAAAATAATTTTTTCAACAAATTTGTTTTGAAATCTGGGTAATTATGTTTTAGATATTTTTTTTTAACACATGTCAGATCATCATGTATTGATGCAATGTGCAATTTTAATCATGACAGAGGCAATCTGTAAGACTAAAGCCTCAGCTAGCATTAAATCACTTATAAATTCTTACTTTGAAATAGTGATATGCTTTTTTTCAGCAATTGCTCATTCTAATGCCTAATTCCTCTTTTTGGTTTCTCAGTGAGGGAACACATGTGCTACTTGAAAGCTCTTGTGTCATTGGATCTATGACAAATCAATTGGCATCTAACTTTCACAAAAAAAGCTCCCTCTCTTTTTAAAGTATATATTAAATTTCTTCAAACCAAAAACCCTTTTTCGCAAGCCCTCTGAATCTACTGTTGGAATAAAAGCTGTAAAACGGCTAGTTTATTAGAGAGCTCAGGGAGCTGTAATCCACTCCCTCATTTTTGCAACAATTCTATTGTCTGTCTTGGTCAATAAATTTTTGGTGCTAGGTGGTGTTGGTGTTTGTGCACGTGAGGAAACCTTGTTTCCCCCATAAAATGCCAAAATCATGGATAACAGGAAAGACATTCTTGGCCAGTCTTACCTTGCCACTGGGTGTGTCCCACAGACACTTTGGGATTTTCCAAACTTTAAGCATAGCCTCCTATTACTCTTAAAGGGTGTCACATCCTGCACTCACCCTAGCCTAGTGATGTGTGTGGTTAATCACAACAAAACCACTTGGTTTGTCTAAAAATAATTTTAATCCCTTATATATCACATTAACTCTTAATTGTTAAATATTGACACCACTAAGATGTGATACCAAAGCCAACACTTTCTTGAAGTTCTATATTCTCCCTGATTTATATCCCACTACATCCAAAGAAAACGTTAACCAACATTATTTTAAAGCAACCAATCCCCTGCATTTCATATATTTCATGTAGTGTTTATAATGATCAACTATCCAGCACCTGAATCCATTAAGAACACAAAGACAGACTGTTATTACATGGAGTTTAGTATAATTAAATATGTCACAGAGCATAAGTTATAAAAAAGATTTAATAAATTGATGCAAAGTAATATATAATGCAATTGAAATTAAAAATAAATAACAACAGAAAAACTAACACTCACTTATAGTTCTGTGGTCTTTTGGTCTGGAGGATGGTGTTTCAGCTTTGATGTCATCTGAAGTCCAGAGCCCTGCAGTATTGTTTGCTGTGAGGAGGGTGCAATAAAAAAGACTTGCTTATGATTCAGAGAACTTTTCCAGGTGGTTTGGGATTAGAAAAACACATTCAGGGTCAATGTGATGAAGTTTCAATGAACATTGATGATGTGCAAGTGCTGGAGGGAATATCTGTGCTTGTGTGATCCAGTCGAAGTATCCTTTGCTAAATGATTGAGTCTCTCATACAAGTGTCCAGCAATCTTATTACCTGTGTCCTGATCCTGCTCTGTACTGACTACTGCTGCTAGCTGCCATTTTTACCATGTATTATGTGACTATGATATATTTATTTGCCTGTAGTCTGTGTGCACTTCTTGCTACTCTCCAGCACCATGTCGGCACTGTAGCAGTGTAAACTACCTAACGCTGAAGCCCATACTTTTTGAAGTGTGCTATTTATTCTCAGAGCTAAAATATAAATATTCTTACAACGGAGACATTTGTTTGTGTTAGCTGTTACCTAGCACTGAACTCTCGCTGGTTTCATTCCTCCATTGGCTATATACAGTTCCACCTGCTGCTATCTAGTATATATATATAGTGAAAGGGCGCAATGAAAATGTTCAAAATAGACAGACAACGGATAAATATTTATAGCTCTTTAGAGATGGTGTATGTTATGGTAATAGCGGAACTTCACAAGGAGGTACAGGAAGTCTGACACGCGGAAGTAATGAAAGTCCTATCCCGGATGAAACGCGTTGGAATACAATTTTGAACTCTTTCAGCCACCGTATCTGTGCAGGCCAAATTATTACTTCCGCATGTCAGACGCGGCTACACGAGCTACCGAGTCACCCTAGAGATTTTTACACTACAGCGTTTGTTACTACAGCGGATTCTTCATTCATCATTCCGTCTGGATGGCATATATCGTTGCAATCGGATTACTGCTACTATGAATAGGGATTTATAGGGTAAGATTCAGTCTTTTTTTTTTCTAGACCTCCTTGTGAAGTTCCGCTATTACCATAACATACACCATCTCTAAAGAGCTATAAACATTTATCCGCTGTCTGTCTATTTTGAACATTTTCATTGCGCCCTTCCACTATATATATATATATATATATATATATACTATTTTTCTAAAGGAGCTGCATTTTTGATGAGCGCTTACCTTGTTTTTTCCTATGCTGCTATCTAGTACTGAACTATTGTTATGCTCTGTTCCTGCATTGGTTTGTCTGGTTCTACCTGATAGACTCTAGCACTGTAGTGCTAAGTGTACTCTATTCTTTTATCTGCTCTGTCTGTTAATCTACTCCTGCTGAATTTTAGAATCAATGCCATTAAGGAGACTTGATTGCTTGACCTTTCTTCACTCTGTGCTTGTTGCTGTGCATCCTGCTACAGTGTTGCCGCTGTACTGTATTACAGCTCATCAACTTCTGCCTTAGTGTTTACCAATTCTAGTTTCTTCAAGCCAGGTCATTACAGGTGTCAATGTTAACCTTTAACCAGCTAGTCCACTTTGTTGCCAGTAATTACTGATTCAATTGTGGGTACATCTTCATGCAAGTAATGTTGCTGATTTTTCTGAATTTCATTGACTTCTTATTTGAATGGATATATGCTATTGCGATTAATGATGTATGCCTTCCGGCAGCCTTTCAACATCTATCTGCATGAACCTTGTCTAATATGTGCTATACATTAAATCAAGAGAGTGATGTACTTTGAATCATCTGCTGCCTATAAAGTCTATAAACTCTATCGATCTATCGATCTATCGATCTATCTAGTAATAAAAGTTTATTATACCAACTTTTCAGAGAAGAAAATTATAAACATTTGATACAAAGTTTCTCCTGTAGACTATCATGTTTTATTTTTATATCTAGACAACCTCATCTTTCAATAAAACAAAACAGCAGAGTTTACAGTCAGAAAGTGGAGGTCAACATGTATTGCATGTTCACGTGGATTTTCAATTATTTGTTTGTACCATGATTGCTTGTTAAAACTTAACGTTTTCCTCTCATATTTGCAATAGCTTGATGATGTCTTGATTTCTGATGGGCCTAATATACAGTATAAATTCCTGCTTGTTGAGGGGATTAAATGAGCTGATATTTATTTTGGAGTCCACCCTCTACCTATAAAGGGCAAACATGTCTCCTTATTATACAAGGGTATAGAGATGTTAAAGTTTGTCATGGAGCATTCTTTTTCAGAGGAGAATTTGGTAGGATTGTGGGTAAAAGCTGATTCTATTCTTGCGTAGAGTGTGGTCCTTGTTGAAATTTACTAATGGGGTCTAATAATGGTTTGTTATTTTATTGGAGGCTTCACTAGTTAACACAGCATTTCCTATAAGAAGCACATGTTCAGCTAGTTTCCTTCATCTTCAGAGCTATATTTTTCTGTCTATGCTGTGACTAATGTGAATGAGAGCAAGGGAGGGCATTTGCACCTCTTTTGTACTTTAAGATTATTGCACTTGTTTACATACCTAGTCAATAAGCCATATTTAATTATACTAAGTATATAGATTATATTAAACAAATTAAAATCACATCTACTGTAGTATTTATTTGATTAAAATGATGTGTTATTAAGACAGACAATTTAGTGTTACAATTAGATTAAATTATATTAAACGGATTTTATCTACAGCAACAAAGTTTATTTGAATAAGATAGGTGTTTATAAAACAATTATCTGGACCAATTAGAAAAGTATAGTAATAATAATCTGAACCACAGATGTTGCAGTGTTTGTTTTAATTTAAAAGGATGCTCATAAGGCAAATCATTTTCTGTCATAGCTAGAAAAAAAGTAAATTAAATAATTAGAAGCCACATATAATTTGGAACTTATTTTTATGAAAATATCTGTTTATAAAGCAGCCAATTTAGTGCCACAGTTAGATAACGTATGTTAACAAAATCTAAATCACATTTATTGCAATATTTATTTTAATGAAAAAGAGGTGTTTATAAGACAGACAAATATCTGGCCCAGATAGATAAAGTATATTAAAAGTGTGCGAACCACAGCTACTGCTGAAAATAAGCCATCATCATCATCAACATCAACATTTATTATCATCATCATTATTTATTTATATAGCGCCAGCAGATTCCATAGTGCTTTACAATTAGGATAAAACAGTAATAAAACAATACTGGGTAATACATACATAGAGAGAGGTAAGAGGGCTCTGCTCGCAAGCTTACAATCTATGGGACAATGGTTTGATATTCGAGGGTAAGTGCTACATCATATTGAATATTTGTCCAGCTAGAATGCAAAGGTTGCAAAGTATTTAATGAGCTGTATGCCTAGTAACACAACTATTGTCATGATCTGCCTGCAGCTTGCTGCTTTGTATTGGCAGCTCCTGCCTCCAGGACTATTAGAATTTATTTATGTGTTGCAGCAGTACCTCTATTCACCAGAGGTGCTGCTATTGTGCCTGCTTCTAGCCCCTTAGGAGTTAACCCTGCTGCACTAATTATCCCTGGCACCTGGGTGTTCCCTATGTATACCTGTCTCTCCTAGCATTCATTGCTGGTTATTGATGTTACACTCTGTGGTCACATCCTGTTATTCTTTGTTGTTACTACCTCCTGCTGTGCTCCAGGGTTTATGCTGCTTGGGATCTCTACATACATTCTGCTTACCTGTATCATCTGTGAACCTGGTAATTACCTCTGCATTTTCTGCACTTTCTGCCTGGAATCTTTCCATACCTCCTGTTTACCTGCAACTACTGTATACCTGGTAATTCTGCAAAGCTCATTTTTCTGTTCATACTCTTCAGCAAATAAACATTAAATGTTTTTCACCTTATTCATGGCTCCTTAGCTGTATTCCTGCATTGATTTGGGACAACTATGTTGGTCAGAGGGTTTTGTTTTGTGTTAGCTGTGTAGAGGGTGGTAATAGAGTAACCTAGGGAGATTAAGAGATTGTAGAGGAATATTATAAGCTTGTCTGAAGAGGTGGGTTTTCAGAGAACGCTTTAAGGCTTGAAGACTAGAGGAAAGTCTTGTGATGCGGGGGAGTTAATTCCATAAAGTGGGTGCAGCCCGAAAAAAGTCCTGTAACCGAGAATGGGAGGAAGTGATGAGAGTGGAAGTGAGATACAGATCTTGTGTAGAATGGTGGTGTGGAAATGGAAGATATATTGAGACAAGTGAGGGGATATATATCGGTTCAGTTTTGTTGATGGCCTTGCATGTTGGTAGAAGAATTTTATATTGGATTCTTTGAGAAACATGCAACCAATGTAGAGACTGACAGAGTGACTCAGCAGATGAAATACGATTTGCAAGGAAAATCAATTTAGCCGCTGCATGCAAAATAGATTACAATAGTCGATGCTTGATATGATGAGTGCATGATTTAAAGTTTCTGCTGTGTCTTGTATGAGATATGTACACATTCTGGAAATGTTTTTTAGATGTATGCAGCATGATATAAATATTCATTTGTGGGATCAAATGAAGAGAGTGTGTCAGAGAGTGCAGGGAAAGAATTCATGCCCAAAATTGGAGACATTTATGAAACCCCAATTTTGGGGTCAATTTTGTATAAACTGTTTTCTGATCATTTGAACAACACTTGCCATGACATGTGAGCGAATATGCACATTTCAAAGTCTGTTAAATTGAAAATATAAACAAGTTGTGTTCTAAATCTGCTGTGCAAGTGATTAGTATATGGATGAAAAATCCCTCCCTTCACCAAAATAACTATTCTTATTTTTCATTCAGAAATTACAAGCAATACATAATCCAAATATATTGTACAGGAGATTGGAGTATATATTATTAATTAATAAATAATTACACAACTAATAGCTAACATGCTATACACAAATAATATATTTTGGATTGGCAAGGTAGAGTTTACTGCACATACATTGGTTATTCTTTCCAAAACAATATTCATATTTTTTATTTAATATAAACAATATAAACACTGAGGTATTCATTCTTTAAGGAATGCAAGTAATGTGCATATTTCTTAAAATGCACGTACATAGTGCATATACACATCCATATTCAACAAGGAACGGATCTGAAGAAACGTCTTTTGTTGAATACATATTCAAACGTATATGGGCAGTATGTTCCCTGATGAAAACGGGACTGAGTCAATAACATGACGTAAAAACTGGTGCATGTAGCAGTGCATTATTGTTTACCGCTCTAGCTAATTCCCAGGCAGAAGCACGTTTGGGTACCTTATGCGTTTGTATTGCCGACTGAAGTGGAACACACAGGCATGCAATTCCTTCCTTACACTCATGTTTTATTATCATAATTTCATACTAATCATGCTCATTAACCAATTCTGTTATGCTGTAAGTTTGCTGTTTGTATGAATGCCTGATAGGAAAAAGCATATATGATGATAGTGGGAGAATGGTTATGCTACCAAATACTGTGTGAAGATAATCGAATAATGGCTGTGCTGCCGTATATTGTGTGATTATAATGGCTGTGCTGCCATACATTGTGTGAGGAAAGGAAACCATTATCATTAATAAGGGACAAGTTACTATGCTTTTTATCCCTGGTCTCCTCATTACTGACTTCATTAGGATAGAAAATGTGTAGTAGTTAATATGTCCCAGTCAAAGGGACAAATGTATTTCATATATTTAGTTATGTTCCAAATGTCTCTTCATTATGGTACAAATGTACATTACTACACATTTTCCTTACTAAAAAACACAAACACACACCAATTTTTGTAAACAAATAACTTTTATAACGTAATTATAGCATTAAATAAAAAAAAATACAAAAAAATAATATCTTTCTGAGGCGGGAATTCAATTAGGCTGCTCTATTCTAGGAATACCGTGGCCCGCACAGTATTACCATTGCTACGGTAATTTTTAACACAGATTTGAATAACATGACCAATTGAATCTGGTCCCAAAAGGTTAATATTTTTATTTGAATTTGTTTTAATATTTTTACATTTTTTTAAACAATATATGAGAACTTGGGCGGGTGGATGGAAATTTGGGAAGGGGAATGGAAACTTGGTGGGATTCTGGAAAAAAAAGCATATTACAATTGCAATCTTTTGATATTTTTAAAACATACCTTAGCTCTATGGGTTCGCTTTATCCACACATTTTCCAAGCTCAGCAGTGGTCAGAAATAGTACATTAAGTGAAACTCTCTGCAAAGGTTCATGCTATGCTGAACATAGTAGTAACCAGAGGACTACTACTTTTGGAGGCACATGCAAATATATTGGGGAGGGGGGGTATTGCTTGGCAACAAACACTTGTTAGGTCCATGATGTCAGGCAACTCTGGAAAGGCAAACTTTGTCTAGGAAAGTCACATTCAGGAAAGAAAGACTTTCTGAGGACTACATTTTATACTGCAAAAAAAAATAATTAATAATAGATTACATTATAACATTAAGTTACTAACATTATTCTGCACTGGCCTGGGATGGCCCTGCTTCCTCCAGCAGGGTCTCCTACATTACATCCTCTACTAGGGTCTCCTCTTGTAGGCTTATCTGTTGGAAAAAATATAACATATTAGTTTATTTTATAAAGGTTATCTCTGACTCACACATACACAGAGACATCCAGATAATGCTAGTTTTCAATGTGAAATATCCAAGACCACATATGGATCATCATTGGCCAAATGAACATACCTCTACACCTCTTACATAAGGGCTGGACATGGGAGGTTTATTAATCACATACTGATTAAGAAACATCACTATTACATAGCAGGCATTATACTTTGTCAAAAGCAGGTTATTATATGCCATATTGCTTTGTAATGGGCCAGATATAACAATAATCTTATCTTGAAATAAACATTTTTTTAAATAAATTGTGAACATACATCTCTCAATTTTACCCCTCAATTCTGAGAGGAGCTCAGTTGTCAGGACGATGCTGCGTCTGCAGCTGACTCTTCATCACAGGCACAGCTTTACATCCCGCTGTTGTTGTCTTCATTGAAAATGTACAGACCAATTGTCCGTTGTACTAGTAAGTGCCCACAGCTCGGCACAAGTGAACGTAGCTGCTTTCATGTTTTCAAGTGAGTGAGATTTTTCAACATTCTCATCACAGATTGTGTTGTTTCTCAGGCCAAGTGTGGTCCATTTTATACCACATCTAAAATAAATGACTTCCTGCTATGCAGGCAATAAGATCTCTAGACGTTCACACACAGGCAAAGGAAAACACACATGAATACCTTATACTGTATATAACAGCTGGAGAAGCAAACATTCAGATCTTCCATTTTATAATTTTATATCTCAGCAGAGTTCATAGGTGCTAAGTTTATTAAAAATATCTGTATAATTTGTGATATAATGCATATCTTGGTCTTCAGTTTGCCATCAATTAGGATCTATTGGTGAGTAGAGGTCCTGAAATCTTTTTTACTATAGGCTTCCTTTTCACCCTGTTTAGTTTCAAATCCATCCATCTCTTTTTGTCTGTCTGTCCTCTATTGGTGAGTACCAGGACATATGTGAGACAGTGTATAGACCCTGAAATGCTTTTTACTAACGACTTTCATTTCCCCCTGTTTAGATTCATGGCTAGGCCACAACATGCAGCCACAACAAGCCATGGATCTGGCTCCTTCGCTTTGGCCTCAAAGTGAAGGCAGTCAAATTTTTCGATAAGAGAGGTGTGAAGTACTGGATCAGCTGGTGGTGGAGAGACTGCACTCTACCAACTGGAAGCTCTCCGCCCCAGCAAAATTGTAGATCTGGGAGGAAATAACTGTGCAGGTCAATGCCATGACTCCAATTTGATGATCGGTGACTGAGGTAAAAAAACGGTCAGCATTTTATATTTTCTCTCAAAATTATTAGATTGTGCTCTTCGTAACTAGTACAGTTCTTTGTAAATTTTACAAACCTTAAAAACATCGTCCAAGGTATGGCAGACCAAAATCTTTAATAACTTTAAACATTTGTGCATTATAATTCCTATTTTACCACCTTATTTTAGTCTTCAAAATAAGTATTAGCGCTGGGTAGGGTTCTGTTATTAGTAGGTGACCTGTAGGCCAATACGTTTCTATCTATATGTATGTCTTCACAAGATTTTTTAAAATATTTTGGATAGTATACATTGCAACATTCTTATCTATGAACATTCACACAGGTGGCAGGACTTTAAGGGTCAACTGAAATACAAATTTGGAGTCCACTACAGTCATGCTAGAGGGAGAGGTGGTGGTCTTCTGGCTGTCTTGGACCTCAGTCCCCTGAAGACCATGGCAGTGGCCTGCATAGATGATCAGTTGGTGCAGGGGGTGGGGATGATTGACACTGTACACAGCCCCCCTAACCACATAACTATCCCCAAAGTTAAATTACAGATCACAATACATGCATAAAGAATTCCAATGACTTTTTTTTTTTTACAGAAATATAAATGCACCCAACAAACATAAGCTGTTTTTCCCACAAAAATATACAATTAAAATTTCAGCACTTTGAATGCAAATAAAACTCCTAAATCCTGTTATTGGTGATTTAATTGGGATGTGGGAAGAGCCCTAGTGCTGGCAGTATTAGGGTTAATCTATTCTGGGGGGTGAGGCACGCTGTTTTATAATTTTTAAAATGTATTTACTGTACTGTGCCGGTGAGTCCGCTGGCTGTATTGGGTCTACAGGTCCACCGGCAGCATTACATTACTACTGTCAACAGTCACAATGCCACCATTTTAAACATGTTGACTTTTACACTGTCACCACTTTCATGTCCACAGTATAAGTGTTGACATTCACCGTTGCCAGAATGACTACATCCTCTAATTCTGGAACTTTGCAGACAAATTGTGAGCTTGATAATGGTAACAGGCTGGACCAGGAACACAAAAGAAGGACTGGAGTACTGGATAGCAGAATGTCCAAAAGAGAATTGGAATAAACGAAGGTTGCAACTAAACAGCAAAACACTGTTCACAGGAAACAATTAATGACCAACCCAGATACAGCTAATCAGAACAAGGGAAGAAGAGTAAATCCTACAAGTAAGTTGCAAAAGTTCAAAAGTTCACAGCAGCAGCACATCTAGTAGACATAGCTCCTAACACCCTCATCATTGGCATGTCCATGACTACTCTATTTCTCTGTGCCATTTATCTTAATTATATTACTGCATTTTGTCTTTCTTGTACTACATTTCTGCTTAGTGAGTCTAGAATTGAGGACCCAGCTGTGCTGTCCATGGAGATAACATTAGAGCTCATTAGACTCCGCACCACAAGTGAGTTAGAGTAAATCACTGGCAGCACAATTTGTCCACATCTGAATGTCATTACCCTGCCTACGGGGGCAGAGAGTGGTGGGCGGGTACAAATTACCCGGGCCTGGACCTGCCTGGGGGACCGGGGCCCCAATGGAGCTCTATAGTTAAAAAAATAAATAATTGAAACTATTTTTATTCTTTATTCACAGGTGTCACGCACACACGCGCGCACTCGCAAATTCAACCGCGAGTGCATGGGGCTGTGTGCAGAGCCAGACCAGGTACCAGCGGGGAGCATGGCCAGATCTAGACCTGTACTGTGAAGTGGAGAAAAGGTAAGAAGATGTGAAAGGGAGGAGGCATGTGTGACTAAAGATGCTGGGCAGAGGGGGCATGTGTGACTAAAGGTGCTGGGCAGAGGGGGCATGTGTGACTAAAGATGCTGGGCAGAGGGGGCATGTGTGAGTAAAGGTGTCAGGCTCAGAGGGGGCATGTGTGTCTAAAGGTGCTGGGCAGAGAGGGGGCATGTGTGACTAAAGGTGCTGGGCAGAGAGGGGGCATGTGTGACTAAAGGTGCTGGGCAGAGAGAGGGCATGTGTGACTAAAGGTGCTGGGCAGAGAGGGGGCATGTGTGACTAAAGGTGCTAGGCTCAGAGGGGGCATGTGTGGCTAAAGGTGCTGGGCAGAGAGGGGGCATGTGTGACTAAAGGTGCTGGGCAGAGAGGGCGCATGTGTGACTAAAGGTGCTGGGCAGAGAGGGGCATGTGTGACTAAAGGTGCTAGGCACAGCAGGGACATATCTGATTAAACCTACTGAACTGCATTAATAATTGTGTGCATCTGTTCTCTTCTTATATCAGTTTGAAGAGGAGAAGCAGTGGAAACTTTTTACATATTTCATATACTTTATTTTAATTATATTTTGCATGTTTATTGTTCTACAATGTGTATTAGTTTAAAAGGGATACATACATTTTTCAACCATCTAATCATGTATAGCTAAAGGTCTTGCTTTCATGAACTCTTGGTGATAACAATGTGGATCATTAGTGGACAAATCAATGAAATTATCTTCCTGTGTATAATTAGTGAAAGTCTCAAAATTTGGTCAATTGTGGGGTTATTTCAATAGTGGTCTAAATAACTCTACATATTTCGATTTCTATGTCATTCAGCCACTCTGGTTAATTGTCATTGTCATTTTCAAAAGCGTTTATGTGCTATTGATTAGCCAATTAAAATGCACAAGCCTGTAACCGAGTTTCGCCTAAAAATGCAATAGAGTTCACTGTTGTATAGAAAGTTAAGGTCCACTTATGATATATCATCATTGCTGGGTTATGTTGCATGCCACATTACAGTATCTATGTTTGTTTTGATTTTTTAAGCTTCTATTCCCCATGTTTGACCAAAGCAAACAGCATGTATTCTTAAAAATATCTTCATGTTCAATGTAAATGATAAAAAAAATATAAACATATTGTTTTTTATAATTATGTTTATTATTTTTGTGTGGGAGTCTAGCATATTGTAGCCATTGATTAAGAGACATATATCAATAGTTCTAAATCTTTTGGCCGAGATAATGCTACTGCTTAATACATATTTGCTAAATATTTCTTAATAAATAAAACTAACATTTTGAATAAATATGACTGTAATTGAAAAAACAAAGAGAAATATTTTTTTCAATTTACAGGTAAACATAGTGGGCCTGATGCAGAGTGGGACGTACATCTGTTTGGATAGCGTAAAATACGCAAAATTGTACTGCAGCTCAATGAGTCTGGTAAGGTGGAACAGTAGAGGGAAAGGGTGGTCTATTATAGGCCAAGTACAGTAAGGGCACATTATGCACAGATATGTATATCACCTATCAGAGGTCATATCTATTGCAAGTGCTAGAGAGCAGGTGCAAATACATGCTGATAATGAGGATTGGCACCATTAACTACTAGACCCTTCTGATTGGATGTTTACAGATTCATCTCTCCAGCTGAGACCACTGCCTTTATTGCTTGTGCCTACATTAGCAGGATTTAGCAGACATTTGTTTGCATGACTTTGTTTGTCCAGGCTTGTGCAATCAGCATAAGCTTCACACATATACTGCCAATGCAACACTAGATCCATCTGGAAATGTGTCCGGCTCAGCATATGGACGTTTAATTGTTACTTTGGTATGCACAATTATTACTGCTAAAGTTGGGTAAAACTCAGCATCATGCCCAGTACATATATTTTTTTGTGATACAACCAGCTTGGCATAATGATAAATGAATATATACTGACCTATTAATTGAGAATCACTTTATTAGTGGATTGAGACTGAACATTAAATGTATATCAACATGCCACTAGCTTAAAAATAGATAAACAGGTGAATTCTTCTTCTCTATAAACATAACATGTAAATATAAAATTTAAACAACGTAGTATAATCATGTAAAAGCAATCAAATAGGTGAGACTTCTAAATAGGTGATTTTAAAATATAAAAAACTCTTTCCAAGAATGTTTTGTGCCATTTTAAGATATTCTCTAAAAAGTCTGGTGTCTGTGTATTCAGGAGTATTATTCCTTTAGTTGATGCACTTACTAGACAAATTCTTTTATGTTAGCCTTATTAGATATATTGAAGTATACTCTCCACCAATAGTTCTTCTACTCCCCAGCCAAAACTCACATTAACAGGTGAAGCCTAGAAATAAAAAATGGAACATCTTGTGCATAACGTTTTTTAAAACTCATTCAATTTTTACAACACATGAATTTCTTGGGACTTTTTGGAGAATATCTTGCACAAAATATTCTTGGAAAAAGTTTTTTATATTTAAAAATCACCTACTTAGGTGTCTCATCTGTTTGTTTGTATTTACAGTATTATATTATATTGTTTATATTTTATATTTATATGATAATGAGAGAACAAGAAACACAGGATCACCATTTAAATTTTTATTTTATTGTTATTATTATTATTATTATTGGTACACTTTGTAGAGAAGGGACAGCACTCAATTTTTCTTTCACTTGTTAAATTTGTTTTGAAAATTGTATAATTTCACAATAAATATTTTAGCTGCACTTCTATTGGGCACTGTGAAGATATACACATATTTTACATAACTTAAAAATTGGATAAAAGATCCGTTTTAACCAGTAAGGCAAAAGTAGAAGACAGTCTTCTGCTTTTTTTGACAAATCAAAGTCACACTGTGGTGCCAGTAATTTCTTTCTTAAAATATTTGTCATTTTGCAAAGAAATCTTTCAACCAGCTCCAGACCTGGGAACTCACTAAATTAGCTCTGTGTACGAACTGAACTGAAAATATAGTGCTGAATGAATGTATATTATAAGACATAAGTGACATACATGACTTGTGTCAAAGGAAAAAAAAATGTATGTGTATCTACCTCGGTATGTGGTATCCAAATTTATTAGTAGTTCCAGGTTGCCAATGACTCCTGGAACATTCTGGTCCAGATGATTTTTATCTACCAATCAATATTTAATCTGCTGTTATCCACAAAACATTATAAAAAATGAAATATTTCATAAGAACAAAACTCAAATAAACAGGAACAAGGGTTCACTCTATTGTGTGTTATTTCAGACAATGTTTAAATATTTGTTCACATTTATGAGAAAAACATTTAATAAGAATGACATAACTCATAGGTATAGCTATTAAAACCTATATTGCAATTGTGTACATTCTTCCATTTCTGCTAAGCTTACTTTTAATCTGTGTACTTTGTATTTAGAGTTGCACGTTGTTTTAAAACCTATTGGTATCCAATTGCATACTACATGGTAGAAATTCAGTGAGCTCCCAGTCTGGAGCTGGTTGAGAGATTTAATCTCCTTTTGCTTCTTGAGGATTGACAGACTTTATATCTTGTTGAGGCACAGGTGGTGGTGTTATTTGAACCATGTAGGATGGCTTTTTTTTGGAATGCATCTTGTGGTCTTGTAAGTGATGGTTGAGGGAGTACTTTTAATTTCCCTGTGTTTCTGATTGAGATTGTTGCTCAAGCTGAAATACTTATCAAATTTGTGAAATTTGATTGGCACAGAGTCTTTGTAAATTACCCGCATCTTGTATTTGCTAAGCTGTTGGTATCTTGGTGCTGAATTCTGTATCCTTTTCACACTTACTGTAGCCTAACTCTCACTATAAACTACCAAAAATCCATTCTTTGCATGAGCTTCTCACTTTGAACCTGATTTAGAGTTTGACCCATTTTACTCTCTGAATGTTCACATACACAAGTTGCATTACCCTATTTGCACACAACATAATGTAATGAAGTGTTATATACACAAGATAAAATAGTGCCATGTCAGCGTTATTAATATCTGAAAGCCACATTTTCCATATAAACTGTAATGAAATACATTCACCCCACATCTGATGTTTACCGCTTTAAAAAAACAAATGAGAATCTTCTTTCCTGGAGTAGTTCAATTGTAAATAAAAAAATAGTTTACAAAAGTACTGTAATGCTAATGAATGAAAGACTGCTGGAAAGGTCTAAACAATGATAAAGTGGCTAGATAGTGCTCATTGTGCCATCATCATTGTCATCACGTGAACACACCATACTGTACTCAACAAATTCTTGCCTGGCCCTTTTTGCCTCACCAGACTTAAGGGGCCACAAATCTAAGATACACACAAATATGGATATGGATTTATTTTGACATGCATGCTCAGTAGGAAATATGTACATTTAAACCACAAATAATGACATACATCGAACTCTATATGAGTATTAGTATGCTTTTCATCTGTAACATGTATATAGTTCTTGCTTCCAAATAGTCTTTATTCTGTTCCACAATTCATATATTTTGTAGCCTTACAGGGTAAATAGCTTTGCAGATAACAGGCTGCCATGATGGTTCACCCCAATAAATGGTTGGAAACCATGCATCAAAGAGCAAACTGGCTGTTTTTATAGACAGTATTGTTATTTTTATATGCTATATCTGCTTTAGTATATTTGTCATTCTAGCCCACTTGTAGTTTACTTGATCCTTGCTATAAAGTAGGTAAATTGTAGATATACTTGTATATGTTGATTGAACATAAATGAATGTGACAAAACACTTCTTTCTTTCTTGGATCCCAATGTTTATTAGTCCACACATGTCCATGTGTTTCGAGCCCAGTTTAGATCTTTAACAGTTTAAAGAAAATATTCTGTAGTGTCCAATCTTTATACTGCTAGTGAACTGTTCTTTAGTTATCTTCCTTATTGCTTTTAGGTTTCTATGTCTGAGATGTGAGTGCCACATATAGAAACCGGGCCTTATTCTTTAAGGAGCATAAAGTGAATGCAATTTTCGTTTTTAAATATCAGACTGAATTTACATTCACGAACGCCTGTATTCTAGTACAAGCAGATATCAAGAAACGTTTCATTTGAATACGGGTATAATTACATTTTGGCTATGCACACAGACAGAAGACACTGGAGGATATGCACAAGGCATATGCGCAATATAAAGTCCCATCAAAACACACAGAAAACATACTTTAATACCTGTTAATACTATAGTCATAAATAAAATACATTTGAAATAAAGTTTTTTACTTTTTTTAAATTAAATACATAAATCAGGATGTTATTAATATTTACTTTACATAAAATGTCACCTTAACAGTTGTTCTTAATTGCAAACACATGCTATGGCATGCATATGAGTCCATCATCACTATCAATCAACATTTACACATTCTATGTAATTGGGGCAAGTGACACTGCTGAAATTCATGCACCTGAGTGAAGTCCAGAGATTGTATCGGATGAATGTGTGTGCACGTGATCTCGGCACACCCTTACTGTACAGTGCCCACGTGCAAACGCCCCTTCACTCTCCCGTTTCTCTTTTGCAATCCTAGGCAGTTGAAAGTATAATTTGTATTCAAACTTAAATTGCATGCACTTGCGTTCACTGGTGTATTGAGCATGCACAGAGCAATTTCACACAAAAGATGCCCGCCTGGGAACTTGCGTTCAAAGATGAATCAGGCCCACATTTCTTATATTGGTGTAACAGTCACTCTAGGGGAATTAGATTCCTAGTGTTAACCAAGATTTAAACTGGCTGACCAAAGTTCCGGAATCTATTGAGCTCCCTGGCTTTCACCAAGAATTGCAACAAGGCAGGATGGGCTTCACTGCCAGGATCTCGCAGGTCATGGTCCTCTGGTCTGCTTCATGGAGTAACACGGAAGTGGGAGCAGTGGAAACAGGAATGCAGGGAAGCAGGCAAAAGTGTTTTCAAAGGCAGGTCAACTAAGCCCGGACTGGTACACAGGCGGGCAATACTTTAAAGAATCTGAACCCTATGGGATGTCAGAAGGCAAGCCATGGACCGGTGCATGGGGAGTAAACACCATATGATACAGGATGCAAATAACCTGTTGCTCTGACACTGCTACAGTGTCAGAGCACAGTTTAAATACTACCAGCACTTTAATTATCTGACCCTCGGCTCAATCATGTGACTGGCTGAAACCAGTATCGGGTGCCTGATGTCTAGGCGGATATGAGCAATACTGAAACGGAGAAAAAATTAAGAGTTGTGATAGGATTACCCCCCCTTCCAGAATGTATGGGCATTAAACACTTTAGAAGAGTTTATTGGGAAATTTGTATGCAAGAGGCTGCATAACCAGGAAGCATTCCTCAGGACCGTAGCATTTCCAGTCTACTGGAAACTGCAGCATAGCCATAAAAATACGAGAATCCAGGACTTGCTTAATCTAAAATTTTTGCTGATGTTGAACTGGTGGTGGTTTGCCTAAGGTGGAAAATGGATTAGTTACTACCGTTTTTAACAGAGAAACAAAGGTACCCATAACAAAGGTGGAAGCTCGAGCCTACAGGCCACAGAGTTAATGATCTCTATGATTTTAAAATGACCAATAAACCTGGGTGCCAGTTTCATTCCGGGTACATGTAGCGGAGGAATGAAACGATCAAAAAAGGGCATCAGCCTTCTTACTTTTGGAACTAGGGCAGAAAGTAAGTATAGGATCAAACCGTGAGAGGAATAAAGACCATTGTTCTTGACGGGGATTCAGACATTGTGCAGACTGTATATATTATAATTTTTTGTGGTCAGTATATATGGTCACCTGGAATTGAGCACCCTCCAGCAGGTGTCGCCATTCTGTCAGTAGCAGAGCTGTCAGAGTAAATTTGATAGCCAACAGCTCCTTGTCTCCGATTGCGTTATTGTTCTATGCGGGAAGCATCATGCGAGAGAAGGATCCACAGGGGTTTAGATTCCCAGAGGGATCCCGCTGAGACAAGACAGCTCTGACTCCACAGGATGTTGCCTTTACCTCAAAGAAAAACAGACAAGAGCAAAATGGGACCAGAAGAAAAGACGTCCTTAAGTAATTTGAACACTTGCACCGACTCTGAAGGCCATACATTGAAATTAACAGTCTTCTGGGTTAAGGAGGTAATGGGAGTGACCAGAGAGGAGTAATATTTGATAAAATGGTAATAATAGTTGGAAAAGGCTAAAAATCGCTTTGTAGCCTTCAATCCTGAAGGTTGTGGCCATTCTGTGATATCTTTGAGTTTATCTGGATCCATTTGTCTTGCTTTGTGAATTTCTTTAAGTTTGCTTTCAAGACTAGGTATATATAGTATATTATTTTTTGGTATTGTTATGGTGAGTGTATAGGAGATGGGGCAGTGAATGTAACCTTACCTTGCTCCTTTTGAGGTCATATACTGTTCACTAACTACAGTAAATATTTTCATCTCACTTAAGTCAAGTTGAGAAAATAAGCTTTTGCTATCATTAGTCATATGGCACATGGCTCTGGAGTCAATACACCATCCAACCTCACTGGCGTTAAAGGGAGCCCCTCAAATGTTGTGTTCCTCTTCTATTGCACTTTTGTCCTTCTGTTGATTATTTTGCTTCTTTATCTGATTATTTTGAATTTCCAAACTCAGCATTCATTCTTTATGTTATCAAGTTTCTTGAATACAAAACATTAAAGTGTTTCATATTGTTGACTACAGTTCTTACCTTAATCTTGTGTTTTTGATGCTAATTCATTAAAAACCTTAGCTTGTCCTTAGTATATTCTCAAGTAAGCTTGTTGTCTGGTGAAGCATTTTTTAAGAGGCTGCTGACTAGTAACACCTCTGCATGGAAGTGTTTTATTTATTCTCCAATACCATGTATTAGCTTCTAAAGGTACTCCCTATGTAATACAGAAAATGGTGGTCCTTAATCAGATTACTTGTATGTAATTTTCTGATTAAATACACATTAAGGTTGTTATTTGTTTTTCTTATATACATTTCAATCATGATGTTATTCATATGCTGTATAGAATGTGTTTTGTGACTTAGATTCTCTTTTACTCTGGGGCATTGTTAAGTTTAACTTATGTAAACTAGAACTACCAGTCATCGATGTATAATTGACAAATCTGCAAATAAGTAAAGGTATGTTAAAATATACACAAGAGGCTAAGTTTATTCTACTTCAAAATTAATGGTTTGAGAAAGCTTAAGTACGATTGACCTTAACATAGATGATGATCAAATTGCACATATATGTAAATGAATAAACAACATTCTAGCAGCAATAGTTAATGAAGTTTGCAGATTTTCAGTGCACAAACTGAAATTTGTCAATAACTGTTTGATCCTGACAAAGCAAAGAAGAACAACATTTGAGACTTCTATATTTGCATGAGTCCATGCAAACATATACCTGATGTTCAGGTATATATGAATAAAAATTACAAGACCACTGTCAGCTTTTGACATGATGGGAGCATAGCCTTCTCAGAGTAAAACCAAGCAACATGTACAGATGAGATGGGAAAAGACTAAAGATATGCAGGAATAAGAGACAAGCTAAAATAACTTTGTTCTAATAATAGTACGGTTACTTTTCTACTTCAACTAGTAACCAATGCAACAGTTTGCAGTATGATAGTTTGATAATTTGGCTTGAAATGTACGTGTGTGAGTATGTGTATTCTTCAGTATCTATTAACATAAAGTCATGTAGAATATTGCTAAGAATAATTTTTAACCCACAAAAAGGTGTCAAGAATATACACAGGGTGTGGCAGTGCCTACTTATTTCTCTTCTCTGATCTCTGATAGTCTTCTTTGTTCCTACACATTATCATCATCATGGAATTGACCATAGTCTCAATAGCAATAGTGAGTTACCCGCCTGAGAAAAATGCTGGGTATAAAACACATGATCCTAAAGTTAAATGTTAAATAGAGGTAGATCTGTACATACCACAAAGAAAAAAATAGACAATACGTTCACCTAAATATTAATTTCCAATAGTAGAGTTCTGCTATGCAACATAACATTATGAGATTTGGTAACTTATGTTAGTTACACATAGCATGTGTGTGTACTATGGAATCCTTGACCGCAAGATAATTAGGCTTTGGAGACAACAAGCAGGAGGTGGAACAGCTATTAAGCAAAATTTTGGATGAGATGACAGTTGTTATATTTACCTAGGTCACGAAGTTCTATTTATATTGCACTGACATCGCAAAAATGTAATGCAATATCTGAAAAACTTACCATAAAATCAGATACATTTTATGTGTGTTTCATGCATTTACTACCTAACATACACATATGACCATCACCTATAATAAATTACCTCACCCTAGAGTAACAAAACAAAGTAAAAGGTATGTGATGTGTGAGAATAAAAGAGACTTGAAATAATTACTACTAAAGTTATATCATGAGGATATAAAGGTTTAATGGGGAAACGGAAGGCTTGTGATTATGAGAAGAATCAATTGCTTGAGCAAGGATAACTACAGAAAGTTGTGAAGAAAGGAATATAACAGAATATTAAACAGGGCAGTAGAATATAGCAAAAAAAAAAAAACAGAAACTGGGTAAATGTGATGAGGAAGATAACAATTAGGAAGGATAAAATTTAATACCATTTTAAGCAATCGTATATTGGCAAACAGTTTTATCCCATAAAGCAAAATTATTAACATTACATAAGACACTTTAATCTGCCTTTTTAATTATAAATGTGGAACTTAAGAGTCATTCTCAGTATGTTTTGCCTGCAGATATAATATTGTAAAATGGCAAATGGCTTGACCTCTCGATTAATATTTTATTATATATTTTAACAATACAGATCCACAACCTCATAATTGCATTACATTCAAAAATTCACTAATACTAATAACACTTAATATTTTATAGCTGTTTTAGAGACATCTCTTTGAAAAAAATTGTAAACCCTGACTTTTTGCCAATACAAATCTGTATAAGTTATTTTTACTATGATGTTATGATTTAATACTTTATATGCCCTGTATTTCAATTACATTTTCAGATTTTAGTTTAGTAAGTGCTTTTAAATATTAACTGCAGCTTTATAACCTATGAAAAAAACAGGTCATCCTGTTGTCTTATGCCACCCAAGGGGCATAAGAGGCAGACTAATTACACTCCTTCTCTTGTCCCTACACCTCTCATGATGGGAGTCATAATGCTTACTCTTGTAATGAGCACCCAGTGACTATAGCCACTGATAATAAGGTTTTACCTCACCTCATTGGAGAAACAGTACTGCATTCTAGATTACCCTCTGATGGTGTAAAAAGCTTAATGCATGCTTTCACAATACAAATGCTAATTACTTGTGGGCAATATTGTTTTTCAGGTGGAATAAAAACTTGCTTTCTATATCTTTATCCCAATTGAGTGGTATTCATCTTCCTTATGCATATAAGTTCCTTAGCATTGCAAACATACAGACCTGTCCAATCTAAAGCATTTCTCTTTCTCCTCTGAGACACATTTCAATTTTAACATGGAACTTTTTTCTCCTTTACATCTAATAAAGAGTTTTTATCTGACAGCTGTGTTGGAAACATGCAAGCCCATTGTAGCCCTTTAGTGTATACAATTGTCATCTTAAATATAGAGTTAAATGAAGAATAATAATTATAAAAAAATCTTTAAAGAACAAAACGTCAGTCCATTAGTCAATAATAGAAATTTCATTGTAACACAAATAGATATACTCAGACTCTTGTATATCAAATATGTTTTGGATCTGAGGTCTATGATTTAGAAAAAAAAGGTGCATCACTTCCATGCACAATAAATCACCTTGGTTTTTTAATCTCCCTTCAAGCCAGCAAAAACTAGCTTTTAATTTTATATGTTAACTTTAGGCCAATTCCCCAAAATTTTCAGTGTTAAAGGAAAAACACATATTACAAACAGAGTTATATTAAAGGATAACTGACATGAAGATAGAACTTCTGACTGAAAAAAACATAATTAATATTTAGGAATGTGTATTATAAAAAATGTTTCATCCTATGATTAAATCAAGCGGGCTCATCAGTTTAGTCGGTGAGTTGCATTGATTTCTGAAGTTTAAATAAGCATCGCTCTTTCCAAAGCATTTCAGAAGAGATGAGACCAGAGATGTGTGAGTCACTGGTGCATGGAATATATTAGGTTGTTTAAGAAGGGATTGGAAAGTTGTTGATGCAAGATACAAAGGATAAAATCCCAATGGTACATCTGGAAACAGTGTTCCATGGCTAAAGATTACATAGAGAATCTTGTGACAGATCCCCAATTACTTTAGTTGTGAATAGCTTGGGATATTAAAATGAAGCAAAAAAAATAAAAAAAAACATTCTGTGTCATGGTGATTGACTTTTTTTTTAAAATGGTCATTGGCAGAGATCAACTTTAGGTTTTATATATATATATATATATATATATATATATATATATATATATATATATATTATAATATAATATATATATATATGCACACAGTATGTATATGTACACAATATATATATATATATATATATATATATATATATATATATATATATATTCTACTGATAGAAGTATTTTTGTCTGAACATATATCTTCTTCAACTTGATAAATATGTGAACTATGAGTTTGTATAGATTGCAGTACTGTATATTTGAACAATGGATTCAAGCAGACAGATGGGATGAAATACTTTCATAGTATTATTTATTATTAAACAATGATAATTTTTCATTATATTATACATTGTATAGACAAATTATACATTATTATTTTTCTGCAAATGTTAATGTCCCAAAATAAAGGAGTAGTAAAAAAAGGTAAATATATAATATTATATATTTTATATTATCTTACCTTAATTATAAAGCACCAACATTTTTTACACTGCTACTCTTTAGTAAAAGTTATACAGGCATTACAAAGAGAAAAATATATATATGACAATGATCATGAGAACTTACAATACATAAAAAGCATGGAATTTTTACTGGAAAAGTTTCAACACATAAATATTCTACCAGGAAGTTAAATAGCCTGCTAATTTTTTTGTGAAAATATATTTTTTGTTATTTTAAATAAGTTAATTTATTGGCACAGGTTATAATTATTTCCTAAAGGCAGAAACACATGGCTTGTAAACCTTTGAACCTTCAGCCATGTAGATGAATATGCATTAAATGATTAAAATTAATTTAATACAATTATTTTATATTATTGCAATAAGTGAATATTGTCTTAATTAAATATGTTTTTCCATATTGCTCTGTGAAAATGAAGATTTTGTATTCCATGCAATATATGAGGCTGATGTGTAAAAGGAGACCTTTATATGTGAATGGTACATATTTCAGTAAAGTAACATAGCAAAGTTCAAATTGGGTTATGTTTTATATTACTATATTGAAAAAAAACTAGACAAGATCACATAAAACCATATGTTGCAAAAAAATAATTGCAGTGTTCTAGTGAAGAGCAAAATATTTTTTTTGAGACATATGGCGAATGTTTCCTGGTCTTAATTAGTACATCTATATCCCTGTTATTGATAGCCCTATCTGATTAATAAAAGTATATTCCAAATTAATTGATGGCTTAGCATATACCTGAGGACCTATATTCATCACTTGTAATATCTTACTACATTTTGCTTAATTATAACTGATTGTGATTTTGATTTACATTGCACCAACATTTAGTCTTATGTGAAAATCATTTATTAATAGATGTCTAAAATAAGAGAGATATTTTCTCCTTCTTTTAAATAAATAATGTTCTTTCACATCAGCAAAATATAATTGCATAATTTTTCTAAGTGTTTTTGACTAGGATCAGAGCACATATCACATTCATTCTTAAAAACGTATTACATGTGGCTGAGCAGAAGATAAAGTAGCCACAGCTTGAATGGCCTCAAGCCAGTCTGGGTTTATTGAATATTGAGCTGATGAAGGTTTGGCATTCCAGCTTATGGTAAGGGGAGATTCTATGGATGGACTACCCTATTTAGTGATCATTAATACAGATTAGAGATACAGTATAAGGTTCCTGTTAAACTATGATGATATTTGTAAATTAACTGAATGGATTTTCACCCAGTGAACTGCTGACCAACTACTGAACTCTGTTAGACCATTTTTGGGACTTATATAGTGAGGACCACAATCAGACAAGCACTTGGTGCAAAATAAAATTATAGTTTATTCTGAAGAGCATCCCTGTATACCTGACTAACATGCTTACACCAGCATTAAAAACGCATTTTCACACCTTATATCAAGGGTTAAAATGGTGTTTTCACACAGATTATAGCAGATAAGGAAAGGGCACACACAGTGAGAGCAGATTTACCAGACACATTACTCCTAGCTACTATCCCCAACACATTGGTTTTTTCTCCCTGAGTTCTACTGTCAGACAAACCAGTGGCTAAGCCCAAGTGTCTCTTTACATTTGTATTTCTGTATTTATGCAATACCTGTTTCTGCTTCTAGCACCTCGGTCCAGTTGAATCACAATCCCCAACAAATCCAAAACTGGAACTGGTTTGTGTCTAAGTGATTATCTTATGGACCCATTGGCTTTCCGCTGATCTGGTTAGTTGGCTAGGAAAAATACATGCTATACTTGAGGTACAATAGCAAGATAGCACCTGAGAAGGGGCTGACTTTCTTAAACCCTAGGTTTACCTCATTAATATAAGATTGTATTTCTCCCTCCCCCCTGCACATACACAACCAGACACTTAAACCACTGGGTCCTGATAGAAAGGGATAACTTGTGTACAGAACTACAGTGAACATTACAAAGACTCTATAACCAACCAACTTCACATTAAGCAGAAGAACCTACATATAGTACACAAACAGAATATACAGGAAAATATTAATATAAATATTTTTCAAATAACTCATAATTTAATCTTGACATGAAGTGAAATAAACAAAGAATATAGAAGAAGGATATAAATACATTAGAGACTGTACAAAGAAAGGCAACGATAATAGTACATGGCCTACAGCACAAAACTTACCTGGAGAGGCTGAAAGATCTTAATCATCATGATAGGAACTTTCAAATTTATCAAGGGTTCTAACAAGGTACAGGAGTGAAACTTTCTTCAGAGGAAGAGAAATATTAGAACATGAAGACATGCACTGAAACTGGAAGGAAGCAGATTCAGAGGAAATTTGAGGAAAACCTACTTCACAGAAAGGATAGTGGATAAGCAGATTAGCCACCCTTCAGAGGTAATAGATGTAATACGGTAGAGCAATTTAAACATGCTTAGGATAGACAGAAGGTTATCCTTACAAAGAATTAAGGATCAAATAGGGTTTGAGGTTACCATAGGGTAAAAGATGGGCAGACCAGATGGGCCTAGTGGTCTGACATCAAATCCTGCGTTTCCATGTTACTTCTAAAAAGTAATAATCTTTTTTTGCCTGGCCCATTTAAGGATTTCTGAGTGGAAGAAATTTAGACTTACTAAATTTTTCTGCTTTTTGTGTTTAATTTCACTGAAAACCAAATAAATACATATGTGAACACCACAATATTTTTTAATTTTATTTTTTTTCTGGATGAAATGGCACAGTAATATAAAAGACTGCAAGGATGCCAACATTTTTGGACATGATTGTCCAGTGGGGAAGTTGTCCACATTGAGATGAAAAATTATCATATTATAGATGTTTCTACATCAAAAAAGATTGTAAATGATCATAACCACTGGGACTAAATGATTTACATTAGAAAGCCAAACCATATTCCTGAAAATATTATCAAAAGTATTTTTAGATACAGAGATGCAGCCTGAGGAGAGAGGCATTGCAAAAGCCTCAAAACAGTAATCACAAAGAAAAAAATACTGTCTAGCGCTGCTCTAATTCTGACAATAATTTGTCTTTCACAGCCAATAGAGAATAGAAAAGATATTTAATATATCACCACTATTCATAAAATAACAACAAAACAGTATGATATATAAAATATAAAAATATATATATATATATATATTTATATATATGCACCATATTATATATGTATATTTATATATATATATATATATATATATATATATATATATATATATATAATATGATGCATATACTCCTGCCTTTGCCCTAAATCACCAGGGTTTTATTATATGTGGCAAACTTTGTTGAATCACATGTAGTAATATCTCTCATAAATGTCATGATTTCACCTTTGTAGCAATGAAAGATAGATTTAAGATTGACAGTTTGATTAAATGTCAGAAGGATATTGTCGCCTATCTTTGGAACTGTTGTTGTAGAATTCATTATGTAGGGAGGATAACTAGACCTCTATGTATGAGGTTTTTAGAACATCAAATAAATATTAATAATTAAATATCTACCCACTGTGTATTAAACATTTTGTTGCTCATCATAATTGAGATCTGAGAGACCTATATGTGACGCTTTCAACATATAAATAAAATATCACAGATGGACGGTGATAGGTTTCAAAAACCATATACATAAGTAACCTATCAGATTTTCAATCTTCGTTCCTTCATTTCAGAGTCATTTAATTAAAATGTTGAATTGAATAATATCTAGCTGCTTATTCTACCCATTGGTTGGTAACACTTATTTGCAAAGCTCAGTGACTGTAGGTTTGGATATAATTTATCTCTAGAAGGTGAAGTTCAGAAACAATTGTTTGATGTTTTTACTATTATCTATTAACAACAGGAGTTTTACAATTTGAAATATGTGTAGAAAACATATTGATTTGACTATAATGGTGAATGTTTATTTGTTAAAATTCACCAAATGCTTAGGGTTGCTTAATGCTGTAGATTGGTACTTAATATTTATAAAAAAATATATATTAAGGGTTAATGTCTGTTATGTGTTAGAGTTCTAAGTCATTTATGTGTATACCTTTCTAAACCCCTTGAATAGTAGTTTGGATGAAATATTAATCAAATGTTTTAGCTACTAGATCTTAATGCATATTTTCAATTATGAAATGTTTGAGTGTGAATAAGGACATCCTGTTGATGTGATTTCACCACATTGGTGATTAATAGGCTCACTGGATCAACTATATTATATGCAGTCACATCAGTCTGATTAGGGTTTGATATTATGGAAAGTTTGATTGACAGCATTAAAACAATATTTCAACAAAGCATTAAGGAGAGTTTATTTTAACCATTGTCTGCAAGTACATTTATCTCTAGATGTGTAAGATCAGAAACAGTGCTATATCCAGTGTATATCTTGATACCCTAAATTAATTGTTACCTGACTTATAAAGCACCAAAAGAATTGGAACCAACTTAGGGGTAAATGTATCAATCTGCGGGTTCTTCAACACCCGCGTGTTCAGCCTCTTCCGCGATTAAATTTCAAGCGGCGCTGCATTGTAAAGGGTTAACTTCCCTTTACAATGCAGCGCCGCTTGAAATTTAATCGCGGAAGAGGCTGAACACGCGGGTGTTGAAGAACCCGCAGATTGATACATTTACCCCTTGGTCTCTTAAGAGACGTCAGTATGACTTATACATTTGGTCAGTCAGGAATCTATTGATTGACTGTATATTTCCTTTGACATGTTATTTTACCTACTTTTTGTTTTTCTATGAATAATGGTGATATAGTATCTTCTTTATTGACTGAGAGATGCATTTTTATGAGGTTTAAAGCAGTGCTAGTGGTTATTTCTTTCTCTGAGGTTACATGACATGTTTATAGCTTTGCTCATAAGCTGGCAGTATTACATTGTAGTATGATATAATATATACATAGTCATTAAGGAAAGCAAAGCAAATAAAAAGAGTATATCTGCCTCTGCACCAACCAAGAATGCAAGGTATGCAAATTAGTTTATTATTTTGCACATGAGTTAAATAATGGCTGTTTAATCTTATAGCACACAAATACTTTATAGCTTTATTTTTACACTAAATGTTATTTGATCTAGAACATGCCCTATCCCAACTATAAATCTCTCTTCACATTTTAAGTTTACCTCCCCCTCCAATGCAACATGTGCTTTTATCTCTATTAAGAAATTTATCAAGATGGAACTCTATATTAAGCGGATCACTGCCCCCCCTACACTTCTGTTGGTAGCGGTGATCAGCAAATTATTGCCTGCTGCTAGGCAAAGTCTATTTTCAAACCGCCATCTCAATAGCACAAGTGCCATATGAAATAAAATACAAGAAATGACCCATTGGAGGTCTACGCATAGAGGAAACTGACCACGATCTCAGAAGGAGGATGAATCTGCACTGCTTTACCATAGTCACAAAAACTGGCAACCCAACTGCATAACATTTTGCAGCCCTGATCACAGCATAAGGAACATGAACATTACAAATCTAGAAGGGGGGTCCCAGAATTGAAAATGAAATACAAATCTGTGATCTAGTAATCAGAGAAACCTGATCATTATTCTCAGGTTTACATTGTAACCCAAAATGTATGGTTAATTGACAGTCATACAATCTGAACTGATAGCATTTATTTAGTTTGATCAAATGTAACATCAGCAATAGCAGACACATTGACACTTAACACATTCTGTCTAATATGTGTATCTTGCCAAATGTAAGATTCCCATTTCCACTGTTTACATTTGGTATTATCTTTCTTCCTCTGGGAACTTCACATTTTTCTATTTTAGAAAGTCTCTGCCCAGAGACATTTTATTTTTATTTTGTTTATTTATGACATTTTAGCTGTATTTGTATTCTGCAAGGAAAATAAGCCACAGAGTCTAGGAAGCTGACACAAACTCTCACTATAGATTGGTATAAAAGGTATAGGGCCTGATTCATTAAGGAAAGTAAGGCAAAAAATGGAGTACATTTTCTCCTGGACAAACCATGTTACAATTAGAGATGCTCAGGCTCGGTTGCCCGAGAACCGAACACACCCGAACTTAGCAGATTCGAGTACTGAGCTGAGCTGGCTCGGTACTTTTGTGCCTTCGGAATTGAAAACGAGGCAAAATGTCATCGTTACTTTGTCAGATCTGGCGAGTTTTTGATTCTATAAGTACTAGGGCTGGCAGGCTTGGTCTTCTGAATTTGCAGTCAAATTGCACAGTGTTATATAGGTTACACACAGAGATGAGAGCTCTATTGCTCTATTACTATTTGTCACTACTGAAATAGAAAAACTAGGGCTGGCAGGCTTGGTCTTCTGAATTTGCAGTCCAATTGTACGGTGTTATATAAGTAAAACACAAAGAGGAGAGCTCCATTGCTCCATTGCTCATTGTCATAGCTGAAATAGAAATACTAGGGCTGGCAGGCTTGGTCTTCTGAATTTGCAGTTAAATTGTACTGTGTTATATAAGTTGCACACAAAGAGGAGAGCTCCATTGCTCAATTGCTAATTGTCATTGCTGAAATAGAAATAATAGGGCTGGCAGTCTTGTTCTAAATCTGCAGTTACATTTTTCTGTACCATAGCTCACCCATAAACAGGAGAGGTGGCCAGGATCAGTGCTAAAACAGAAATTGTAATAATAGGGCTGTCAGTGTTCTTAAAAGTCTCCAGTGACATTCTACTGTGCCATAGCTCATACAGAAACAGGAGGAGTGGCATTGTTCTTATCAATCTCCAGTCTCAGACATGATGATACTATTCCCTCTTCCTCATGTGCTAAAGTCTGTGTTCAAGTGCATAGTGGTTTTAAGTCAGGGAAACAAAAATGTAAATAAAAAACTTGTACCTCTGTAAAGAAAAAAACACCTTTCTAATAAAGGTGAAAGTTTACTGTAGAAAAACATAAAATTGCCAACATGCCATTCTACCCAAAATATTACCAAGCATACCAGCATCAGCTAGCTCCGTTCTCTAAGCTAGATCTCAGCACCTGCAATTTACATTGTCATCATATTCAACCTCATCAGTGTGTATATCATCCTTAAACAATACTAATTCATCCCCGCTGGATTCCACTACCACAGAAGTCTGTGTACTTTAAAGTAATTGCCGGTAGAGGCCTTCCTCATGGAATATGTAGTTCATTTTACGGAAGAGCTGTCACGATTTTTGGGCAATTCTTTTAGACCAGACGAAATGTAAAAATGTTGTGCTGACTCATCTGCATCACCACTGAGTGCCTTGGGAAAGTTTTTTCCTAGAAGCAATTTTCAGAGAAACTGAAGGAGGAGATGTCATTGTGTCATGTACCACTTGAGCTGTCAGCTTGCTGATCAGGTGCTCATTGAATCTCTTGAGATATGGGTCAGTTGAAAAGAAAGAAAAGGCATAGCTGTTAAACCTAGGATCAAGCATAGTCGCCAAAATGTTATGATCCGATTTCAAGATGTTGATAACTCTTGGATCCTGGCAAAGCGAATAAAGTACTTAATCTACAAGTCCAACGTAATTAGCGGAATTGCTTTCTTTCATTTTCTTCTTCAATTTCTCTTGCTGCTTTTCAAAAAGTCTAATTAGGGGAATCACTTGACTCAAGCTAACAGTGTCTGCACTCTCTTCACAGGTGACTGCTTTGAGTGGTTTCAGCACCTTGCACAACATGGAAAGTAATTTTCACTGCGCTGGACTAAAGTACATTCCCCATAAATTCTATTCTTCGTGCAGCTGCTGCATTCTCCTACATGCTGTTGCAGAATCCCAAAAATTATCCTAAATATTTTGGGACAAGTACAGCATCTCCTGCATGTCATTGTTATTTTTTAAAAAGTTCTGTACCACCAAATTGATTGTGTGAGCAAAGCAGGAAATGTGATGGAATTCCCCCCGCTATAATGCTCTAACAACATTGGTGGCGTTATCAGAAATCCCATATCCACAGGAGAATCCAAGCAGGATAAGCCATGTTGCAATGACATCCTTTAGTTTTTCAAACAGGTTGTCAGCGGTATTACCTATGACCTGCGCCTTCTTTCGTCTCTGATAACCACCTTTCACTCCTGCTTTCAAGACTTCTCCTATGCTGCTCCCCAATTCCCTACCACACTCAATCAGACTTTCTCACAGCCTTCAAATCTTTAGATGCTCTTTGAAAACCCATCTCTTTTTTTAGAGGTGACATTATCCTCGATAACACTGTTCACACTAATGCACCCTCGCAACTATCCTAACTATCTTGTTTCAGCAGTGTACTTTTCCCTTTAGAATGTAAGCTCTCCAATGAGCAGGGTCCTCCATACCCTTTGTTTTCATATCTCCATTCATTTTGTCTGCCGTGTCTGTTCTTGTTTAACTTATGTCTTGTTTTATGTATGTCCTTGGCTTCCCTATTGCACGACGCTGTGGAGCACTGTGGTGCCTTACAAATCTACAATAATAATAATAATAATAATAATATGTCTCTTAGTGAAGCAGATGATACACAGAGTATCCTGCCTCTGCAAAATGCATCGTTTTTTGGTTCATGTTTCTGCTGTCCCTGCTGGTGAAGGCGAATCAACAACCCATTGGGCTGTCACAATGATATAATCTTTATTCTGCCCAGTTCCACTTGTCCACATATCTGTGGTTACGTGTACAGTGGATAGAATGGCATTTTGTAGTCCAATAATTACATTTTTACGAATCATCTGGTAGAGGTGAGGAATAGCTTTTCTAGTAAAATGGTATTGTGATGAAACTTGGTAACGGAGATAAAAGACCTCAAGTAACTGTCTAAAACCACCTGCATCAATAGTGGATATTGGACACAGATCTAATACTAGCATAGTCGCCATGGCGTCTGTGATCCGCTTTGCGACTGGGTGACAACTTTCATACTTGCCTCCTTTTGCAAAGAATTGTTTAACAGTCAATTGTTGTAAACTACTAGTAGTCTTCTTCTTGGTCTGCTTCTGGGTTGAAGATCCACCCCAGCAGCAGCAGCAGCAGCAGCAGCAGCAGTGGGCCTAACGCTCAAGGATTCCTCTAAAGAGTCCTGGATGGGGGAGGAGTCATCTCGCCTTAGATACTTGGTTGCAGGACTGACTCCGATCACTTGTGAGGATGTTGATGATGAAGGTGTTGGGGGTGTAGATTGCTGGTATTTGGATCTAGCTGAGAGAAGGGAGGTAGCTGATGCTGGATTGCTTGATGTTATTTATTAGCATAAGTTTCTGATTTTTACAAAAGCTTTCCATGAACTTGCTTCAAATGGCGTAACATGGATGAGGTTCCTAGATGGTTAAGGTACCTATCTCTACTGACTGTGGCTTTACAATGCTACAAATGGCTAGACAGCTGTTGTCAGGATTTGGATAAAAATAATTCCACACATAAGAGGTGGATTTTTTGGTCTTATGCCCAGGCATGACAATGGTCTTCTTCTTTTCGCTGGCAAGAACTGCTGCAATCTTTGTTTGAAAGTGTATGAAAATAATATTGTGATCTCTGAGGTGGTCAAAATTTACTGCAAATGACTTGAAATTAGTGTTATTGAGGTTAATAATAATGTAGTGGGGAAAAAAGCAAAATTATGTGATTTTAGCAAAAAAAAATAGGGATTTTAGAAAAAAAAATAGGGATCCAAAACCAAAATCAAAACTAAAACACGCAAGAGCAGTTTTGCCAAAACCAAAACCAAAACATGAAATTATTCCAGATCCAAAACCTAAGCCAAAACCAGAACACGAGGGTCAGTGAACATCTCTAGATACAATGCATTAGTTTATTATTTTGTACATAAGTTAAATACTGTCCGTTTTTCCATGTAGCACACAAATACTTGATAGCTTTTTTTTACACTGAAATGTAAAGGTGATCTAGGATATGCCCTCCCCCAACTTTAAATCTGTCCCCACATTTTAAATTTACCTCCCCTCCAAAGCAACATGGTTTTGCCAATTTGGAAAGTTGCTCTTTTTTTGCTTTAGTTTCCTTAATGAATTAGGCCCATAGTCTTTAAATTACTTTGATATATTTTTATTTGAAAAAAAAGTGCTCCATTATTTCAACTGTTTTGAATTTAATGCTGGAAGCAAACACTGTTACTGTCACAGTTTTGCAGTGCGTCTTACTGGAAGATAACCACAATGTACAATAACATTTAATCCTGTTTGTTGAGCCCACATCAATTATTTGACTTCAACCCATTGAAAAGGTCTGGATGGACTGAACCATTCAGCAATTTGAGATGTAGCCTGATCTGCATCCTGGCAGATAAGATTCATTCTGGGGAGGGACAGCCTAACTACTTTACAGGGGAACACCAATCCTTATGTACATCAATAGAACTTATCTGTGAGGTTTACTGTTACCATTTTTCTTGTCTCATTCAGAGGGAGGCCTGCATTCTTTTCCTTGTACACTTTCTTGTGGCATGTGTTTATATGTTCAGAGATGGCTCAGGGAGGTCACATATAATACCTACACATATTGAGGTTTTTAACCCCCTCGTCTTTACCTGATCAACAAATTACTGTACCTTAATTATTTCTGGTCTATTCTGTGTGAGTATACTGTGCAATTACACTACTTTTATTGTTTTTATTTTTTTATATTTTATCATTAAGAATAAAAATAACAAATTATGAAAGTTTGGTCTCCATGACACACATTTCCCCATAAAGATATATTATATCACAGACATGCCGTAGATGTTTCATTTTCAATGAGATTCCAATTGAGATCCCATGTGTATTAGAGAAATTATATGGAACATAGTCATATTCTTTAAACTATCACCTTTCAGTTCAAAAGCAATGTGATTTTAAAGTATTATCTTTCTAAATTACTACTTTTTATTTTTAAAAGCAGTATAATTTAGATTAGTCCAATTTACACAGTTCTTTATCTCATATTATGAAGTATCCTAATTCATTAACATTATTCTCTAGGGACGCCTTTATATACATAATCGTAGGCTGTCAAATTAATAGAGCCGGGCATCTGTTTTGTGTGGGAAAGCAGGATATTATCATATGTCCTTAAATTACATCTATTTTTAGAATTCCCTAAGACTTTAAAATAGTGGATATGTTTCCTAAATTCCACCATCTTTTAATTTAATTGGATCACTTCTCAAAGCTCATTTATTCAATTAAGGTAATACCTAAAAATGTATTAGAGTATCCAAAGTTATTTTAGTGAACTAGTTTACGATTGATATTGTTTTAAAGATCATCCAAAGACCACTAAGTATGTATTAATCTGCCCTGTTCTGTCACTCTAAGCATGGATTGACGGAAGGGGGAGAAACATCTCAGTCTCAGAGCAGGCTGAGACATTTCCTGGGCTACAGTGAATGCACAGTTTTAAAAAGCCGTTTTGGTGCTTACAAGTCAGTCATCTGTCCGACTCTACATAGAAGTGTGCAGACATTGCACGGATATGTAAAAGGTGGATTACCAGGATAACAGGAGTTCATGAAGTGAAATCCTGAACTAGCCAATGCTGATCCTACTCACACCCAGAGTGTGAAGTTTAACATAATGCCAGTATTCAAAAGGGTTGCCCGCAAGAGTGATAGGCTAAGCTGTGTGCCCCATTCAGGAGGCAGCCTCTGGGATGCATCTTAGGCATGGTTTGTATTGTGTGGTGTAGTGTGCAAAAATCATAATAATGGTGGACTGAAATCAATTGATATGTGGATACTTGATTAAGCCAGGAATACTGAGATTCCCAATAGAATGAGCCAGGGATCAGCATATCACAGGAAATCCAGGTGAACAGCCAGGAATCAGGATAAAACTGGAATATGATTAGCCATATTGCAGAATTGCACAGGGAGTCCAGTAATCAGCCTGGAAGCAGAATAGTACAGGAAATCCAGGTGAGCAGCCAGGAATCTGTATTGTACTGAAATATGATTAGCCAGGAGGCAGAATAGTATAGAGAATCCAGAAATCAGCCAGGATACTAATATAGTGACAAGCACCAATGTAGATACATGTTTTATCACCCTAGAGGTGTACAGAGGGTTTAAAATACTGTGCATGGACACCCAGGAGACATACAAGGCCTGGACCATAGTATTAAAAGCTTGCATGCACACCCAAGATGGCCACCAGAAGGGGATTTCACTGAAGAGACGGAGACCCGGCTTACTGCTTCAAAGGAAAAGAATAGTGACCCGGGCTCCAGCAGCCCACCATATAAGTGCAGAGCATGAGACATGATTGCCACAACTTCTGAAGAAAAGAGCATTACTATATACTGCAATTCCTTTTTTCTTTTTTTCTTTTGATTGTTCCTAAGTTATTATACAAATAAAATGTTGAGTTTCAGAAAAAAAGCACCCTTTTTCATAATGGAAAGCTAAGAGAGATTTTGTTGACTCCCTATTTTGGAGTGTACATAGTTCTATACACTCTTCATTCACTTAAGCATGGAAAACACTATGTTCTGTGCTTTGGATTTTATGTTAGATGTGAATTGCTGCTAAACCAGAAATAAATGTACTGAAATACAACATTGTGCAGTATTTATATTTATTTTTTCTCTCCACATATCTGCTTGGAGCTTTTACCAGAACTGGATTGCAAAAAAAAGAAACATCACCGTCAGAAATAAGCACATCACAAATGTTTTAAAGATACAATTATTTATTTCTTAACATGCTGAGCATCCCTAGTTTAATCACACTTTCAATAATTTAATTTTAAATACAATTTACACTTTCCAAAAACGTGATGGATCCAGATTATATAACTAATAAGAGTACTGCCTATATTGTGAGAAACATGTCTCAAAATAACCCTTCATATTGAGCATGCTCACCATAATGAGACTGAATTTGCAAGGGTACTTAAAGTACCCAAGTTCTCACAGGAAAGACATATACAATTTGAATATTTTCAAAATAGAGATAACTTTGCACACAACTGTGTGGTAATAAGGACAGGGTGCTTAGTCCATGCATACAACCAAAAAAATGTTACAGAAGGTTTCAAACATTGAGTCACTTGCCAATGCTTGTTTTTAAGAAAATACATGTGGTAACACATGAAGAAATCTAAACTACACCAAAAGTGCAGCAAACCCAAACCTGGCAAAAACAGTGAAGTCGCTGTGTGCCTTTGTGGATCCTGTTCCACGTGGCATTAACAATGGCTTTTGGAAGTTTTTGAATTACATGACACAAGAAAAAATGTTATTCAAAATTAAAAATGACAGATGTATCATACAGGTGGGACAGCATCTCTATAATTGAGTTGGATCAGATGTTAGTAAACATAAGTATATCCCTCAGAAACTTAGAGAAATGGGAAGGCTACTATTACATGCCAGAAGAATTACCAATTTGTAGAAATTGGAAAATGTTATAATTTAATCTGGCTATGACAATGAAACCAGTACATTCAAAACTTCCTCACCAACACTGAAGGTTGGTCATTGCTTGCAAAAAAAATTCGAGCATTGTGGAATTCCACTATAGTGGAAAATACATACCATCTGCTGCCTTAAAATCTCTGAAATGAGTCAAAATAGAAAATGCCTCAGCTCTTACCTTTCACTGAAGATGTGAAAAAATGTACTTGTAGCTTGAACAATTTATCTACTGAGCTTTCTCTTAAATTAGTTATTGCTTGCAAATATCATGCTGGCACAGTTGATCTTATTCAATCAAAGAAGGGAAGGGAAGGGGAAGCTTCCAAGATGCAGTTTATGTATTTTTTTCTTCCAGAGATACTTGAAGTCTTTATTAAGATGTCCAAAAGTACTTTCTGAGCTTGAAAATAATTTCTGCCTCTACTTTCAAGGATTGAAATCCAAGAAAGATGAGGTAAAGAAGTTCAGAACCTGCTGGCACCATCATTGCAAAGTGCAATGGAACTTCTTGTAGAGAGGCTTGAAGAATGTGGGGTGATCACTGAAAATGTCTACATGTTTGCAAGGCCAGCTGCTTTGACACATTTCAGAGGTTGTGATTGCATATGCCTTTTTGCTCAGGAAGATGAAGCTAAGAATCCCAAAATTGTCTTCCACTAAGATTCAAAAGCATGTTGCTGCTCTAACAAAAGTTCTCAATTTAAACTACACAGAATTGGATTAATTGGCAAACTTCTGGGATAAGAAATTAGTGTGCAACAACAATCTTAGCACTGCCAGAATGTACCAATCACTTGCCAAGATTGGCAAACCTTTAATGGCTCTTGAGAGGGGAAAGATTAAAATTGATCAAAATGGCAGGTTTGAAATATCATATATGATATTTATTATTTCACCAAGTTCATAAAATAGAATAGGCCAGAACCATCATTAGAAGAGTATCAATCCAAGAAAAAAATAATTACAACTGAAACTAATACATACTGAGCTTTACAGGGAGTCTGCCCCTGTTTTAGTCAGCATTTCTGACTTGCTTCAGAGGCAATTCATAAACATATTACAGGAGTTTCTAGTCGCAGTAGAAATCATCAATTAACCAAGTCAGTTGTTTAAATAAATTGTAGCTGAAACATCCAAATCTACTGCCTATTGTCAAGTGACTGAAGGTACAGCATCTATAACAGAGACATTGTGATACAGCGATATAAACATCAAACATGCCACTGTCAGAACTGTAGAATAAAGTGGGGTTTCCAAGTGCTGTCTATGATTGGCAATGGTAAGGACAACCCTCCCACCAGTTAGCTAAATATCACAGAAAAAAGGGGGTTGAAGCTCAATTGCTTCAGATACTTGAGTGCATTTTCACCCACCTGTGATCCATATGGATTTTTCACATTAGTATATGTTTTATATGCATCGTTGAGAGCTATATTCAAATATTCCTCCTGGTCCTTTGCCGCTTAACATCTTTAAAGACATTGAAAGTGATTTGGACAGTTTTTAAAAATCTTTTAGATAATTTTCTTCAGATCCTTTGTGACAGACTGTCTCTAGAGACATAGAATAAATCTAGTTTTTTAAAGTCTTTGTACTCTGTTTTTTTATTATCACACGGTTGATTATTCTGGGATAATATATCTTACATTCAATTATATCCACTATTTATTCTTGTTGTACATTGTTTTTATATTTAGATATTGTGTTTGGGATTTGTTTTATATCCAGTCTTTTTTCTGTTTCCTGTTTTTTTGTTTTTATATCACAACATATTTTCACACATCAGCATGTAATTATGACTGAATCTTAACATTAAGAAAAAGAGCAAACCCATCTCGCTCTAGAGTTAGGACTTCCTCATCCTTTATACCTTAAATTTATTTATAATTATATAGGTAGTTCAATATGAGGGGGTGCTCTCCCAACCAAAAAATATATCTAGACAAAAAATGGTGAAACAAGGAAGGTTGTTAACTGAGGCACTCCAGTCCATTAGAAAATATAAAAACAAAATTTATTAAGGATCCTCTTTAAAATCAAATAACCAGGTATCACTAAGGTCGGCGAATATTAAAATGAGGAAAGTGATAAGAAATGAAAGATAAGTGATGAATATAATTAAAAATACCCTTCCGGGAAGCCGGTAATCACATACTTGTGACACTTATTTTTAAATGGTAAAGATACCCATTAGTATGGACAGTGTATCATTAAATTCAGAGTAACACAATTTTATTGAAATTTAATTTTATTCATTCCATATATTCATTGATACACTGTGTCAATTCTCACATATAGTTAACAATATGTGTCCACTCTGGAATAAGGTAACAGCAGTTCTTATAATGAGATGCGCTATATAGATTCAGGATTCTAATACCACTGAAGTGCTGATATGAGACAAAGGTGTTCTTAGGAGCTTAGGATCTATGAATATAGTCCCAATAGTGTAAGCTAATGACCTAACATATGTATATATAATACCCTCACATCCTATTAAGCATTAATGCAGTGCATGAAAGGAAGGGGTTAATAATACAAGTATCACAGCCACAGAAAAATCTCCTCTGAGGCGTGTCTGCTATAATCAGATATTCACCAGTGTAAAACACTAAATGCTCCCACCTATGACCATGCTGGTGGTAATATTCTGGCTAATGATGGTAAGTAAACAAGAGACTCGTTCTTCAAAGCACGACTCTATAATTATTTTACACTGGTACCGGACCAAATATAGCGTCTAATTATTAGCCAAACTAGCTAAAGAAACTGCATGGTTCACAGAGTGTGACACGATTGTGGCTAACCCCGCTGACCGGAAAGTGTTGAATTCCACTATCACACCAAACTGTTTCTAAAACTGTCAGATGCAGTGGAGAGAAAATGCAAGATTGTGGAGAAAACAAATGTTTTCTGTGGAAAGACATATATAAGCAACATTACTGGAATTGTGCAGCATCTGTTGTTTTTGCAAAATAAACCAAAAGTTTTAAAAGTTGCTGAGTAGTTCCACATCTTGGTTATTCACTGAGCTGTGAGTTGGGTGTGGTCCTCAGAAGTCTGCTGTTTACCTGTGTGCAGGCTAAAGCACCTGTTTGTCCTTCAAATTGCCTGTGGAAATGCTGGAAGTGAAAAGTTTGATGTTTAAAGCTGTAAATAGAAATCAAGAGTAAATGCTGCCAGCATAAATTTTCTTTACTTCAGCCAAGATGGACAAGAGAAAGAATAAAGTATGTCAGAAAGAAAGTGTACAAACAGGAGTGACTGAAATTGATTACCAGCAGAGTGAATTGGAAAAAAATGCATTGTAGTTTGCTGGATGGAAAAAAAGTTGAAAATCTCATACTCTCTGCTCAAGCCTGGTGTTACCTGGGTCAGACTATGTGGCCAAGAAACAGTATGATTGTTTGGAGAAAACTTTAATTGAAAAATATGTAGGCATGGCAGAGTATAATCGCATGGAGAGGACTTTTAGAGAAGAAATCTCTTGGCTTGAGAAAGAGTTGAGGGACTCAAAGCAACACTGTGTTAAAAAGATAAAATCCCAAGAAGCTGTTTCTGAGTCCCTGGGGAATGAATTATGAGAGCTGATTGAAGCAAAATAAAGACTAGTGGAAGCTCTCAAAGACATAGCAGTGGAGAATGAAGAAAGAGGAAAAGCAGTGGAAGCTTTTAAAGAGCTTGTAGCGGAAAAAGACCAAGAGTTTGCTGCATTGAAACAAGAGCTTGTCATGGCTCAGCCTGAGGTGACTCTCAGCACTGTTCAGCCCGAGTTCACTCCCAGTCCTGTTCAGCCCATGGAGCCTCATGGTGCTGTCCGGTCAGTGGACCCTCACAGCACTGTTTGGCCATGGAAACTTTTGTGGTGCCACTATTGGTCAAGGTCCAGCTGTGAAGTTGTGAAACAGAAGGTCTTTCAAGTGTGGATGGCTGGGACACCTTAAAGCCAAGGGTACTAAACACCATAAACATGATTGGAAAGAGGTCCTCTGTGAGCTGGTCCGGCTGGACATGACAGCAACTGAGAAACTGGTTGGAAGCCCAGTCTTAAAGGATCTGCAAGCGAACTCACAGTATGTGGATCTCAGTTGTGGAACTTGCTATTCTGAAATGCTGCCCTATGGCACACGGCAAAACATTTAGGCAAGTATGGACAGGGGACTAATTGTCCAGAACTGTTACTTGTACCGAACTTTGCACGTGATCAAAGAGATGATGAGACATTACAACATGCATTTAAGTTGGCTAATGATGGTGTTGTTGCAGAACCTGTCAACTCGACAGACTGTGTGCCAACATATGTTATTAAAAATATGTTTTGTTTCGTATTGCTACTGTGAAGGGCAGGAGAGTAGAACAGTTAGTTGTTCCAAGAGTTCTTGTTGTACCCTTGTTGTTGGGAGCAGCACAAACTCAGGTGGGTGGCAAACACTTAGGGGAAGGGAGAAAAAGAGAATATGTTCTGCGCAGGTTTTTCTGCCCTGGTGTCTACCTAGCAATGAAGAGGTTCTGTAGGATTTGTATGGTGTGCCAGAAAACCTACCCCAATGTCACAGTACAGTCACAATTTTAAGGGGCTCACAAACGTCCTTTTAGAAATATAAGGAGCTGTCAGTGGAAGCAGAGAGAGGACAGTCTGTTTAGTAACAGTGTTCTCAGCTTAAAAGAAAATAAGGTCCCCATTAGGGCACAGATAGACATGGTTGAGAGGACTCTTGAAGTGATAAAAGAATCTATCTTTCACAGAGATGTGGGTCCGTGTTACCAAGGTTGTCGACGCAAATGGGAAGAGTATGTAGCAAAGAGGCCTATTTGCTACACCTCTCATGCACAGGGACAGCTGAGGTCCCGGAAAGGCTACATATAAAATTAGTTCCGTACACAGACAAACTCATAAACTACACACGCACAGGTGGTCTAATGAGGTAATTAGATCAAGGGGAGGAGATTTGTGCATGTAAAACCTGAGTTGGACAGTTGTTTTTGTGACTGATGCTGGAAGAGCTGGCCAGTCAGTAGAGAGATCTAAGAATTGGGTGCATATAATATTTGTGATCAGTCCCACCACAGGTCCATCTAATTATTATAACCACTTATTTTACTACTGTAGCACTATATTTTTATATATATTCACCTATATCTTTCTGGTCTATTATGATACTTTAATATTACTTAATAAAGTTATGATTTTAATTAGTGTTTGTTATTGCCTCCTTAGATATATTTAGTGCAATTATGTCTCTTATGTATACCCTACAGATGAGTGAATGTGGATAGCTATGGATGTGTGTTTGGTGCAACTAATTAATATTTTGCAGGTATCCTGCGTGCTACTGTCCTTCCAGCATAGGGATGCAGCAAGTGACAGAACATTAGCAATATAGCTATACATTCCTGATCTCTACTGGATTACATAGATAACAAATGTGGATAACAAAGGTCCAAATACTTTATTTGTAAGATATGTATGGTGTCAATAAGGAATAACAAAGAAATAAATAACCCTTTACACACCAATTTGGAATGCTATGTCGCTATATGTAATCTTAAATATGTAGAACTTAATTGAGTGACCTAAATAAGGGACAATTTAATATCAAATATGAGATATAACATCTAATACACAATATTTGCTTTTGACCAAACAAACTAGGACATACTTGTGGCTCATGAATATAAAAAAAATATAAATATATAAAAATAAAAAAGACAGAAAATAAAAAATAAAACATAAAACCAAGAAATAAATATATAGGGTGTCATGTGTGACAATTATAGTTCAGATGATATCTGTTTATTACCTAATCTGAATGAGAGCCCTAGGACACAATAATATGATGACATATAGCTATTGGAGCAATAGTAATTGTACAATGAGAATGTTCTAATTGATCAAAGCAATGTGAGATCTAAGATTTGGGGCATATAATATTTGTGATCAGTCCCACCACAGGGTCCATCTAATTATTTTAACCACTTATTTTTCCTACTTTATCACTATATTTTTATATATATTTACCTATATTTTTCTGGTCTATTATGATAATTTAATATTATTTAATAAAGTTATGATTTTAATCATTTGTAGTGACTGTCTGAGATTGGAGTGCTTCAAGATTCAACTCTTTCCTTTCTTTCTTTTCTATGTGATAACTAAATGTTGAATGAAGCACCCCCTTAAAACACAGAAATATATAAACATTAACAGTGAGGAAGGGCATAACCTGGTGCGGAGCCAACCCCCCTTCCCTTTTGACAGTCAATAGAGAGTCAGACTGTGTTTAGCTTAGAATTAGGGTCACCAGGAGGTGTAAACAACGTGACATTGTTTACTGGTGTCATCCTGACAAAGTTTTACTCCTTATTGTGATGCAAACAATAATGTATTGTTTAATTTTAAGCTGTCTGTGTCTGTTGTCTGCAGCATGTCAGTGCCAGAAGTACTACAAGTGAATTTATAAGGTGTTTATATTCTTTATGGTTAATAGAGTCATCATGAAACATAGGAAATAAATAAGGAGCAAATATAGCATAGTACTTCTACGACTATTTTGTATTCCCAACAAGATTAAAAAAATAAATAAATAAATAAAAACAGCTTATCTGAAGATCATATGATGGTGATAGTACACCACTTCTTAGATTCCAAGATTATGCTTGACTGAAAATCTTTCTAATCCATAAACCAATGATTTACAAATACTAAAATCATACATATTTCAACATAAAAATCGGGTTTAAAACCACCCTTAAAGGCTGGGTACACACTAAGCTTTTTCACCTGATTATAAGACAAATCCCACAATAAACAATCATTTGGCCTAATATTGCATTACAGTGAATGCTCCAACGATGAACGATTATAGTTCCAAAGCACATCATATCATTTGATTTCACTTTATAAATAGACTTAAAATCGTGATCAACGATTGAGTGTCGTTCCAATTCTGCAGTGTGCATGTACTCATGAACAGGAGTGTAGGCAGATCTCCATAGAGTTTACAGTGTCACAATCTTTTCATCCGATGGGTATGACAAATGAAAAGCACAGATCTTAAGGTAAATCTTGTAAAACTTATATAGTGTGCACACATGAATCGACAAGCTGATTGGGACTTTCAGTTGTTGGTAAAATCGCTAACAATATTGCATAAGTAGTAATTTTCAGTAGTGTGTAGCCCCAGTCTAAGCTTTATCCAATGTAATTGAAAGGAAGCCATCAATATATATTTTATGAGATGGCCAATACAGATTTCTTTAATATGAAAAAAACAATGTAAATTGATTCTCACTTTATCACATCAGTCAGCTCTTAAAAGACAATAAACAGACAGTAAATGGGGGTGGAATATTCATACTTAACAATCAGACTGTATCACAGAAGCATACAGACTTCTTTATAATAGAACCTCCTTCTTCAAACTTACTTAGTTTCCAGTCAGATCTAGTAATCCCCTTTTTTTCCACTCTTTACTCCAAATCCATAAATTACTGATAAATTCACCAAGTAGACCAATAGTAACAGGCATGCCATCCCATGCCTCTGAGTATGTGGAGGTGTTCCTTAATAAATTGGGTTGTGCGGGTTGCATACTCAGGTTTCCTAGAGAAGAATGCATAGTACTAGCTCTGCTCGTTTGACCTTTTATAAAGCCTATAAATATGTACTAGAGGGAACACACACTGGCATTCATGCCTACAGGAGCAGTTGACCTTTATTTGGGGTTAAGTACAATCACATTTGTTGCTGGTGTATGCTAATTACCTTAGAGCATAATATTAATGTGATAGGTTAACTCTAAACACAGCTACAGCCCCATTATGGAAGTTTGTATATACTTATACAACTAGTGTACTGTAGGTTTTTTATTTTCACTTATTTTTTCTAATAGTTGTCTATTTGTTTTGAATTTTGTTTGTTGCAAGGTCACATTAAAGGTGAAAAAACATTCTGACATGATTTATCCTCTTCGTCTGCTATAAATCCAGGTGTCCAGGTCTTGGCAAAAAAAAATCCCATTTTACACAACACAGTACTAGTATGCTAATAGCTCCCACTGAGAATGAGCTCTTAGCAACAGTTCAAGGGAATTTCCTATGACCTTAAGTTTGGGTTGTTAAAATCCCCAGGTTTACCAGGATTTATAACAAATAAAGAGGATGCCAGGGATGCCCATTTGGATCTAGTTGAGCAATTAAGATGGCAAAATAGAGTTTATTTCAGCTAAATGTCTCTTTTAAAAGTTGTGCGTGTTTTTGCTACATTTTTTCCAGCAGGCCCTGGGTGCCAGGACATTCGTGGCTCAGCAAGTACCAGCATGCACTTGCAACCATGGGTATACTGCTGCTTGTAGTGCATCAAGGATGTAGTGCACCCTTTTCCATAATGGTTAATTGCATCTATTTTTCACAACTACTCACAATTACCACTCCGGGAATGTAAGAAGAGCCCTAGTACATTTCAAAATGGGGCTGGTTATACTTAGGAGATTCCTGCATTTATTTTGCAGGCAGAATATGCCTATGGAACACAGCCCTGTGCTGACCTGCTTAAGTCTGGTTTGGCACTATGGTATAGGCACCTTCCTACCATAGTGACACTTGCCCTGGCTGGCAAAGCCTAGTGCTTGCACTGGTAAATTTGGAAGACCCCACAGTGTTTGTACCCCCCTTCCCCCAATTTTGCTAGTACCAGCCTAGACTGACAGCACTATGGTATGTCACATCATAAATTTAGTAATTATTTGTTATTTTATTTTATGTTTCTGTAGATAAATAAATAACACATATACTGAGACCTCAATCTGTATCAACAACGTATTGGATTTCTAATGGACTCCTTTGGATGTCATAATCCACATGTAGTTTGATCCAGCAGTTGCATTAAGCAAATATCTGTATAATCTCAAAAGTGTCTAACTGGAAGCTGTAAAACAAAATCTGTAACAAAGAACACCACCACAGATGTACAATATATAAACAGCACCAAAAACTAATATGACTATAATCTTGCCAAGGCAGTGCAGTTGTTTTAAGAGCAATTGTTGAGCATAATTTTGTTTACTCTTATTAGAGTAATGTCAATGAACAAATAAATCTATTTGCTCATCTTTACATTTTATTGTCACAACTGCAAAAGAGATTAAATAGATTTCACAAAATGACTCATAAAAATGACTCATGAATCTGTTTTTTTATTACACTCTCATAATTACTTTTAGGGATAATTGAAATAAACAAATAGAGTGGTCAAGTAATATATATATATATATATATATATATATATATATATATATATATTTATATATATATGCTATTTCACCTACTTAGTTTCTATTTGGCATTATCACCATCAGATAATACCATTGTTCACTGAAGCACAATAAAGTTTTTGCAAATTACTTGCTTCCATCTGGGCTCATTTTCTCCTTCAAGGATTGTTTCACAGGCTAAATGTTAGTAACCAATACATAAAAAATGCTGAATTTTACATCCAATAAATCATTATACGCCATGCAGGAAAGATATATGGTGCACCCTGTGTTCACTTTTGTACTTTTACATATTGTAAAAAAAAAAACATGCATGCTTGGACAAAAGAAAATGGGGCGCAAATTAGTTTTCTATTTTGCACATAAGTTACGTACTGTCTGTTTTTTCATGTAGCAAACAAATACTTGATAGCTTATCTGTACACTAAAATTTAAAGTTGATATTTGTGTGCAACGTTAAAAATGGACAGTATTTAACTTATGTGCAAAATAGAAAACTAATTTGCACTCCTTGCATTGTAACATGGTTTTTTCCAGGAGACTATTTGCTCAATTTTTTTACTTAACTTTCCTTAATGAATCAGGTCCTACTAGCATAACTCTTAACTTTTCCATTTTCTAAATTGCAGGACACATTGGTGTAAGCTTTCTACAAAGAATGCATCCATTTAGCTGCATGCTCTGGATTGTCTCCAGGTCCATAAGTCTCCAGTTACCATCCTCAATGCTTTGTGCATCTGTTTGAGTGCTCACGAGTTACCACATCATAAACACATTAGTGTGTCTAGCCATGTTATAATGTTCCATGTGGACATGTCACTTATTGAACTGAAAAGCACCTACAGTTTCTTGCAAAAATATTCAGTCTCTAGACCTCTTTTTTCATACTTAAGAACCTATAGCCTGAAATTGTTATGCCTAAGATTTGGAATTGATAATCATAAATTTATTGATACTTAATTGAGCCACATATGGAAGCAATTATAGCCAATAGTCCTTTTGAATAAGTCTATTAATTAATTGAGTAATGTTTGTCCAATACTCTTTCCAAGTTTGAATTCTTGCCACAGATATTAAATGGGCGTAAGGGTCAGAACTGAGCCACTCAAGGACATCTATTATCTTCATTCTAAGGCACTCCAGGATGGCTATTTCAATGTGCTTTAGATCATTGTTGTTTTGAAATACAGACTAAGACATATTACACATTACAGTGTTTTCAGCCGATTATCGGCTCGATCGGACAATAAACCACTGATTGGCCCGATATCTCAGTAGTGTGTACAATAGAACCATGAATGATTATATGATTTGTGCTCCAAAGCACATAAAATCGCTGATAAAGATTTTCAAACTGATTTGAAAAACTTGTTCAGCAGTGGAACAATGTAATTCCAATTCTGCACTGTGCATGCACTCACAATCAAGAACTCCATAGTGTTTACAGAGTCGATGGTTTTGACTGATGAAGAGCACAGATCTGAAGTAAATCTTGTAAAACATGTACAGTGTGTACACATGAATTACCATGCTGATCATGACTTTTTTTTATCCTTCATTGGTAAAATTGTTATAGATGATACATCAGGAGAAAATTTCTGTAGAGTGTACCTAGCCTAAATCTTCAGTTTTTGCAGAGGGTAGCAGGTAACAGGTTTTAGTTCAAGATTTTTTATGTAATATGCATCATATATCTTCACCTTAATCCTAATAAGATTGATAGTTTCTATTACTGAAAAGTATGTCTGTAATATTATGCTACCACTACCATACTTGACATTAGGAACATGTTATCTAGCTGGTATGCAATTTTGATTTGTACTTTCTGCCACATCTCTGCAGTATCTCCTGGACTGCATTTTAAAAACTCAAGATATTATTTTTGGCTAGCCAGGATTTCATTTTGTGACCCTTTTATAAAGTTTTTGTACCTTGCAGATTGCTGATCCATGTATATTTTTTTTACATTGCGGACACTGACTTCTTGAACTCATTTGTTGTTATATTTGCCGTTCCAGTATTTTTTCTGATAAGTGCCCCTATTGACCAGAAACTTAGGGGAGCGTTGTGATCTAAGCTGTGACTAGTTTCATATTTCTATTTCTGGGCAATGGACTTCATGAGTTCCAAGGGCATATTTCTGACTTGGAATACTTTTTGCCTTCATTTTAAAACCATTTTATTGGAAAGTCTATACTATGCTATAGGACCTTACAAAGATAATGGTGTTTATGTTTACAAAAGAACAGGTGATACACATGCTTTACACAGGTAGAGTCAATGAATACAATGTTTGACATTGGACCTGTGCAGAATTGAGCTTGCAGTTTGTAGGTTGGGGGTAAATACTTTTCTAAATGCACAATACTTATTTTTCATTTTCATTTTTAGCAATTTGTGAAAATGTTTTTTAGTATTTATTTTGATTTAATGTAGTATTAGTGGATCAGTGCCAAAAAACTTTATTTCAATCTATTACAAATTCTGAATCTGCAGCAACATAAAGTGAAAAAATGGGATTTCATACTTTTTGACAACACTATATATAAGACCAAGCCATGCATGCAAATATTGCTTGTGATTTCTGGATTGGGCCTATGTGTATCACTTTGACTGACTCTTTCCTTTGTCTGTCTATAACCTTCTTCTTTGTCTCATGGTTGTTTGCCTTTACGTTTACTCTACCCTTTGATTGGAAATATAGAACCTTACAGCTTACTTTTGGATGTTACCCTTTGTATCTACCAATTATATTATTCCTTAGCCCCTCAATTTGTTGCCACCTAATGACATGTAAATTCTGACTGAGACTAGTCAATATACTGAGCTTCAAGTGGAATAGTAGTTGCTATAGACAAAGAACCTATTTATATATGAATTATGAATTATGGGTCCAGATGTAACATTTGGTAGTGGAGCTAGTGGGCAGTAGTAGCAAGACAGACTGGTTGTTAGCATAGGAATGCATACATGGTTGACCCTATAAACTAAATAAGCCATTATCAGTATTTAACATATTATTTTGAAATTAGCATAATTAAACTAAAGAGCAAATTTTCAGAAGAGCAACAGCAATTCTTAGTAACAGGTGAAGGTGCACCTCAGAATTTATAATAGGTTGGTGATCATTGTAATAAACTGACCCTCAGTTACTAAACTTGTATGGAGTTACATCCTTAATTTACAATGAGAACAATGTTTATTATATTATATTATTGATCATATGTTTATAACTATATAACAATGTGCAAGTGTCAAGAAGATGCCTGAAATAAAATAGATTGTAAGAGGAAGACATATGACTCAGTAGCAGTGATAGTAATAATCAATTAAATCTCTTAAGAGCATGATGTACATCACTATATGGAATATGGCTTTTATTAAGCACAATATAGATCTATGCACCTTTGACCTATTTGACCTATTAGAAAGGTAATACATTAAACTTAATGGGCCTGATTCATTAAGGAAAGTTAAGTAAAAAAATTAGTATGTAGTCTCCTGGACAAAACCATTTTACAATGCAAGGGGTGCAAATTAGTTTTTTACTTTGCATATAAGTTCCTGTCAGTTTTTTCATGTAGCACACAAATACTTGATAGCTTATTTGTACACTGAAATTTAAAGTTGATATTTGTGTGGGGTCCAAACCTCAGTAACAGCCGGTAACGGATTAGATTTTGGGTCTAATCTGTAGTACACAGGACTAGAGAAGTTTCCAAGCAGGTCTTTGAAGCAAGTGATGTTTATTGCTCACACTGGTTAAAGGTACCAGGAGCAGGTCAGATGAAGCAGGAAAGAACAATTTTCAATACAAGACAGGGCTTTTTATATCGATTTGGACACAGCCTCACAGACTATTTTTAGAATCATGATGCAATTTGTTTATCCAGACATGGATTAACATATAAAGCAAAGCTAACAAATTTACACTTCTCTGTTATGTGCTAAAACTTGATGCTTGCATTATCTGGGATCCAGTACCGCCAGACAGCCAGGCAGCGGCCCCCTGCTGGGTATACAGGCTAAACAGGTTTTTGTCACTTCACATAAAGACTTACTTAGCATTTCCTCCTATGAGCAAACATACTTCCCCTAGCAATGTTACAAACCCAAACAATGGCGCTTACATACAAAACACATCCCAATGTAACACAATAAGTGCATTTCAAGTTATACATTGGTGCCTGCACCACTGATTGAAATACATTTCTACAATAAATTATTTCTACATGATCCAGCCACAAAAAAATTAATTATCAGTGATCCAGCCAAATACCTTATATAAGTCATAAGGGGCACAATATAGTAAATGATTAATATAGGAAAGAAATTATTTAAGATTTCAAAACTATTAGACACTTTAAGAAAAAGATCACAGAATACACACAGTATTTTTAAATCACAAAGTCACAATTCACATTAAAACATATTTTGCTGTTTTTTTTAAAAAAAAAAAAAAAATTTAAAGAATTGGGTTGTATGCAAAACATTTAATAATCTGCTAAATTAAAGGTTGCTTTGCACCATGTCCAAAGCTAGTTTGTTTCTTATCTTCTTGTCATTAAATTAGTTTTAACTGATATATAGCACCTCTATGTACTTTATTAGTAGAAATTACTAAGATACCTATATAAAAAAATGAATACTTTATACAGATAACATAATATGTCTATAAGTTACAGTCTTTCTAGATAGACAGTAGTTTGACAACTACACTTTATAAGGTACACCTCTGTATACAGATTATTAAAACAATAAGTAGGAACTAAATCTCTGTTTTGGGTCTGGTATGAATCCATTGACTGCTAAGAATGAGTGAGACTTGAGTTCTACCTGCTTTGCAATTGAGTTACATTTAATTGTCTGCTGACAAAATGGACCATAGAGTGTGTGTGGATAGGTGTTTTTGTGTAGTAGAGAATTTTGACTGATGGCACTATATAAATAAATGATATAAAGAATATTTTAATTGAGGGCACTCCTATTTAGCTATTGTCTGCTCACTGTTTTTTGATCAGCATTAAATAACATTGAAGTAGTTAAGAGATGGGAGGGAAGTCTAAAAGATTTAAAACTTATCTCTCAAAGTAGGGTTCCCTTTATTAAGTTTTAATATGTTTATACTATTTAAATATTCAGGCCATATATAATAATATCTCCTCCCATTAGTCCCTTCTCATCCCACCATGTCCCCCTTCATAACCACATTGTCCCCCTCCCACCCTCCTCTAGAGATATTTTGTTCACCCCCAACTCACCACTGCTACCTCCTCTTGCAAGTTCACCTGCCTTCTCCTCCATCATTTCAATATTGGCAAATGAAATCTGCGCTCCTCTATCTTCCTCACCTCCCTCCACATGCCATCTTGACCCCATCCTCTCTCATCTCCTCCACTCCCTCCCCCCTGATGCCTGCTCCCAACCTATCCTTCTTCTCCTTCAAACATACTTTCATCTTCCCATACTGATAAAAACATCCCTTGACCCTGCCTCTCTCTAATTACTGCCCTATCTCCCTTCTTCTCTTTGTCTCCAAACTTCTCAAACACTTGTCACATATTGTCTCCTGTCACTCCCTCCTTGATCTACTTCAATCTGGATTTTGCTACCTCAACTCCAAAACTGGCTTCACCAAAGTCAATAACATCTTTCTCTCTGCTAAAGCTAAGAGACCCTTCTTTCCAAACGCTATAATCTATAGACCTCACTGACAATGTCCTCTCCTGGTTTTCCTCTTAAGTCTTCGGCCACTCCTTTTCAGTCACAATGAGTCCACTTTCTCCCCTCTTCTCTTACCTGTCGGAGCTCCAAAAGGTTCCATTCTTGGCCGCTGCTGTTTTCTCTCTGCGCCTCCTTCCTTGGTGACCTCATCAGCTTCTCTGTCCTCCAGTAACACCTGTATACTGAAAATACCCAAATCTATCTTTTCTCTCCTCACACCTCCCATTCCCCTATCTCTCCTGTCTCCTGAAATATCTCAGCCATCTCAACTTGGGTGCCCCAGCACTTTCTTAAGCTTAATATTTAAACAATTGAGATCATTGTCTTCCCCACTTCAAGGGTTTCCTCAACCCCCCTCTCTCTTTCTGTTATATTACTACCCTCTTCTTTGTCTCTCAAGTCTGCTGCCTAGGGGTCATCCTTGACTTATTTATGCCCTTTAAACCTCACATTTAGTACCTCTACAAAACCTGCTACATCCACATCCGAAATATATTCAAGATCTGTTATTTTTCCACTATGAAAGTTATGAAAACAATTAGTTACTCTCTTATAATCTCTCTGCCTTGATTACTGAATTTGTTAATTTCTGCCCAAGCCAAGTTTCATTTTGACCCTCTTCACTCTATCCTCAATGACACTGCCCACCTTAGTTTTCTCTCACACAGCTCAATCTCCCCATGCCCTATAGAACTAAATATAAACTCCTCATCCACATATACAAAAACCTCAGCCAACACTCTCCCCCATATTCCCAACCTCATCTTTACCTACACTTCTTCCCACCCCATCTGTTCTTCCAATGACTGCATCCTCACTAATTACTTCTTTCTTTTCCCACGTACAGGACTTTTCCCAAGCTCCTCCTTTTCTGTAATATGATCTCTCATGCCCTATGTATCAGATTAGCCTTTTCTCACCATGCCTCAGGCATGTCCTTAAAACGAATTTCTTTATTCAAGCCTATCAACTCACCTCCTAATACCTTTGCCTCTGCTATCTCTTCCACTCCCTCCACACAGTGCCATCCTATTTCTGACTTCCCCTTTCCTTTAGGATGTAAGTTCTCAAAAGCAGGGCCCTCTTTCTTGATGTTCTCATTCTACTACTGTGTGCCCTGGCTGTTCTCCTTCTCCCCTCCTGTGTTGAGCGCCACATATCACTCATGTCCATATTGAATTCCGGTCTACACATGTACAACCCTTTTATTAATTTCACCCTTCAGCCATTAGGTAATACATTTAGCCTTTTAGACTATTTAAGGCACCCTCCTCCCCTTTTGCCTCATCAGAAGTGGCTCCTTGTGGTTCCCACTATCATGTGCCTTCAGTCTATTGCTCCATATAGTTTTCAACTCCAAGCTTCTCAGCTTACCTAGAACTCTGTGTGATCTGTGCCTGCAGACTATTTCTCCATCTGGTATCCAGCTCATAAGCTTTCCAACTTTACCTAGACATCTGGACAACCTCTGCCTGCAGATTATTTCCCTTTACTTTCTTGCTTCTAGATCCCTTTGATCCAACTGGTCTTGCTTAAAACCCAATTGGAGGACCATGACCTGCCGGACAGAAATAGCTAAGGCCACACCTCCTTGTGGGCATCCCTGGTGAACGCCTTTGCCTTGCTAGACTCCGAATCTCTCAGTAGGATAGCATTAAACCAAACAGATCTCAAGGATCCGACAGATACTTTGAATTGTGACATAGGGACTATCTTAACTAATGGTTGCAGAACTGTACTCTGCTCCTAGGTGAAATATAATAACAATGCTAGTTGAAAGGCTGACAATTCCCAAATTTAACTGGCTAGATGGGATTTATATTATAAAAATAATCACTCTAGCTATAATATTATTTTTACTACAAACTATACTGCTATACAGTATATCCCACACAGATTATTCATCCTACACTGCCACAAACCTGCAGGTGACTTACATCTGCCATTATTTTCAAACTACTATCATGCTGTAAAAATAGAGTAGTGTTGTGGACCTAGTCAAGTGGTGCAAAGCAGTGGACTGGTAGTTAAGATTTTTTTAATGGCAAATGTAACGCTGTGGATGCAGCATCTATCATATGTTTTGCATCCCACGATTGGCCCTTCATTACATTGCTCTTAAATACTTAGAGTATTAAAACATACCCCATCCCCACTATTATTTATTTAAAGTTTTCCCAAGGATTACCTCCTCATTCTTTGAAACATTGATCTCAGACAGAGTCATAGAGTTTTGGCTTGTTGTAGGTATTGATGGAATCTACCCTTTCTTCAAATTACATTAGGGGATCACTTTTATTCATGAGCAAAGTGCCTAACTGAAGATTAAACATTTTATGGGATGGCTGTATTAGAATACTGCCTTGGGTAGATATTTTGTCTTCTTCAGAGTGCTCTATGCTACTAAATAAGAACCCAAAAATTATCCTATCTGATAAAACCATTTTAAATATAAATATATATTATGGAGAATCTTTATACCACCCTAAGGCAGTATTAAAGAGCTTGGGAGAGGGATTTTGGTGGAGAGATTTAACATTGGTAATATTACAGAGTGTATAAAGTGTTACTATTAGGATTGTATACTAAATTCTTGTACATTTGTACTAAAAATGATTTGGGAGCATCATATTGCTGTTGCACCTGCCCAAAATAACATATGCACATGCGCATTTATGAATGTTATACACAGTACTGAATATGGCCATTGTAGTTCTTATATAATGCTAGTGAAAACGAGGCTCAGACATAAACAGTGCATTCATTGGAACACAGCGTATATGTGCAGAATTTAATTAATTAAGTAGACTATTTAAGATGAGATATGCTAATACATAGTGTCATTTCTTTGTTGCATTTATATTGAGGACTAACATTAAAATTGGTACTAGAGAAAGACAGACCATTTTAACCTATATTGCATCTATGGGATCGCAGGAAAGTAAATCTGATGAGATATTTTAATCTTTATTGATGAATGTGTGTTACTTTTAGTTTTATTAAGATGATAAGATGAGAAGTGTATACATTACACTATGGTATTGCTCTGTATCATTTTTTCTATGAACATTTATAGACCACAGGAAAAGGAGAGTCATGGTGAACAGTATAAGACCAGATCAGCTGTTTAAAGTTCTCTTTTTGAATTGCTGGCTTGATCACTCTCTTGGTTAATTCACCATCATGCAATGTTTTTTCCTGAGGTGGTTGAAGCTACATGGAATTTTCTGGTGGCATGTTATAATTTATATTGCATGTTAATTTTCAAGATTTCATTGGTATCATCTTTGGTACACTTGAATATGTTCCCACATGTATTTGTGATATGTTTTTGATATGAACAGTATTAAAGGCATAACAATTACTTCTTTGCCCAACCTTTTATTAGTAAAAATCATTGAAAATCTGTTCATTTTTTCAATTGCGCTGCTTTTATGATAATTACTGTAAATTCAAGTCATGGGTTTTAAAGAAACTGTATTTTCTGAAAGCTCAAAGCCTACTAAAAAAAACAAGAGATCATTTATATGGGAACTGCAGAGAATAATTGTTGATATTTAAGTTGGAATGTGATGAGCCCAAAATTGTCTCAATCAGGAGAGAAGAAAACCCTTAGCAGCACAGGCCTTAATAAATATATCTCTGGTTTATTCTGCAATTTGAATTTTGCTGTAAAAAATTGTTTATATATATATATATATATATATATATATATATATATATAATTATTTATGTAGATATATAGATATATATAGATATATTTATGTAGATATATAGATATATATAGATATATATATATATATATATATATATATAGAGATATATATTTCGATTAATTCCTTTTTCTATTTTCATAATTTTTTAAGTCAAGATGACTTATCTTGAGATAGTATTACATTTTTTACATATTTTTTCATAATTATAATGTCACTATTTTTATATTACTATATCAGAAACTTCTGATGAAAGCTTGCATAACATTAATTCCGTAATTCTAGAGATTAACTTTTTCCTTTCCCTTTTGAAAAGTTTTATAGCATGTACCGGTTTAAAGCCTGGATGAAAATATAAATTTATTTTAAACTGTATTGCATTTTCACCCTTTCCTAAGGCACCCTTGACAGGTGGGTACCAGAGTTAAAATGTCAAAATATAGTGCATCATCTTGTGGCACTGCGGCAAGTGTCAGCCATGGTGGAAAGTTGTGTAGCATGTACTTGTTTAAAACTTGGATAACATTATAACAAATATATTGAAAACTATATTGCAAATATTATTGGATAAGTAATAGTTTGGATATTGTGCAGTAGCTTTGAATCATCACCTTCTTTGCATTTGCTACTTTAAAAATAATAATTTTAGATATACTTAATTTAAATCTTGCACAGTATTAGTTCTCACTATGAGATGCCCCATTTACTCAGTGTTCTGCATAACTCTTAGAGCTACAGTATGGGCAACACTATCAGTTAATTAGTAATAACACAGCTGCTATTATGTTGCAGCACCATGAATAGTGGCAAGCTGTTAAGACTGTGGGAGAATATCTGCTAAAATCACAGCTGCAAGTCCACTATTTAAGAACATTTATTCAAACAATGAAACTATAGAATCTAGGCTTCTATGTAAATATTTACATATATATAATACGTGACATCTACAGATTTTTTAAATCTACACATGCCCATAGGTAAGTTACTGTTTTCTTAGAAGTCTGCAAAGCAATTGTTAATGCTCATTGAGCATTTATCAAGGGTATAACACTTATTCTGAAAAAGATGATGTTAGTTAGATTAACATAAACGTGATTGGCACCCCAATTTACAATTGGTATGCAGTATATTGTTTGCAAGGACAGCGTGTGAAGTATTGCCAAAGACTCGATGGTGTCTATGATCAGTGCCTTATAGAATTAGACCAATCGCTATTAAGCAAAAGGAAAAAAGCCAATCACAATACAGCAATAACCATCACATAAACATAGACTTATAAATGTAGCATGTAGCCATTTTCACACTAATTCTGTTGAAATAATTCTGCTTTTATGTTCTTCATTTCTGCCTATGCATAAAGAAGCCTATTTATCAAGTACTTTTTCTGTTAATAACATCTCAGGATGGCATTACCAGAAAGAGAAATTTTGATGCAATATATTTTTTTCCTGTAAGTTTTTCAAATGATTGGGACAAACACAGTTTTTTTTATGTGGATGAAAAAAACTGTATATACATATTATATATAATATGTTTTTTTTTTAGTTTTTATTATTATTTTATCTAACATATTCTTATAAATCCAAGTTATGTTTTAAAATTTTTTGCAATGATTTATTTCTGTAAACAGTGAAACTGGAAGCTCAATCTGAGCCCCAGTCCATGCCAACTAAACCTAAAAGGGGTCTCTAGAATTATAAAAAAACAAAAAACTTCATATTGTTATGGATCTTTTTCCTTCAGTGTTCATGGAAATAAAATAATGGTAAATTGTAGCAATAAATATTTTTTTTATTGCTGTGATAAGTGTCAATAAAAAATATACTTTTCATTGTAATAATGTATCTATCTATAACTCCTGTGTTGCATATTGTGGTCTCTTCTTCACTCACATCTTCAAAAGTTGGAAGGTGGTGGAGTTTGACTACTGATTTTCCCACTCTGCACATTCAAAGTTCTCTCTCCTATTCCTTCAATCATATTTCCATCTTTTGAAGTACATATTATTTGGATTTGCTATCCCTTCTCTCTGTGTGATGCTGTGATCTATTGTCCCTCTGTTTTACTCCAACAATTTGTTGACAATGTCTTAGTTTTGCTCTCTCATTTCTTATTCTCTGATATCTCCATAATAATATATGGTGATTTCAACATCTTAGTTAAAGATACACAATCTCTTTCTTCACCCAAACTACTCTCTCTAACTTTTCTCTGCCAGAGTGGGCCGACTTTTCTGTTCATTCACTAACAGCCAAGCCGACTCCACATAGAGACTGGTCCTCTACATGGGAATGTGAAATTATTATTGAATTCCCACACCAAATGCTGTTAGCACTGGGTCTCTCCTGGAACCCTTGGCAGTTGGGTACCAGGGTTAAAATTTCAAATATAATGCAACATCTTGTGGCTCTATAAAAGCAAGCACACATATAAGTGCAAGTGTGCATGAAGTGCCACAAGTGTGCTCTATCAAAGGTACTTCATTATGAAATAATACGATGTTGCTGATGTTATAAACAAAACAGTTAGGCTAACCCCTTAATGACCAAGTGGAAATAACAACCCTTACATTGACAACATAGTCATCTAGAAAAGATACATAGATGATATCCACTGCATCTGGAAGGACATCAATAAAGACTTCACAAAATTCCTAGGAATTATCACCTATACTGACCTCAATCTACAGATTACATCAAACACGTTGCATGCGGGCGACAGTTGGAGAAGGCTGCACGTTAGATCAGCTCTGTGTCTTTCCTCCCACACAATTATCTGTCCACAATTATAGAACATCTAAAAACTTGTGAAGACAGTGGGAAATTATTGTGGGGGTACAAAGGAGTGTCATCATCACTTCAAAGACAAGGCCATACCATCTATCCCTGGCTTATCTGCATCAACTGACCTACTGTGTACCGAACCCCGGTTTGTCAGTTGGCCCTTCTCCTGCTGAATCCCTGTTTATCTGCATCAACTGATCTACTGTGTACCGACCCGACTTGTCAATTAACCCTTCTCCTGCTGAATCCCTGACTTATCTGCATCAACTGATCTACTGTGTACCGACCCGGCTTGTCAGTTAACCCTTCTCCTGCTGAATCACTGGCTTATCTGCATCAACTGATCTACTGTGTACCGACCCGGGTTGTCAGTTAACCCTTCTCCTGCTGAATCCCTGACTTATCTGCATCAACTGATCTACTGTGTACCGACCCGGCTTGTCAGTTAACCCTTCTCCTGCTGAATCACTGGCTTATCTGCATCAACTGATCTACTGTATACCGACCCGGCTTTTCAGTTAACCCTTCTCCTGCTGAATCCCTGGCTTATCTACATCAACTGATCTACTGTGTACCGACCCGGCTTGTCAATTAACCCTTCTCCTGCTGAGTCCCTGGCTTATCTGTATCAACTGATCTACTGTATACCGACCCGGCTTGTCAGTTCACCCTTCTCCTGCTGAATCCCTGGCTTATCTGCATCAACTGATCTACTGTGTACCGACCCGGCTTTTCAGTTAACCCTTCTCCTGCTGAATCCCTGGCTTATCTACATCAACTGATCTACTGTATACCGACCCGGCTTTTCAGTTAACCCTTCTCCTGCTGAATCCCTGGCTTATCTACATCAACTGATCTACTGTGTACCGACCCGGCTTGTCAATTAACCCTTCTCCTGCTGAGTCCCTGGCTTATCTGTATCAACTGATCTACTGTATACCGACCCGGCTTGTCAGTTCACCCTTCTCCTGCTGAATCCCTGGCTTATCTGCATCAACTGATCTACTGTGTACCGACCCGGCTTTTCAGTTAACCCTTCTCCTGCTGAATCCCTGGCTTATCTACATCAACTGATCTACTGTGTACCGACCCGGCTTGTCAATTAACCCTTCTCCTGCTGAGTCCCTGGCTTATCTGTATCAACTGATCTACCGTGTACCGACCCGGCTTGTCAATTAACCCTTCTCCTGCTGAATCCCTGGCCCTCCACGCCCTAATTCGTTATTATCTTCCACCTTTTCATTGTCTTCCTGCCTTTGTTCTTACCTGTTTTTCACTGTCCCCACTATCTCACTGTTCTGTTACTCTCTCTCCCTACTATGCCTCCCCGCTCTCACTCCATACCCATAATCTCCCCCCGCCCTACCTATCCCGTTCCTCCCCGCCATCCCCCGCGCGCTGCTCATCATGCTAACCTCATCCCCATTTCCCCCCTCTCCTCTCCCCCTTTCTTCTGTGCCCTCTGGAATGCCAGATCCGTCCGCAAGAAGCTGACTGCTATCCACGACCTCTTTCTATCCAACTCCTTTAACCTTCTTGCCGTTACTGAAACCTGGCTCTCCGATTCTGATACTACTTCCCCCGCTGCCTTCTCCTATGGTGGCCTCTCCTTCACCCACTCCGCCAGGCCTGGTGCCCGCCCTGGCGGTGGAGTTGGCCTCCTCCTCTCCTCCACCTGTACTTTTCGCGTCATTCCCCCTGAACCCTCCCTCTCCTTCTCCTCTTTTGAAGCTCACTCTATCCGCCTCTTCTACCCCATCCATCTCCGCGTCACTGTCATCTACCGCCCCCCTGGCCCCACCTCCCTCTTCCTTGACAACTTTGCTAGCTGGCTTCCTCACTACCTCTCCTCCGATCTCCCCTCGATCATTCTCGGTGACTTTAATATCCCCATCGACAACCCCACCTACCCTGCTTCCAGCAAACTGCTCACCCTCTCTTCCTCCCTTGGTCTCACCCAATGGACCTCCTCCTCTACCCACTGCCTTGGTCACTCCCTTGATCTTGTCTTCTCCTACCTATGTAATCTCTCCGACTTCTCCATCTCTCCCTTTCCTCTATCCGACCACCATCTTCTCTCCTTCTCTCTCTCCTCTTCTCCTGCTCCCCTCCCCCTGCCCAAACCTACTCTGTCCATACGCAACCTCGATGCTCTTGACCCTGCCTCTCTGTCCTCCTCTCTCGATACCCTCCTTTCTCCCCTTTCCTCCCAGGCCTGCCCCAACCAGGCGGTCTCCCTCTACAATCACACCCTCACCTCCGCTCTGGACGCGGTCGCCCCTGCCCACTCCGTCCACCCCCGCTGCTCCAAACCCCAACCCTGGCACTCCAAATTTACCCGCTTCCTCCAAAAATGCTCCCGTTCCACCCAACGTCACTGGAGAAAATCCCGCTCCCTGGCTGACTTCCTCCACTTTAAATTCATCCTTTCATCCTACAGCTCGGCCCTCTCACTCGCTAAACAATCTTTCTTTAAATCCCTCATCTCTTCCCAGTCCTCTAACCCCCGCCGCCTCTTTGCCACCTTCAGCACTCTCTTGGCCCCCTCCCCTCCCCTCCCCCCACCCCCTCCTCCCTGACTGCCTCTGATTTCGCCTCCTTCTTCTCCTCTAAAATCGAGGCCATCCGACTTGAAATCTCCTCCTCCACTCTCTCTTCCACCCCTCCCACTCTTCTGTCCTCCCCCCCAACTACCTTCCCCTCCACTCCTTCCGTCCCACCACCGGCGAGGAAGTCCACTCTCTCATTTTATCCTCCCCCCCACTACCTGCCCCTTGGATCCCATCCCCTCCCACCTTCTTCGCTCCCTTTCCCCCACCACCTGCTCCCACCTCGCTCACCTCTTTAATCTCTCCCTCTCCACTGGCATCTTCCCCTCCTCCTTCAAACATGCTCTCGTATCCCCCATTCTTAAGAAACCTAATCTCGACCCCACTTCTCTCTCGAACTATCGCCCCATATCTCTTCTCCCTTTTGCCTCCAAAATTCTCGAGAGGCTCGTCTGCAGCCGTCTCACCTCCTACCTTTCTGAATACTCCCTCCTTGATCCTCTCCAGTCTGGTTTCCGCCCCCTCCACTCCACTGAAACTGCCCTGGCTAAAGTCACCAATGACCTCCTCTCTGCAAAAGCCAGGGGCCACTTCTCCCTTCTCCCTCTCTGCAGCCTTTGACACCGTTGACCACCTCCTCCTCCTTAACACCCTCCAGTCTTTCGGCCTCTCCGGCCCAGTCCTGTCCTGGTTCACCTCTTACCTTACTCACCGTTCCTTCTCTGTCACCACCTCTGGGTCTCTCTCCCCCCCATCCACCCTTCCAGTCGGGGTCCCTCAGGGCTCTGTTCTGGGACCCTTACTCTTCTCTCTATACACCTCCTCCCTGGGTGAACTCATCAGCTCCTTCGGCTTCAGCTACCACCTTTACGCTGACGACACTCAACTATACCTCTCCTCTTCTGATCTCTCTCCCTCCCTCCTCTCTAGGGTGTCCGCCTGCCTCTCTGCCATCTCCTCCTGGATGTCCTCTCGATTCCTCAAACTTAACCTTGCCAAAACTGAGCTCATAGTTTTTCCTCCCTCTCATACCCCATCCCCTTCTGACCTCTCCATCACTGTCGACAACACCTCCATCTCCCCTGTCCCCCAACTTCGCTGCCTTGGTGTCATCCTCGACTCCTCTCTCTCCTTTGGCCCCCAGATCCTCTCTCTTGCTAAATCCTGCCGCTTCCAGCTGTGCAACATCACTCGCATCCGGCCCTTCCTCTCCCAAGATGCCACCAAATGCCTTATCCACTCTCTGATCATCTCCCACCTGGACTACTGCAACCTCCTCCTCACTGGCCTCCCCCACTCTCATCTCGATCCCCTTCGATCCGTCCTTAACGCTGCAGCTAGGCTTATTTTCCTCTCTCGCCGCTCCTCTTTTGTCTCCCCCCTCTACCTAGCCCTTCACTGGCTCCCATTCCCCTTCAGAATCCTCTTTAAGCTCCTCACACTCACCTACAAGGCCCTCACCAAATCCACTGCGCCCTACATCTCCACCCTCCTCTCTATTCATGCTCCATCCCACCCTCTCCGTTCTGCCTCTGACCGTCGCCTCTCTTCCCCCCTTATAACCTCCTCCCACGTGCGTATCCAAAACTTCGCCCGCGCTGCCCCCCTCCACTGGAACAAGCTCCCTCCCTCCATCAGAACTTCCCCTAATCTGTCCAGCTTCAAACGGGCCCTAAAAACCCACCTTTTTCTTAAAGCCTTTCTGTCTCCCACTTAACTTCCTACCTTATCTTCTGCCTCTGTCCCCCTACTCTCCCTCTCTCCCCTGCGTCTCTCTGTCTGTCCACCCCTCCCCTTAGATTGTACGCTCCTCTGAGCAGGGCCATCTCTCCTCCTGTTTCCACCACTTCTAACTCTGCTCTCCAGCTACTTAGCCCGCCTCCTCAAGGGTCCTCCACCCCACGTCCACTCTCGCTCCCTCCTCCCCCCTGGGGGTCTCCCTGTCTTTCGCGCCCTCCTTCTTGGGCCCCGTCGTTTGCGGATCTTCCCTTCCCCTTCCCCGCCCTCTCTAGCTGTGCATTGAGCCTACTGAGTTGCTGTGTTTACTGTACTGTGCTGTCTCCCATTGTATTGTGATTTTGTTTGTCTCTGTACGGCGCTGCAGATGCCTTGTGGGGCCTTATAAATAAATATTAATAATAATAATAATAATAATAAAAACACAAGGCAAACTCAAGTAGATTGTTTAGACCTAGCCATCTTCATTGAACAGGATGTAATCTAGACTAAATCCTATATCAAGTCAGTTGATTATAATAAATTCATCCCAGCTACAAACAATAACAATAAAAAATGTCTCAAGAGCATCCCAGGGTAATTTCAAAAGACTAAGAGGGAATTGCACAAAACACAGAACTTCCAAGAACAAGTTCTAGAACTGAAAGATAAGTTTATACAGGGGAGATATAATCATGAACATGTCATGTCATGAAACTTTTAACCTATAGCAAAATGAAGATAAAATAATAAAAATAAGTCTAATTTATCAGTGAATACAACAGACAGCACAAGCAGATGGATAATATCAAAAAGCACAGGCACATCCTCCTACAAGACAACAAATTTAAGGATGTCTCACCACACTAACACGAGGTGATATATATATAAACCTTTCTGCATATTGTAAATGTCGGCATTTAGCCTGGCGACAATGTCCTGTCAGTAGGTTAAGTGCTGGCATTCTCTCATTCGCAATTTTGACTGCCACCGCTGGATTTTACATTCATATGGGTGTTATGGAATTCAAATCACAAAAGTCATTCATTCAAAAAGCATATTCCCCAAAATAAATGAATTAATGAACAACCCCCTTTCAAGGAATAATCAGCACCAATGCCAAAGCCTTAGTTGGTTGCCAGTAACACAGCGGGACAAAGACAGAGTCCTCCTGCAAAAGCTGCAACCATCATGAGGCTGTGCAAGGTTGGGCTGTCCTCATTATAACAAAGAAATGTGCAAGGTGGGTTATCCCTGTCATAATGGGACAATAACCCAGCCTGGTGAACACAAAACAACATTCATAAGGGAATTGGTCCCACAAAAGATGTGCAGTTACCCCAGGGCAAATCTACCCCATGATAAAAAGCACTGGGGCTCTTCTGGGAACCTGTTCGCAACTTGATACCAGGGTAATGTGTTTCAAGAGTTAAGTAAATCTGTGGAACTACAATTACTAGCAATCCCTGACAGTTATTAGCTGCTTGGGAGTACTGGGGTTTGAAGAAGTCTTAGTGCCAGAATGCCCTGACAGCCAAAGCCAGCTGGAATATGTTGCTCCAAAAACCTACCTAATAGAAAAATACATAACTACCAACTTTCAAACTACTTAAATTTAAAAAAAAGAACCCCCCCAAGACCTTGTTAACTATGTCATTAACCCAGATTAACCCAGCTGCCCCTTATGAAGCCCGTCTGAAAAATGACATAGAATTAAATGGGTCTTCCTAAGTTTAGTGTTCTATACTGCAGTGGCAGAACTACCATTATTGCTGCAGGTGCCATTTACCGGGGTCCATGAAGATAATGGGTCCTCTCCGTCTCACTGCACCGGGGCCCCCAACTCGCTAGTTCCACCTATGATGTAGTGCATATTATGCATTTTTGTGTAGAACAAGTTTCAGTAATTTTATTGGCAAGTCCACTCTTATGTGTATAATGCCTTACAATACCTATTCGATCTGACAGTGTGCACTGTTATTATAAAAAATGTTATAGTCAAATAAAACAACTCACATTGATTATCAATGTAATATGAGATAATATTAACTCATGCATTAAAAGTTTTGAAAAAAAACATAGGATGTGATTTAGGCTGGGTATACGCTACTGTGTTTTCAGCCAATTATTGGCCCAATTAGACGATAAATGTCAATAGTGTGTACCCTGGGCCAATGAACGATTATTCTTTCAAAGCCCATTGAATCATTGAACAAGATTTTTAAACTGAACTAAAAATCTTGATCGGCGATGGAACAATGTTCCAATCTGCAGAGTGTATGCACACACCTCACGACTGTCTTTGCCTTGTCCTCACAGTGGCTCAGCTGTCACTCCATTCAGGCACGTCCAGCTCAATGGAAAAAAGAAATGCACATATGAGCTGGTGGAAAGGGGCGGGGAATGGAGATATTACAGGAGGGATTGTGCAATGAGACAAACATTGTGATGACGCCAATTCGCAATGCACTTTGGTTCTCCTCAGTCGATTATACTTTAGAAGTTGACCACTGATACTACTAGTGTGCTTGAAAGTGAGCACTCAGAAGTTAATGGCTAAGGGCTATGGTTGCCATTGCGTGCTTCCTCCTGTTGATGACATAATAAGCAGGTTAGGTACCAAGATGCACCTGTCTGGTGGGTACAGCAGTATCACTGCACTGTGGACTACTTTCTTGGATGATTCCTCTGAGTTGCAGCCAATGGTTATGATATATGAAGAGCACAGATCTGAAGGTAATCGTATGCAATAGGTATAGTGTGTACACATAAATCATCATGCTGATTGGGACTTTTTTATCTGTTGTTGGTAAAATGGCTAAAACTATCGCATCATTAGAATTTTCTTGCAGTGTGTACCCAGCCTTAAACTTACAACCTCAAATACTGTTGCTTACATTTACTGTTGGAATTCTTCTTCCATGTTGTAACATGCTTATCAAAATGGTCACTGAGCTCTATTTTTGTTGAGTTCATACTTTTCTGTGTGTATTGTAAAATTCTTATCTGATTGAAGGCTGGACCGAGACATCTCCACTTATAATGCCAGGGTGGTCTCTCAGATGCTTCTACACATTAGTGAGAATATATTCTTTCTTATCAGTAATGTACCAATAGCGAGTCTGAAAATATGTTTATACTCATTAATAAATTGATTCTAAGACCCTTTGTGCTCTGAGTATAAAACTGGAATACAGCCAGAGAGACCCTTGCCTCATGACTGGACCTTGATGAAGAAAGGTGCCTGTTGTTTTTCCAGCTTTCGTGTGAAAGAGGGGTCCTGGAAATTTACTGTTACTTGAACAAATTGGAATCTAAGTATTTGATTTACCTTATATTTTATGTTACCTTTATTGTAAAAATAAAGGTAAACTTCACAAAGACATACATTCTTTAATTATAATTCAGGAAAGTCTGATCACTGGGCATACGATAACCCACTCCCTTTGATTTTATTGTGGCAACTACGATTTATCTGCCATACTTAGAAAAGATTTTGATTTTATACGAGAACTCTAATCCCCCCAGTGAGTGTTTTTTAAATACACATGTCTTTTGTGTTTCTGTTTTTGGTTTTAATATTTCACATTTTCTTTCGCAAAAATGATGTCCCATTATTTTTATTTCATAATTAATAACAGTTGCGTTTTAGGGTGTTTAGCCTTTTCTTATCAAACTCTGTTTCATTTCTCTTTTTCCATAAATTACTCACAAGGCTAGCACCCCCTCCTGTATAAAATTGAATTCATTCAGGAGATATAAATACCACACAGGAGGTTCCCCTTTTCTCTTTTTTTCTCCTTGTGCGGAGCATTCCTTTCTAGTTTCTTGGTAGTGAGCAGAGCAGCACCGGCATGAGAACTAGCCAAGCGACCAGCATCCCCATCCTGATCCTACCCACTAACACTACACTACGGCACTGAACTCCTCACACTACACCATACAGCACTGCACCTACCCACTCACACTACACTTCTACAGAATTGAACTTACCCCCTCACTACATATCTACACCACTGCATGTACCCCCTTCACACTACACCTCTACAGCACTACACCAACCCCTCACACTACACCTCTATAGCACTGCACATACCCCCCTCACACTACAGTACTGTACTGCACCCCTCTCACTGCACGTCTATAGCAGTTCACAACACCTCTCACAATTCTAATAGTCTATGTAACCCATTGCATCCCTTAATAATACCAAAGTATGAGCCCATAACCTTGATCCCTAAACCCACCCAAGAGACATGAACTGCAACTAGTATCCCTCTCCTCACACAGGAGAACTGTATCCCTAAGTATACATTGTTCAGTTAATTCTCTACACTGCATCTCAAATACCCCTCCCACACTACATATCTCATTTCACTGTTTCACTCCCACACTGAATCACATGCACCCCTCATACACTGCACTCTCATTTCACTGCTTCACTTCTGCACCCATCACACTACACCCCTTTACAAAACTTCCCTGCACTCCTCACCCACTTCTCTGCTCTTTCACCCACTTCCAGGTTCGCCATTAGGGGGGTACGGCCAGAACAGCTGTAAGAGGCCCGGACAGACAATAGTGTTTATCCGGGCACCCTGAACTGTCTGAGCCCCTTAGTCTGACCAATCTGCCCCTCGCGATGCTCCAAGATACCGTTAGACTAGGAGTATGTACAGCACGTTGATGTCATAACTGTGCGTTATGCTCCCATTCTATCAGTGACCAGGAGCCGTAGCATCGCTTCAGGAAAAAGGTAAGTTTATTGAGCATTTATTATGATGGAGGGGCGTTTATTATGATAGGGGCGTTTATCATTAATTAGAACTGGGCCCCACAGATTCTGATGGCAGCCCTGTCTAAAGGACACATTCTGATTTTTAGACTACAGAGAAGCTACAATAAAAGTGCTTGGTAATCTGCCAGTCGGCAATATGTGTGTGAGAGATCGGCAGTACTGTCAGAGATCGTGCAGTAATGATTTTAGTGAAATCTGTCGACAGGATTCTCACGTCCTGTTCAATGCAGCACATCAGCAGTTCTTTAGACTGAAATATAATAGTCACTGAAACAAAGATTGTTTTTTTTTTGTTTTTTTTTAATTATTCACCTGCCCTGCATTTTTAAAGGATTTGTGCACTTATGCTGGGCACTGTCCTGATAGCACACAGCCGGTGGGAGCATTGAGTGCTGTAGAGAGACAACCAATCAGAGATTACCATCCTGCTCACTGTCACTGCTGACAGTGAGAGCAAGCAGCACGATCAGTGCTCGGGTCAACACTCTGCCTTCCCCACATACTTCTTGATTCGATCTGTCCTTTTATTTGCGCCATGTACTTTCCCCGTGTCTCCACTGTCACGGGGCCCCAGCCAGCACCTATGAGCAGGATTGGGACCACCTCTGGCTCCCTGTTCTCCTCAGACTCCAGCACAACCCTTTCTAAAGTACATTGTACATAGCTGCATACTTACATTACCCCATTAAGAGCAGCGTTATCAGCGTCGCCTATCTCACTGATGTCATCGAGTAGCGCTGGCGTCTTTCTGCATCGGGATTGGCTGAAGCCAGTTCACAAAAGGGTCATCATGGATCCTCGTCGGGAATCAGCCCTCCGGACTGAAGATGTTGGGGTAAGTGTTGTCGGTGTACTCAGCACCGTTAGGCCGTACCCCACCCCCAGGCCATGGGCGCTGTGGTGTTGGTGATGGCGACTTCAGGCAATCAAAGCTTTTTGATTCTGCTGCTTCTAACAGCTGTTTGGTCCTTTCATCTCAGCCAAGCTGAAAATGCAGCCATACCTATGGTACATGTCAAAGAGAGTGGGTGGCTGGCTTCACATGAGAATACAAATATGGCTGACTATTTACGCTAAGAGATTTCATTTCTAAGCTGGAGAAATTAGCCATATTTTCTATCCACAGGGGGGCTGGTTAGTGTTTTGGGGCTGAGAGGGGGCACCCTGTAGTATTATTAGTGCTGGCATTTCAAAGTTTAATCTCTCTGAGTGGTGCCAAAGTGGCTGTAACAGATCCATTTAAACTTCCCGCCCCTCAATGACGTCAGTTAATTTATTCACTGTACTGAGCTTTGGGCTGGAGATTTAAAAGTGCTCTGAGGTTCCTGCAGTGATCACCTATCTATCATCTATGTTCTTTGCAGATAGCCAGCGAGGTAAGTAGCGAGTAACATAACACAGCTCTCCTTATAGCAGCCCACACGCTTTACTCCTGCCTTCCTCAGAACCTGAATTTGGGGAGAACACGATATTCACAAGCTGCGCTTAACATGGAAAACATGAGCCACTTGGTGTATGCCATTGCGTGGCTCACTAACATGTCACACACTTGCTGTCCTCATACTGCACTACCTGTCACTCACTGCCCTGGAAATTGCACTGTTTTACAAATAATATAATTACATAATATTCTCTTTCATTTTGAACCTCATTTAACTGTACGCCAATAGATGCACAGGTGTAGATATGTTTACATATACTTACTATATATACGTTTATTAAATTCACAAAACGTCTTGCTGTGTCTGCGAGATGTGAAAGGATCAGTGGTAGTATATCTATTTTATCTTTTTGAGTTGTGTTGGGTTGAAAGCAATCAAAGCATGAGTGCTTGATTTTGCCTTTCTTTTTGCAAAGATATGATGCTTTTGTTTGAGTTGTATGGCTCTATGTGCTGGGGCTTCTTGCATTCCCGAGCTCAGTTACATTTATCTCTGCTAGGAGAGGGAAAAGTCTGGCTGCTATAGATGGATATACACTACAAGTTGTCACACTGGCTGCACTCTGGAGCTATGTGTCAGATAGTGTGCAGTATAGTACAACGTGCAGTATAAATCTCTGTGTTGTCCACTGCACTGTGGATAAATTTCTTCTAAAGTACTGTCAATCTCAGTGCATTGTACTATATAACTGCAGAGCGTATGTATATTTAGCCAAGTGGCAATCTCATTCCCTGCAGTATCTGGAAGTAATGGTTCTCAGTGGAATGCATAGGACGTAGAGAGATGCACTCTGCCAGAGACATTTAGAAGTAAGTTGCAGCACGCATATGAGGGAGAGACAGCAAGCTGACTGTGATCATCTGATAGTGGAGACAACATGGCAGCATGTGGACACAGAGAACACTCTTGGCAAATCTCCATTGGAAACCACGAGATAAACTTCTGTCCACTAGGAAAGCCACCAATAGCTGGACTTTGGGTAAGACAGAACAATTTACATTTACAATTTAAGGGACTAATAGAAGTCAGCTTGTATAATACAGATCCATTTATTCTCTTATTGTTTCGATGGAGAGTCTCTGAGATGATTCTATTCAGATTGTTCATATTGACAAGTACTTTTCTACCTTTGGAAAACTAATTGGTGTCCATAGCTGAGTGGCACTTGTTTGTACTAGTATTACTATACCCCCCAGGTAAAAGCGAACATAATGATATTATTCACTTATATTTGTGTACACTTATTATTATTTCTATTTCATACACACATGGTCTATATTTGCCAACTCCCCTCAGACACACAACTGAATATCTCTCTGGATTTCTTACCAAACACACAGACTGTAGAGCTAATTTGTTTTTTTTTATAGTTGTTGTAATCAAGGATGTTGGATAGTGGTGCAGAGGCTGTGACAATTGAGAGAAAAGCTGGTGCGCAGGGGGTGATGTGTGATAAAAGCTGGGGCACAAGATGTGATGTGATAAAAAATCATGGGCACATAGGAGTAATGTAAAAGAAAATGATACTGCTGCATAGGCTGTGACAATTGAAAGAAAAGCTGGTGAGCAAGTGGTGACATGTGAAAGAAAAGCTGGTAAGCAAGGGGTGACATGTGAAAGCAAAACTGGTACGCAAGGGGTAACATGAAAGAAAAGCTAGGGTATGGTGTGGCATGAGAAAGAAAAGCTTGTGTACAGGAGGTGACAATTAAGAGAAAAAAGTTGGTGCACAGGGGTGACGTGAAAAAAAAGCTGGTGCTCAAGGTATGATATGTTAAAGAAAAGCTAGTGCACAAGTGGTGATGTGAGACAAAATCTGGTGCTTAGGCAGTGATAAGTGAGAGAAAAGCTGGTGTGAATGGGGGGTGACGTGAGAGAAAAGCTGGTGCGCAGGGGGTGACATGAGAATAAAGCTGGTGCACCTGGCGAAGGCATGTGTGCATGCAATCACAAAGCTGGTGGGCATTGAGGTATGTGTGAGAGAAAGCCATGCACTGGAAATGGAGGGTGCTAGGTTTAGAGAAAATGTTATTAAAAATTACTTTATCAAAATGATAGTGAATAGGTGGGATAGTCATCCAACAGAGGTGGTAGAGGTTAGCATATCAGAGCTATAAGACTCTTGATTTTAGGGATTAAGAAAAATAGTGGAAATTAGATGGGCCAAGTTATTCTTAATGGCCGTACAATGCTAGGCTTATAAATTTATTATCAATATTTTTACTTTACAAAACACCATGAAATTCCATAGACAAAAAACCTTATGGTTTAACATGTCCGATTCTTCCCTCCAATATTGTGCCTGCTCCTAAAAGATACCTGCAATACATGCCTTCTCACCAAATATGGTTCCTGCAGCTGACAGATCCCTGCAGAGAATCTCTCTGTGCAGTTTGATAAAAGATTTCCCAATAAAGTCTTATTGGCTTTATGTATCCTTAAAAGTTAGCTTAGGGCTTGTAAAAGAATGTAATGGCAAACATTACTTACTGAAAACCAAACTAAGCCGAGGATTATACACCAATTTAATGTAATTTAACTCTAATATTATTTTGTAGTTCTACTTTTTTATGAAGTTGCTCTACTGTCTCTTTCTAAGACACGCAGGCCCTAAACTACGATAAAGCTAAACTAAGAAAATGTAATAGTACTGCATGTGTGTATTCCAGTGAACACACAAATCTGTGAATTAGCAGCTCCACCATTTGTGAGTGACAGCAATCTCACTCCATAATAGTGCTGAATCTGCAGCTAACCACAGGATGTGATGGCATACCATATCTGTATTGCAAAAGTAACACGTCCATTAAGGTTTCTGCCTTAATCGTTGTAATTTCATTGCTTTTTGGAGTTTGAGTGGAATAGTTTTAATAGATTTCTTACATTTTAGATGGTGTGCAGGGAACTTTAATCGCATGCCAAACCGTAAGGTTTTTTGTCTATGGAATATATATATATATATATATATATATATATATACATATATTAACGTATATATATATATATATATATATATATATATATATATATATATACACACAAGTTAACCCGTGCATGATACTCATGCATTCTAGTCAAATCAAGCTACTTAAGGTGTTAAAAAGGTTCTTGTCATGCATTTGGGCCTAGCCCAGGCCTCCTCAGGGGAAGAGCGTTACTTCCCGACGTAAGCGCCATTTTTTAACGTGGTTTTGTCCACATGTCACCACCTCATCATTTTTCTCCATCAACTCATCCTTCATCTTCATCGCCACATCCTTCATCAAGCTACTTAAGGTGTTAAAAACTCCCCACTGTCACCCCCGGCAACCACCAACCACTCCCAACTGTCACTTCTCCTTCAAGAAATATATAGGTCAGTGTATAACTCTGCCCAGCAGGTGGTGCTGCAGCTTGGTTTTTTTTCCCCACACACGCCACTAGGCATTTATATAGTAGATATATATATATATATATAGCCCCTCTTTCATGTTTCTGTCTGTTTGTAACCCAGTGCTGGGGTTGAATCCAAACCTCAATCACATGTTTACCAAGCCTCATTTTCAGTTCTGTTTCAGGAGCTTAGTATAACTTTATTTTTGATTGAAAGTTCACTTTAGATACAAGGAGCTGTTGGTGACTGTTCTAAATTCTACCCAGAGTGAGAATATTTACATTAAAAAAAATTTTTTTTTTATCTTTATATCACATGAAAACATGAATACATAAATACATTTATATTGCACATTATTTAAATTATTAGAAAAACAGGTAAGTACTAAATAATTCAATTTTAAAGAAGCAGTGTAAATCAGTTTCTAAGCATATTAATGATTATCATTGATCCTGAAACTGCTAAGAAATCTCAAAAAATATTATTTCGGTATTGAAATGCCAAGCCTCTTTCTCCTTTCCTCCCAAGTCCCATTTTCAGTTCTGTTTTGGAACTTAATATTGTAATATTTTAAAGCAAGATATCAATTCAGATCAGAAGATATGTTAGTAATTTCTATATGTTCTACCAAAAGAATAAATATTTTTGTTGAAGAGATACTTTATGGATTTATTATAAATATATAAATAAATAAACATAAGGACTATATATATTATTATAATATGTCCTTTTAAGGAAATTGGTAAGTACTAGATAGTCCAGCTTCAAAAGAACATTATGGATTGGTTCTTGAGTGTAATGATAAACTATCTTGTGTTCTTTGAGGAACTAATATTGATTCACAAATGACAATATAGGGTTATTCTAAAAAGTACCAAAGTTCAAAGTCCTTATAAAGACCAAAAGGAGTCAAACTATTTAGTTTATAAATCCTCACTATCTCTCCAAATCCCTATATCTCCAGTTTTTAAACAACATTTCTATTGCTAGCAAAATATTGAAATCATTAGAACAGTTGTGTTTATTTTTAAAATGAGAGGATAGTGAGAGTGATTCATAACCAATTTTAATGTTTCTTAAATGTTCATATAATCGCTTTTTTAGAGGTCTAGTAGTTTTTCAAACATAAAACAATCCACATGTACATTCAAGGATGTAAATAATATTGGATGAGTTACACAAATTGAAGTGGTTAATGTCACTGAAATACTATCTATATATTTTTACATTAAGGTAAATATATACTTATAAATGAGACACACCTGTAACATATATACATAGATATGTAGTTGTATTATAAAAAAAAAAATCAAAATTATTTACAATAAAGTTTTGTATGTCTTTCATACCTCTTACTTATTTTCCTGAAGGCATGTGGTTTTAGCTTTTTCAGTTCACTCCATGGCATTAGAGATGGTGCTGTAAATTATACAGTTTTTGGAGGATCTTCATCTGGATTCCCTGAAGGCTCTACTCTTTACTGCATTAGCTGCATGCATTTATTATATTAACAGTCCCATGGGGGCTATCTGTCAGATTAGTTAAGGATAAGGAGCTCCACCACGCTGAATTTTTTTGCCCACATCATTGCTCACAACTCCTTCAACAAATTTAGTTAAATTATTATCCTACATGCATCACAAAGGTGTGCATCTTTACATTATCACTCCGATACAAGTGTCTGTGTCTGCACGGAACAACTCCTGAAGTAGTCTTCATATAGAATTGTTCTATGTTATGTAGCAAGTTGAACACATTGCGCATCTTTGCTTCGGACAGATCAAAACCTTATTTAATGGCAGCTTCTTGTTTCATCCACAGATCTGCCTCCCACTAAATGTTCTTTGTTTTGTTCACTATTCTGTAAACTTTAGAGACGTTTGTGCGTGAAAATACCAGGAGACCAGCATTTTTTGAGATACTCAAACCACCCCATCTGACACCAACAATCATCTCACAATCATTTAGATCACATTTCTACTAAATATTTTGGCACTCATGGGTCTTCATGATGATACAGATTTACCTCCAACCAAGACTCAGCAGCAAGCAATGTTATAGGGATGTATTAAGCTCCTTTCTCATACCTCAGAACTCAGTCACTATAACAACTGAAAAAACTATGTGTGCGCATAGTAATATATGTATCTGTGTGAATGGAAGCCGGAACACCTACCTGTGAACATGTCACCGTTCAGACCCGCAGATCAGACCGGTATGTTACTTATTTCCCCCCCGGGCTCCTCTTCCCCGGATGAACGCCTCAGTCTCCATCGCAGTTGTCATCTTCTCGGGTTCTGCGCATGTGCAGATCTGGCGGTTCTATTCATTCAGGTTCAGACACTTATCAACTGATTGATCCACTATAAAAGGCACCTCCCAAATTCCTTGTGTGCCAGATCTTCAGGTCTCTCCTCCTGGTTAGAAGTGTCTAAGCCTGGCTCCTGTTCCTCCTGCTTCCTTGCTGTTTGGACTCCAGTGCTTTGATACCTGGCCTGCCTCCAGCTTCACAGGATCTCCTCAGTAACTACTGCTGCAGAACCTCTTATTTGCTGTGTTCCTGACTCATAGGCACTGTCCAGTTCCACAGGAGGTCCTCAGTAACTACTGCTGCAGAACCTCTTAGTCTGGTAGGATTGATATCCCATCCCACTAGTGATGGAACTATTTGACAGTATTAAGGGGGCTCAAGTATTCACCAAATTAGAACTGTGTGAAGCTTACAATTTCATCAGAATCCGCAAGGGTGATGAATGGAAGACCGTTTTTAACACCAGAGATGACCACTAGGAGTACCTGGTCATTGGTAATGCCCTTTGGCCTCAGTAATGCTCCAGCGGTGTTCCAGAGTTTTGTTAATCAAATCTTCAGAGATCTCTTATACTCCTGTGTTGTAGTATATTTGGACGATATACTAGTGTTTTCTCGAGACTTACCCTCTCACTGCAGGCAAGTGGCTGAAGTACTTACCAGACTACGAAAGAATCGGTTATTCTGCAAGCTCGAGAAGTGCTCTTTCGAAACCCACCAAACAACCTTCCTAGGTTATATTCTATCTGGTTCTGGCCTGAAAATGGATCCAGAAAAGGTGTGCACCATTCTTAATTGGCCTCTTCCCTCTGGGATCAAGGCAAATCAACGTTTCCTTGGTTTTGCCATTTATTACAGGCAGTTCATCCAATGTTACTCCACAATAGTCTCACCTATTGCAGCTCTTACACGAAAGGGAGCGGAAACTACAGTCTGGTCCCCTGAAGCAGTTGAAGCTTTTAGAATCCTTTTCCTTTTCTTATGCACCCATTGTCAGACAACTGGATCCCACCTTACCCCTGTTTGTGGAGGTTGATGCCTTGGCTGTAGGAGTAGGAGCAATACTCTTCCAGTTCTTCTTCCCAGGGAAGAAGTGTCAACCTTGTGCTTTCTTCTCTTGTAAGTTCCTACCAGCAGAGATAAACTATGCCATCGTGGACAAGAAGCTCCTAGCCATGAAATTAGCAATCTCAGAGTGGAGGTATCTTCTGGAAGGCTCCCAGTTTCTTGTTAACATCATCACTGATCGTAAGAACTTACTTTATCTTCAATCTGCTCAGTGCCTAAATCCACATCAGACACGTTGGTCTCTTTTTTCCAGGTTTAACTTATTACCTTTAGACCTGGTTCAAAGAACAAGAAATAAGATGCACTTTCTCGAGCATCTCTCCATGAGCCTGAATCTTTGGAGTCCCCCTCCCCGTCTAATCCTAGATCCTAAGACACTCCAAACTACATCCAATACCATCTCCCCTATTCCTCCACGGGCAAAACCTTCCTCCCTCCTCCTCCTCTCCATAAGAGGTCATGCAGGAGTTGTCAAGACCATTGAGATACTCTCCAGGAACTATTGGTTGCCTACTCTTCGCACCGATACCAAGCAGTTTATGTCAGCCTGCAGTATTTGTGCACAGTATAAGACTCCCCGGTCGAATCCTGCAGGAACCTTAATCTTGCTACCTCTTCCATACAAACCATGGTCATTCATCTCCATGGATTTTATTACAGACTTCCCTCCTAGCAAGAAGTTCAACACAGTATGGGATATTGTGGACCGGTTCTCCAAAATGGCTCATTTTGTGCCCCTCATAGGGTTACTTTCGGCCTCCCATCTGGCCCAATTGTTTGCAAAGGAAGTATTCTGCCTTCATGGCTGTAATTGTGTCGGACCGAAGCGTTAAGTTAACCTCCCGATTTTGGAGAGCTCTTTGCAAAGTACTCAACATCCAATTCAATTTCTCTATGGCCTATCACCCACAATCTAACGGTCAGAGGGAGAGAGTAAAACAGGACCTCGAGACGTTCATCCGGATTTACTCCTCAGCTACCCAACCTGCTACCCTGAGCGGAATTCACTCACAATAATCTTAATCATGAGTCAACTTCTTCCACTCCATTCTTTATTGTTTATGGCCATCATCCAAATCTTTCCAGATTTTCTGCCCTCCAACCCACCCAAGAGCCGACAGTTGATAATCTCTATCAAAATTTCTGCTCCATTCCAAGTATCTCAAACAATCCTCCTCCCATTACAAACATTTTGGTCACAGGAAACATTGGGCCATTCCGCCACTGAAGATTGGCGAGAAGGTGTGGCTGTCCACAAACAATATCCGCCTCAGAGTACCATGTATGAATTTTGCTCCTCGGTTCATTGGTCCCTTCAAAATCCTTCGAATCATTAATCCTGCATCAGTTAAACTCAAGCTTCCTGCTTCCCTTTGCATTTCTGATACCTTTCATGTGTCCCTTGTCAAACCTCTTATCATCAACCGGTTTTCTTCTAACAGTGTGCCTCCATCCCCTCTCCCTGCTTTGCAAGGAGAAGAATTTTAAATCAAACAGATTCTGGATTCCAAGCTCTCTCATAGGAGAATCAAATACCTCGTAGATTGGAAAAGATTCGGTCTTGAAGAATGTGCCTGGATCATTGCCTCTGATGTTGACGCCCCCTCCCAGTAAGAAGATTTCATTCCAAAAATTCCAGGCCTTAGGTGTCCAACGTCAACTTTTAAAAGGTGTGTACTGTCACCACTGAGACCCGCTCATAAGACAGGCATGTTACCTACCTCACCACGCGTTTTCACTTCCCCGAACGAACGCAGCGGTCTCCATCGCGGTTGTCATCTTGCTGGGTTCTGTGCATGCTGCTGCTGCAGAACCTCTTATTTGCTGTGTTCCTGACTCATTGGCGCTGCCCAGCTCCACAAGATCTACTCAGTAACTATTACTGCAGAATCTCTTATTCGCTGTCTTCCTGACTCATTGGCGCTGCCCAGCTCCACAGGGTCTCCTCAGTAACTACTACTGCAGAACCTCTTATTCGCTGTGTTCGTGACTCATAGGCGCTGTCCATCTCCACAGGATCTCCTCAGTAACTACTGCTGCAGAACCTCTTATTTGCTATGTTCCCGACACATTGGCGCCTCCAGCCACACAGATCTACCTCTATAGTCGTTGCTAGAACATTTTATCTGCTGTTTTCCTTTGTACTCTTGGCTCTCCTTCTTGTTTCGCCTGCTGCCCTGTGAGAGGACCACAACCTGTGGTTGGGGAGCTGCTAAGTCCATACTCCCTTGCAGGAGTCCCTGGTGAAAACCTCCCTCTCTGTTGGACTCCGGGCCTCAGAAAGAGAGTGGTGCTAAAACGGGCAAACACTTCGAGCATTCCTAGACCTCCGAGCTGTAACAGAGCAATAAAACAACTACCATAGTAACATAAATAAACAATAAGCCCTCATGATGGTGCAAACATCAGTCTTAACCAGGGAGATTGTATACAATCTGAATAACTGTTATTTATCTAATATGCAAGTTAAAGGTACTTAAGAATTAGTCGACTGTTCTATAGTCCTATATCCTTTCTTAATACAGGTGAAAAATGTGTGGATTACTTATGAATCTTACAAAACATAAATAATAATGAACCATACACTCAGTATAATAGCAAAAAATGGGGAAAGGTATAGACAAATGTAATCACAAATACCCTAAGGGGAAGTAAGATATTAAATTCTCACACAACAAAATTTAAGAAATATAGAAGATTATAGAAAATGATGTAAAGATAATTGCTCTGGGACTAATGAGTCAAGTTCATGTATTTATTTAACTTTGCCTCTCAACAATGATTTTTTTTTTTTATCATCTCCTCTGGGAGATAATGGAACATGGTCAATTAGCATGTATCTAATTGAATTAGTTGTGTGTCTCTCCCTCACAAAATGGCCTGCAACTGACTAGTCACTCAATCCACAATTCAAAGCTTTCTTAACTGCCAACAAATGTGTAGATATGTGTTCTCTAAAACTTCTTTCCATCTTACCAACATAAATTTTACCACTTGAGTACAAGATAACATAAATCACAAATGTATTAATACAGAATAAAATAGTGTCTAATCTGATTTATGAGACTTTGGTTGTATTAAGCTGTCACCAACAAGCTAATATTTACAGGTGGTATAATGAGCACACTTTTCAGATAACATATCCTTCACATTTCTCCCTTTTTTTAAAGCATGGTGACCATAGTCTGAGGTCTGTGACCATTTCCATATTCTTAAAGGATAACTTATCAATACCAAATCGGTTATTAAGATTTTTATCCAAAAGGTCACAATCGGCTAATAAGAACAGTATTTGTAATAAACATACCTCATATGCACCGTAATCTGAATAGGACAAACAGTGACATTCATAGGTGTTAGTTAATGTAATGGGTGATTCTTAGTGACCTATTTAAGAAGTGCCTTGCCGAGACTGTGATGTGGCTTGAAAAAGAAGTTTTAATACATCTCCAAAATGTTGCTGCACAATGCCTGCTGCTGAGTCTTAGTTGCAAGTGTATCTGTATCATGAAGCCCTGTTTCACCTGTGCATTTTTACATGTTATGCTTCCTATAGAGTTAGTCATGGTGTAGCTGGGCAGTAAAAACTAGTTTGGCTGTATCCCATTTGTTTGTCTGCATATACAAATACCACAACAGTGCAAGACAAGCTCTAGTAGTGTAACACACTGTTTTGTAGATATTGATGCATGGCTATGTCTGGAGCAAAAATGTGTCACTTGTGTTACATAACATTGTATTGGTAGATGCATAAGACTCGACTGGCTCCATTTAGTTCAATATAATCTATCCACCAGGTCCAGTAAGTAATGAAAATGTGTCATATGCATAACAATGCACTCAGAGAAAAAAAAAACATTTGTTAATATTGTACCACACTATCTAATATATAAAAGCCTAGTGGCGTGTGTTAGTCTGTGTCTGTGTGGAAAAAAAAAAAAGCTGCAGCGCCACCTGTTGGGCGGAGTTATACACTGACCTACTAAATTCTTAGTGTGTGTGGGAAAAAAAAACTCAGAAAGGGCTGAAATTTGGTATACTAAGATGTTTTCAATTTGTTAATTTAATTTGTTAATTGTCAAAAGTGTTTATAAAGATTTAAAAAAAAATATATATATTTCTTGAAGGAGAAGTGACAGTTGGGAGTGGTTGGTGGTTGCCGGGGGTGACAGTGGGGAGTGGTTGGTGGTTGCCGGGGGTGACAGAGCGAGAGGAGTGTGATACTCAGGACCGCTGAGAGAGATCCCTGTGTCTGGATAGACATCTGGATAGATGTGGCGATAAAGATGAAGGATGAGGTGATGAGAAAAATGATGAGGTGGTGACATGTGGACAAAACCACGTTAAAAAAGGGTGCTTGCGTTGGGAAGTAACGCTCTTCCCCTGAGGAGGCCTGGCCTAGCCCCAAATGCATGACAAGAACCTTTTTAACACCTTAAGTAGCTTGATTTGACTAGAATGCATGAGTATCATGCACGGGTTAACTTGTATTATATATGGTGGCATATGGCTGCAGCATAAGCAAAGATGCACCATATCCAAAACATAACACTATGCTAGAACAAATCAGTAGTCTGTAATTTTAGTCTGGGCTATCTAAAGGTAGTTGTGTTTCTCTCTTATGTTTTTCTTTTTTTCATTGTATTTCCATTTGGATTACATTGTGGATGAAGCTTTTCTATGGTCTATTTTAGAAAGTAGATTCCTTTTGGATTTAAGTATTTAATAAAGTGGTTAACAAGGCATTTGAAGAGTTTTTATTTCAATTAGCTGGTTTTTTTTTTTTCTGTAAGGTAGTTTGTTGAACTAAATAGTCTAGTTCTACAAGCACCAGCATGCATAAGCAGTAAGATATTGCCAGCGCTTGCTGGGAATTGTAGTTTGACAAAGATATTTAATTTTGTCAACAATTGAACCCATTACACTGGCACTGCCCAGTCACTGGTAGTTAAAAAGTGCCTCAGTGCTTTTCATTATGGGACTGGTAAGCCCTAGGGGAGGCTGCAAATTTTTTGAGCCATATTTCCCTCAGGAATTCTACCACATGCTGACCAAAATGGGGCTGGCTTCACAATATGAAAGAAGGAGTGAACGCTGCGTGCCTCCCCGTTATAATGTTACCAGCATACCCTGTTTTCTGCATTTGCAGGAGGACCTCACATTCTTTCTCCTCCTGCATTAGCTATAACCAACCCAAACTATGGTACATAGTTATGCTTAAATTGATTCACTGCCATATTATAACTCAATGCATTAGAATCATGAATAGTGTCAAATTAAAGCTTGCTAAATTTTTTAATTGTTTTTCCAAAGCCTATTTTTAACTCAACTAAATATCATAGTAGCTTAAGTTCCCAACCCAGCTTATAAATATTATAATTGCCTCTTTTTTTATTCAAATTAATACTGTAGTAGGTGTGTGTTTAATTATTTTACAATAGTATTTTAGTTGTGACAGAAAATTATCTGTCTTTTTAGCTTCTTTTCCACTCAAATTAATAGCCAATGTGTGTGGTTGAGATGATTTTAATATACTTTATACTAAAAGGGCCCAAATGTCTCTGTCTTACAAACTGATTTATAATTTAATAAAATTGCATTGATTGTAATTAAATGTATTTTAATATAATCAATATGCCATAGTTCATATATTATAATTTGATTTATGATCCAGGGGGCTCATTTAGAGTTGGACATATTAGTTTTTGTTGCATGAAAATACACATTTCTGTGCTATGGTTTTGTACCAAAATGCATTGTAGATTTAGATGCATCTTAGACTTATGCCCCCTTACACCTGGACAGGCACAATGGGGCAGGCAAATAAGTTGAGTACATGTAATTGTAGCATGCCCCTTGGAAATGCACCTAACCTAAGAAATGTCTCTTTTGCCAATGCTGGAGACCTAGTTTAAAGATACATGACTTTGGCACCAGCAGCATTATATAGCTGCCTCTGATAGTTGGTTTCATGATTTCCCAGTCCTGACCACCAGACCATTGATCACTTTATCCCATTCTCACAGAGCGGCGTAAATTATAGCTACTACACTATTTAAACTGTACCTCATCACACCCCTGATTAAGTTTATGATAAAAATACATAGGGTGGCCTCTGGCACAGTGTTTCTCTGCATTTTGCATCCCATTAAGTTTGGAGCGGAAGTGGATTGCTGAAAACGTGTTACATCACTTCTGGCTCAGATCTTTGCAGTCTGGAGCACAATATTTACCTGCAAACTATATCATCAATTACCCCAAAATTTGAGGTGACAGATATGTGATGAATACTAATTATCATTGTAAGAGTTTTGATTCACTGTTATAATAAATAGCAGTGTTACATACTACACATGGATCGTCAATTTTTGGGTCTTTGTTTACTATTAGGATATACAGTCATGGTCAAAAGTTTTGATAATGACACAGATATTATTTTTCACAAAGTCTGCTGTCTCAGTTTTTTATGATGACAATATGCATATACTCCAAAATGTCATGAAGAGGGATCAGAGGAATTGCAATTAATTTCAAGTCCCTCTTTGCCATGACAATACACTGTATTTCAGCCCTGCCACAAAAGGACTAGCTGTCATCAGGTTAGTGATTCTCTCGTTAACACAGGTGAGAATGTTGATGAGGACAAGGCTGGAGATCACTCTGTCATGCTGATTGAGTTAGAATAACAGACTGGAAGCTTTTAAAGGAGGGTGGAGCCTTGAAATCATTGTTCTTCCTCTATTTACCATGGTTATCTGAAAGAAAACACGTGCAGTCATCATTGCACAAAAAGGGCTTCACAGGCAAGAATATTGCTGCTAGTAAGATTGCACCTAAAACAACCATTTATCGGATCATGAAGAACTTGAAGGAGAGAGGTTCTATAGTTGTAAAGAAGGCTTCAGGGCACCCAAGAACATCCAGCAAGCGCCAGGACTGTCTCCTAAAGTTGAGTCAGCTGCAGGATCAGGCTCTACCAGTGCAGTGCTTGCTGAGGAATGGCAGCAGGCAGGTGTGAGTACATCTGTATGCACAGTGAGGCAAAGAATTTTGGATGATGGCCTGGTGTCAAGAAGACCAGCAAAGAAACCACTTCTCTCCAGGAAAAAAAATCAGGAACAGACTGATATTCTGCAAAAGATACAGGGATTGGACTGCTAAGGACTGGGGTAAAGTCATTTTATCTGATGAATCACCTTTCAAATTGTTTGGGGCATCTGGAAAAAAGCTTGTCCGGAGAAGGAAAGATGAGCGCTATCATCAGTCCCGTGTCATACCAACAATAAAGAATCCTGAGACCATTCATGTGTGGAGTTGCTTCTCAGCCAAGGGAGTAGGCTCACTCACAATTTTGCCTAAGAACACAGCCATAAATAAAGAATGGTACCAAAACATCCACCAATAGCAACTTCTCCCAGTCATCCAAGAACAGTTCGGTTAAGAACAATGCCTTTTCCAGCATGAAGGAGCACCTTGACATAAGGCAAAAGTGATAACTAAGTGGCTCGGGGATCAAAACATTGAAATATGGGGTCCATGGTTAGGAAACTCCCCAGACCTTAAACCCATTTAGAACTTCTGGTCAATCCTCAAGAGGCGGGTGGACAAACAAAAACCAACAAATTCTGACAAACTCCAAGCATTATTAGGGAAGAATGGGCGGCCATCAGTCAGTATGTGGCCCAGAAGTTGATTGACAGCATGCCAGGGCGAATTGTAGTGGTCTTCAAAAGAAGGGTCTACACTGCAAATATTAACTCTTTGAATAAACTTAATGTAATTGTCAAAAAAAGCCTTTGACACTTATGAAATGCTTGTAATTTTACTTCAGTATACCATTGTAACATCTGACAAAAAATTCTAAAAACACAGAAGCAGCAAACTTTCTGAAAACTAATACTTGTGTCATTCTCCAAACTTTTGCCTATGATTGTTTTGATGATTCCCAAATGAGACTACTGTCTGGTTTCAATTAAGAAATACAGCTCCCCACTACAAAACATTGCAACATTTGATCAAGGACCTCTTTGACCAGCAGTAGTCAGAATATTTAGATACATTATGATTGGGACATAGTACCATCTAAAGAGTAATGTGTAAACATTTGCTTTGATATTTACTTCCAAAATCTCAGACCATTCCTTCAAGTCAAAAGCTTCACATTTAATATCAGTCCTATTACTGGACTGTGAGACTAGACACCTTGATGCATATGTAGATACTAGTAGCTGAATTAAAGATTTGTTGAATTGAGCTCTTTGCCCCTTTAGTGATTATTAAGACAGTATTTCTAGCAGGGTAAAAATCCTGCTCAAAATATGACCCCTAGAAATCTGATAGAAATGTCTGATCTACTGGTACTGGTAGAAATGTTCCATCAAAACTTATATGAGGAATAGAGACCCCAAAAATGTGTTTTGCAGTCTTATGGGAAAGACCAGGGGGAAGGCCAAGGAAGCACAAAAAGGAATTCATTGGTAGGGTGGTAGTGTTAGGATGTATAACTTGCTGCAGCATATCCAAATGGAAAAGATGAGATAAAGTGGTGGCAAGCTGGGACTGATATCAATGATAAGGGGGGGCTTCATGATTAAGACTTATGACTCAATGTCCATCCACACCCTTGTACCTGGAGGAGAGTGTAACTGCAAACACTTTACAAGGCATGTAGCATATGAATACTTGGGGATGATGGGCATACACAGGCCTCCCATTTTTGTTGGCTTTATAGAATGTGGACTTAGGGACAAGGCTTTCTCCCAGATCAGGCAAACCACATCACCATCTTCTGAAGGAATGAATTGGTGGACTCATTATGGGCAATTTATCATTTTTTTTTCAAAGAGATTAGGGGGTATATTTTTTAAACTGCTGATTTGAAAAAGTGGAGATGTTGCCTATAGCAAACAATCAGGTTCTAGTTGTCATTTTCTAGAATGTACTAAACAAATGATAACTAGAATCTGGTTGCTATAGGCAACATCTCCAGTTTTTCAAACCCACAATTTAGTAAATATACCCCTAAGTCTCTCCTGATCCAGGTGAATGAGTGTGGGTAAAATAGGGTTAAGTCTGATAGCTAGCATGTTTGTGAAAATCTTAAGATCCACAATAAAAAGGAAATGAGACAATAGCTTCTGTACAGGAAGGGGTACTTGCCTTCCTTGTGGATTTAGTTGATGCAGGCTCTGGTAGTAGCAGCATTAAAGAAGTCTTCCTCCAGTATTGACTTGAACAAGTCAGTCAATTTGCGAACAAGAATGCTACTGGGTTTCTTATAGTAATGAGTGGGTGAACAATCTGGGTCTGAGCTGAAACCAACTTCATTGAATAAAGGGTAGACAGTGTCTCTCAATCTGTGATAGGGGAATTTAGAGATGATGCAATTTCAGCAATGAGTTTAGGAAGATTGTATGATTGAAAAAGTCATCAATAACAGAATCAATACATAAGATGCTGACAAAGCAGGATAGTCAATATTATATTCCTTTGTGATTATATTCTTTGTGATTCTATCTGTGTTATATATTGATTGACCTATATGGTCCAATACATGAGAGATGGAGAGATGGCTTTCTGGATTTGCATTTGAAAGTTATTTGCTAGGAAGGAATGCTTTTTCACTGTTTTCATGTAAGTGCTTAAAAGACCTAGCAACATTTTTAGATAAAATCTCATTGAGCTGGCCCCATAATGCAAATAGGGGCAGAGTGAAAACAGATTCTGAGAGAGGAGGGAGTTAATTTGCTGTTTTGTAATGGTCTTCTTTGGTCCTCCTTCTTTATGTTGGTATAATGGCTGATGAGTTTCCCTCTTATTGTCACCTTGTGGGGGCATGTTTTCAGGTGGTGGGTCTATTTGGTGTGCCATGGTTGCGGTTTCTGACTTCTGTGACTGTAACTGAATTGTATATGGTTGAAGTGAGTGTTTTGTTGTAGAAAGAGGCAGCTTGATCAAGTTAGGAAAGGGTATCTATAGGAGAGAATAGTTGTTTTAGTAAAATGCGAAGTGGATTGGGTTGAGAGGATTTAGATGTCACTGTGTGTGTTTGGTTCTGTGTTCATGGGGGAACATGAGGTAAAGTAATGCTGAAGGAAAGTAGGCTGTGGTAAGAGAGCAAGAAGGACAAGTTGGAGACAGAAAGATGGAGCAGAAACAGAAGAAAACAAAACAAGGGAATGTCCATCACAGTGCATAGGAGAAGAAGTCCTCAGGGAACAACCAAAGATGGAAGGAATTGAAAGCAGTTTTGCAGCAACAGAGTGGGATTGGCAATGGAAATGTTTAAATGTGAGAATAGGCAGGTTAAATTATCGGAAGTAATTAAGCCAGGCTAGCAAAGAAATGTTCACCCTTTGAATTATGCAAACATATAGGTTTAACTTTTCAATGAGTTTTTACTAGTAACTTTCAGAATGAAGAAACTTTTGGGAAGTCACTAAAACACTACTTCAGCATGACTACAGATATAGTCACTGCATCCCATTTAGACTCCAAGGGGTAAATGTGAACGTGTCAAATCAATGATTTTCTGTTGTTATGAAGGCCGCATTTAAAACTGCAATTTTGTCAACGGCAGAACTCACCAGGTTTTACTTTTAATAAAATGTCTTATTTTGATATGGCCATTAAAATGACCAAAAATAGTCGATTTGATAAACCTGCAGTTTATTACATTTACCCCCAGGTCTTTACTGAGGCTTGACCTCTATTTGACAGAAACTTTAAAGAGGTTTCTGTCAAATAGAAATCTTGAAGAGGGCGAAATTCTCTTTGAAAGTTCTGATCAGCAACACCTGCTCCTCCACACATCTCAATCTGCATTTCCTCGCTCACCAAAGTTAAATGTCCCTTCACCAGAGTAGAATAAAGTTTAGGACAATCTCTCTGTTATCAGTATTATATATACGGACCTGTATTGATAACAGCCTATGGCTATTTTCCAGGTGTTTCTAATGCATTTATGCGTTTAACGTGATTTTGCCTTCTTTACATGTAGCATGTTTATGAATCCCCTCCTTTTAAGTTTTGTTTTTTCAGTCCATTAAAAAAGATATTCAAAGGATTTCAAACTGCTCACTGCAGTCTTCTGTGTTATATATCAAAGTCACGCTACCAAATTCAAATTTTAAGTTGAGATTGGACATTCAACCAACTGTATTAGTAATTTTGCCATCTACAAGAATAGACTTGTATGTACCTATTTAAAATTCAACTTCTTTTAAATGGCCATAATAATTAGAAAATAATCAAAATATTATGATACATCAGTGAAAGAGTTAATTACATTGTCAACTCGAGGAAAGAATCCAAATTAGTTAGTCTTGTAAAGTTAGTTATTAATACAAATACATCTGGACCCAACAATCCAATGAGTCTAGATAAATTTGTATATGTGTGTCATTTAATAGATATGTAATGCATTTATTGTACACAAAAATCACATTTAAAAACTTAAATATGCAAAATGCTGAAATTTAATGTAATACTCTAGTGGAGTCTTACAGTGATACATTTGATGACTCTATTATTAAATGTACTGTGTTTTCCTAAATGCCTGTAATTCATTATACAAGGACAGTAAAACAACAGTATATCATGTATGATTATGATAAGATCTGTCACATTTCAGTCATATGTGACTCTCCTGGGTTAGGAAATAGAAAAATCCTGAGACAGGAACATGATGGACAGAGCATGTATAATGTCACTTTAATCCTCTGTATCCCCCACTATCCATTAACTATGATATATCCAGTGTGTAATGCATAATGACATACCTGCATACGTTTTAAAAATATGTCACCAAACTGTATCACTGTAAACAAACCAAGAGATTTTTCTTTTAAATATGCTTTGTTAATAAAATTTAGTTAAAGATAAAAAAGAATATGATGGTATTGTAAAGTGAATTAATAGACCTTTTTTAGTATCTAGCTACATTAACCTTTTTCAGTTGGACATCAATGTATAAACATCTCAAGTACAAAATAACAGTCTGATGCAGTGTATGTATGCAAAACATGCTTTGTGGTGAGTGTAAGGGCATGATTAGGTGAAATACTTAAAATTAATTGTTTTTTGGTGTCAGTGACTGGGCTGTTCGTGGCATGATTCCATTTAATTATAAAACCTGGTTAAAAAGTGTTTGTCAGACACAATAGTGATAGTAATTTACCCCTTGTGGTCATTGTCTATATGCACTGACAGTTTGTAGATGACAAAAGCAGTCTGATCCATTTTTACACAGGATACACAACATAAAAAATAAAGTTATGTTAGCTTCACGACAGGTAATAATGAGTTAGCAACATCTAAGTAACCATTTACACATTTCTATCATTTTGTATAGCACACATTGGGTGTAACTGAAAATTATTTAGTATTATACATATAACACTTACAAGTTAACCCATGCATGATACTCATGCATTCTAGTCAAATCAAGCTACTTAAGGTGTTAAAAAGGTTCTTGTCATGCATTTGGGGCTAGGCCAGGGCTCCTCAGGGGAAGAGTGTTACTTCCCGACGTAAGCGCCCTTTTTTAACGTGGTTTTGTCCACATGTCACCACCTCATCATTCTTCTCCATCACCTCATCCTTCATCTTCATCGCCACATCCTTAATCTCCATCGTCTTACTGTTCTAAAACCTCTCGATACACAACGTTTCTGCTAAACACCTTATCGCTGTGCTCAATCAGTCTTCCTGGAAGAGCAGTATTCATAACCTGCACTTTCACATCACTGCTTCTCCGTACTCGTGAAAATGCGACATACAATTGTACATGACCAAAGACAGGCTCTGGTAAATAAATACCCACACGGTCAAGTGTTTGACCCTGTGACTTGTTAATGGTCATAGCAAATGCCTTCTTCAAAGGGAACTGCCGCCGTCTTAGCTTAAACGGCAGTCCTGTTTCGGATGGACATAAGTCAATCCGAGGTATCATCACCTTCTCTCCTTCAGCAGAGCCAGTCAAAACTTCTGCTTGTATCACATTTGTTTTCAGTGCTGTCACTAATAATCGAGTGCCATTGCACAGTCCTCTCTTAACATTCAGATTTCTCAATAGCATAATAATGCTTCCAACTTTCAATCTTAATCTGTGCCTTGGCATTCCGGAAGGAGTCAAGAGTTTGAGCCCTCAACTCCTAAATTTAGCCTTTACTACCCCTCCCACGGGGAGAAGGGGGGATGATGGAAGTTAACTGACTTCGCTATTATAACTTTTTTGGCAAATAATGTCAGTATACCAAATTTCAGGTCAATTGGATGAGCCCTTTCTGACAAAATAGTTTTTTACACACACACACACACACACACACACACACTAACACACGCCACTAGGCTTATATATATTAGATGCTTAGCAACTTATATATAGTTATGCTTCTTAAAAATGTATAATTTAGTCATATAGGGCCTGATTCATTAAGGATCTTAAATGATGAGGATCCTTATTTCAGTCTCCTGGACAAAACCATGTTACAATGGAAGGGGTGCAAATGAGTGTTCTGTTTTGCACATAAGTTAAATACTGACTGTTTATAGCACACAAATATCAACTTTAAATTTTAGTGTACAAATAAGCTATCAAGTATTTGTGTGCTACATGAAAAAACAGCACATCCTCTTCATTTAAGATCCTTAATGAATCAGGCCCATAGTGAATGCTAAGAGCAGACAAATTTCTCCTGGATGAAATTGGTCTGGTTGACCATATAGGTGTTACTCTTATTTTAGCTGGTATCACTTTGTGGTTTTTGTGTCAGTACTGAAGAATCCAATTGGACTTAAAAAAAGTAACTTCTATCTGGTAAAACTTCATTTATTGGATTTTTTTGCCTCCTATTACTGCATATGAATTTTATTATGGAACAAGTAATGTGTTACTAGGGCTGTTTCCTTAATATAAACATATGATAAGTTTATTGGATGAGGACAAAAGAGGTTTCTTATCTTGGCAAAACAGAATAGAAATGCTCACATTTTGACATCAATATTAATAAAATTGATTTTCTCGTTTTAATCAATAAAAGATAATCCTGATTGACAACTTTGTCTTACTTCTAAAGGGCATGTTGAGGTGAACATTAATTCTTGTGACTCTCAAGCTGGCTACAGATGGGCTGATAAATTCCTGAAATATTATCAGTTAACTTTGCGTCCATATTGTGCCAATTACTCAACATTTCTGCTGATATTATAGCATGTGGCTAACTCTCGACAGCATTGTCAGTGAAATATCTTATTATGTGAATGTGAAAATTGAATTCTTCTTCTGTCCTTAGTACTAAGCTGTGATGTAGTAAATTGCCATTGCACAAAGAAAGAAAAATAATCTGCCATTAATTACATGCAGTCTCAGGTCGATGACAAATATTAAATAAAACATGCTGGAGGTAGATGGATGACAAGTACTGGACTCTAGTTTTAGGAACAAGAAAGGACAGGACATTCTACTGGTCAGTTGTGGGAACAATAGAGATAGCACTTAATGCATTCTCAATGCTTCTCTCTATACCCAGTGTTTTTTGAGATTGTATTACCCGAATACTGGTATAAGGATCATAAAAACCCATGACTTGTATACATTATTCAAAAAAATAAAAAAACAAACACTATACTTACAGACACCTACAGGGCCGGATTAAGGGAATGGAGGCCCCTGGGCTAAGGAGCATCCATTCCCCTGTGAGGGTCCTAGCCCCCCCCCCCCCTGTGAACCGAGCCGCTCCCCACTCTGGTGAGCCGAGCTGCCCCATGGCACTTATCTCCTTCTCCTGGCATTGCAGTCCATCCCCGGCGCACTGTACGCTCTTTACTGAGGAGATCTCGTGAGAGTGAGACTCACGAGATCTCCTCAGTAAGGAGATTACAGTGCGCCGGGGAAGGACCGCAGTGAAAGTGCTCAGCAGCATTGACCGCGCATGGGGAGCCCCCGTCCTGACCAATCAATACTGCTCCTGAGCACTTTCAAGGGCCCCCTGGATGCCCGAGGCCCCTGGGCTGTAGCCCAGTTAGCCCTAGGGTTAATCCGGCGCTGGACACCTATTATGTGAGTATTTCATGGCAGACAAGAACAGCTTGACTCTTGCTTTTTTTTGAACCTATGGTAACCTTAAACCCTATTTGATCCTTTATTATTTGTAAAAATATCCTTATGGATATACCAAGCATGTTTAAATTGCTTTATTGAATTAGCCTCTACCAACTCTGATGGGAGGCTATTCTACTTATCCACAATGCTACAGTGAAGTAGTTTTTCCTCAAATTTCCTCTAGACCTACTTCCCTCCAGTTTCAGTACATGTCTTTGTGTTCTAATATATCTCTTCTTTTAAAGAATGTTTCCCTCCTGTACCTTGGTAACACCCTTGATATATTTGAATGTTTTTATCATGTCCCCCCTTTACCTTCTCTGCTCCAAACTATACATATTATGATCTTTTAGTCATTCCAGGTAAGTTTTGTGTTGTAGGCCATGCACCATTTTAGTTACCTTTCTTTGTGCAGTCTCTTATATATTTAGAGTCGCTGGAGCTATGACCTCCAGAATTAAACACAGTATTCTAGCTTAGGATGTACCAATGACCTACACAGTTGAATTATTACTTCTTTCTTTCTGCTACTGATTCCTCTTCCTATGCAACCAAACATCTAACTTGCCTTTCTAATTGCTTTGTTACATTGCTTACTTGCCTTTAAGACACCTAAAATAGTGAGTCCTAGATTCCTTCATTCCTAAGTAGTTTCCATTATAGTATCGTTATAACTGTCACAAAAGCCTGGCTTGGCTCTAATCTAACCACAGGTGCAGCGTCTAATGAAGCAGATGGTTATTGCAAGAGACCCCCTCAAGGATGTATGGATTTCATGGCCTTAGCCCCGCATGGTGCGATCCTCTGAGAGAGTGCTAGGCAAAACCTGTTGGGAGAACCCAGATGTGTTAAGAGTAGGCTCGGGGGGAAGGAAGAGCAGGTAAGCTATGAAGGTGAATAGTAGAGAAGCACTAACCTCTGAGAAGCAGCAGATCAATATACAATGATGAGATGCAGACAGACTGGTAATGTCTGTGGACAGTGGAGCTGAATACAATGTTGTGATGATCTGGCTGATTTTGATTCCCTGTCCCTGTTGAATCTTGGGGGAACAGAGAGATGAGGTAGAAGAGGAAAATTTGTTAAAAGCCAATGGCTTAAGTAAAAAACATGAAATGTATTGAAGATTATGCTGGAAGTTTTAATTTGAAACAATCTGGATAATTGGCCTGTAGGATTTTATAAGGTCCAATAAAGCGTGGAGCAAACTTCATCCAAGGGACTTTAATCTGCATGTTACTGGTGGAGAGCCAAACTCTTATGCCCTCAATGCAGGGACTGCCTGATGCTTCTTTTCAGTGTAAAGTATATAATGATCCGAAGACTTCCTTAGGCAGGTCAAGACTTGAGATCAGATGGAGGCAAAATCTTGTTGTAGACCATCAACTGCAGGAACCTGGGTGGGGGGATAAGAATTTAGGAGGAGGTGGATGCAGACTGTAAACTACTGAGAAGGGTGTATCGGAGGTGGACTTGTGAAATAAATTGTTATGGGTGAACTCGGCCTAAGTTAAAAGATTGGACCAGCTGTCTTGATTGGCGAGGAGAAGATCCTGAGGAAGGTCTTCAGGTCTTGGTTGACCCTCTCCATTTGTCTGTTTGATTGAGGGTGGTAAATCAAGGAGGAGTTCAAATGAATGTTGAGGAATTTGCAAAAGGCTCTCCAAAATTTAAAAAAGAATGAATAAAGTGGTCTATTTTAGAAAAATGTTTGACTGCTACCCAGATGGTGTCAAATCCTTTACTTGGAGGTAGGTCACTGGTGGAATTCATATTAATAAGTGACCATGGGTTAGTGAGTAGAGAAAGAGGTAACAGAAGGCCCAAAAGAGTTTGACGGGGGGACTTGTGCTGTGCACAGTTCTTACATTCTGTCACAAAGTCTCTAACATCTGACTGATGAGTGGGCCGATGAGTGTGCCACAGTAGCTCTGAACAATGTGTTCTGCGGTCTTGAGGGAACCTGCATGGCCGGTAAAGTGCAAGGCATGGAACCAAATAAGGAGTCTCTTCCAAAGAAGAAGATTCCGAAGATGAGCATCAGCCATTTTGTTCTTATGACCACGTTTATATGTTAAATGGAGACTAAACCTCAAGAAGTACCAGCGGGCTAGGTGGGGATTAAGACATTGGATGAACTGATACGTTCCAGGAGATATCACCACTCTGAGAGGGCCATCTTTATGGCTAGTAATTCTTTATCCCTGATAGTATAATTTTTTTTGCATGGAGAAACTTGCACGAATAGAAGGCACAAGGTTGAAGCTTGTTTAAATAACATTTTTTAGAGATAACAGCTCCTACCTTTACTGCAGAGGCATCAACTTCAAGGAAGAAAGGCAAGATGGTATCATGGTGCTTGAAGATGCGAGCTGTGGAGAAAGCTTCCTTGAGATATTTGAAAGACTTAAAAGCTTCCGGAGGCCAGTTGTTGGCACTGGCTCCTTTTCAGGTAGGAGCCAAGATTGGAGCGACTAAGGTGGAATGGCCCTGGATGAATTGCCTATAGTAATTTGAAAATCCCTGAAAACCCGAGACTTGATGGAAGTGGTCATTCCAAAATAGTTCGAACCTTCTCAGGATCCATTTGCAAACACGAGCCACAAACAATATAACCAAGCCTTGTGAGGTTTCAAAGGAACACTCCTCCAGTTTACAGAAGAGTTGATTCTTGTGAAGCCAGGAGTGTACCTCAAACTCATGGAGGTGGTAAGTAGAGATGTCCTGGGAGAAGATGAGCATATTATCATGGTAAAAAAAACACACAAGTATAGAGTAGATCTCTGTAAATCTCATTAACAAAACTCTGAAAGATAGCAGGGCCTTTACAGAGCCCGAATGGCATAACAAAGCATTCATAATGACTATCACGTGTGTTGAATGCTGTCTTACACTCTTTGCCAGCCCAGATTCTGATAAGATTGTTGGATCCTCGGAGGTCCAATTTGTTGAAGATTTTAGCTCCCTTAATGCGGTCAAAGAGTTCCGTGATTAAAGTGATGGGATAGTGGTTCTTAATAGTAATATAGTTTAGTGTGCGATAGACATAGCATGGACACAAAGACCTGTCTTTCTTCTTCTAAAAAAAAAACCCTGCCCTGGTCACGGAAGAAAATGGTTTGATAAGACCAAGCTGAAAGTTTTCTTGTATATAATCAGACATTCTCTGTTTCTCAAGAAGGGACAAGGGGTAAACCCGACCCATAGGGGGGAATTTACCGGACAGGAGGTCAATGGCAGAATTCCAGGGTTGGTGAGGAGGAAGAAGTTCTGATTGGACTTTGTCAAACACGACATAAAAAGCAGAATATTTTTATGAAAGTGTAGATAGTCAGTTCAGATTAGGTAAACACTGTGAGAAGGGGTTTTGCAAGAGTAAGGCAACGTGACTTGCAGGTTACTTCCCAGGCTGAGTTTTGAGAGGAGTTGCAATCCACTTGTGGAGAGTGAAGCTAGAGCCTAGGCAGACCTAGGATAATTGGATTAGTGGTGTGAAATAAAACAAAAAAGGAGATCTGCTCTGAATGTAGGGTCCCTACTTAGAGAGTAAGAGGACTCTAGGGCCCTGAGTCATTAAGGAAAGTAAGGCAAAAAAATTAGTAAATGTTCTCCTGGACAAACCATGTTACAATAAAAGGGGTGCAAATGTGTTAATTATTTTGCACATAAGTTAAATACTGGCTGTTTTTTCATGTAGCACACAAATACTTGATAGCTTTATTTTTACACTGACATTTAAAGTTGATCTAGAACATGCCCTACCCCAACTATAAATCTGTCCCCATATTTTAAATTTTCCTCCCCCTCTAATGCAACATGGTTTTGCCCAGGTGCAAAGTTATTCCTTGTTTATGCTTTGCTCTCCTTAATGACTCAGGCCCTAGGAGAGCATTTAGATGAAACCAAATTGACCTCTCCAAAGCAGGTTAGGGCTTGACATTTCCCCATTGTCTTGGGTAGAATTAAGGAAGTGGCCAGAGTTCACACAATAGATGCAGAGGTTGTTCTTCAGTCTCCTCTCTCGTTCCCACAGAGTCCGATTGCATATGCTCATCCATGGGTATAGTATTTTGAAATTGGGAAGCCAACTTGAAAGTGAGATGGCAGGTTGGTTGCCTCTCTGCGGTTCTTTCCCAAAAGCAGAGTACTACCCAAAGGGAAATTAGGGCATCCAGAGAGGATGGTAACTTCTGGGAAGCCAATATATCTTTGATACAATCAGAGAGACCTTGCCAAAAATTAGCCACTAGAGTGTTATTATTCCACTGAAGTGCAGAAGATAAAGTGTGGAATTTGATAACATATTGAGCAATCGAGTGAGATCCTTGACATAGACTTAGGATACTAGCCACTGCGGAGGTGACACATCCGGACTTGTCAAAGATTTTATGGAGAACCAAAATAAAGGCTGTGCTATCACTGAGAAAAGGGTCATTTTGCTCCCAAAAGGGGGAGGCCCAGGCCTATGCTTGTCCAGATAACAAAAAAATTATATATCTTACCTCTGCCCTGTCAGTAGGAAAATTTTGTGGTTGAAGTTCAACTTGAATAGAACACTTGTACAAGTCACCCCGGCAGGTTTTGGGGTCACCATCAAATTTCAAAGGAACAAGTAGACATAAAGCGGAAGCGAGATGAGAGCAGTCTTCAGAACACGAGATTTAGCTGCAGGCAGTGGAGGCGACATGAACAGCCTGTAAAGTCTTTAAACTGGTGGCCAAGGCGTGGGGACACTGCAACAGTTGGCACTGAGTGGAATCCTGTTATTCGACCCTTCCAACACGGTGTTGGAGCATGTCTTTCGGAAAGAGCTCTCTCAAGGGATCAATATTTTGGCCTGTTCTTACTGTCACAAAAGCTATGATTTGGAAACCTTTCGATCTACCTGGCATGACTCTATTCTACCCAGAGGCATGGAGTCTAACAAAGCACAAGGTTTTTGCCAGGGACCCCCACATGGAGATATGAACTTCTCAGCCTCTGCCCCACAGATTGTGGGCCTCTGAGAAAGTGCTAGGCAAGAACCTGTTTGATGAATCGGATGTGTTAAGAGTAGGCCAGGGGAATGCAGAATAGGTAGCTGATGAAGATGAATAGTAGACAGGTAGTAGCCACTGTGGAACATTGGAGCAGGATACAATGATGAGATAGTCTGCAGACAGGCTGGTAACCTCTGCAGACAGTAGAGCTGGATACAAAGCTGCAATGATCTGCGGAGAGACCATTACCACTGAGGGCAATGGAGCAGGATATAGCAATGAGATAGTCTGCAGGACAGTGGAGCTGGATACAATGCTGCAATGGTCTGCAGGCAGGAGGTTACTACTGCTAATAGTGGAGCTGGATATATTAATGTGATAGTTACCGGACAGATGTAAACACTGCAGACAATGGAGCAGACTAGAAAGGTGCGATGGATAGTAGAGCTGGATACAATAATGCAGAGATGCGATAGGAGAGCACAGGAAGCCAAGTCTTAGTGCTAGTAAGAAGCCTGACACAAAGAACTGACACCAAGGTGCTGCAGCAGGTGCCTTAAATATCCTGCCAGGTGATTGCTAGGCCAAACGAATGAGAGACAGAAATTATAGAAGAAGTCGAGTCTACACATGCGCATACCCTGATTCCAAGATGTCAGCCGAGAGCAGGGAATCACAGCGCTCAGCACTGAAGAGGAGGGAAGCAGGTAAGACCACCAGGCCCCGGAAAGGGGAAACACGGGTCCAGCATGTGACAACTACAATAGTTAACCTTTGGATTTTTGAGACCCAAGTGCATGATTTTGCATTTTTTGGCAATGAACTGTAGTTGCCACTCTCTTGACCAATCCTCTAGTCTACCAAAATCAGCAATCACTTATTTTACCCGTCCTGGTTGTGTCATCTTCAAAAAGGCATACTTTCCTTTCAATACCATTTGCAATGTCACCAATAAAGATATTGAAAAACACTGGTCCAAGTGCAGATCCTTAGGTTACTTGACTGGTAACCTTTCCCTCTTCTGAAGGCACTCCATTTACTTTAACTTTCTGTTTTCTATCCTGCAAATAAGATCATATCTAGTCAACTATCTTAGAATCCAATACCAAGCTTTCGAGTTTATGACCTATTACTATAGTCACCCTTTTAAAAAAGTCAATAAGATTTGTTTGACATGGATTCTCTCATTCCATTCATGCTGTTTGGGATCCTGTAAGCTACTGGATTTTATATATTCTACAACTCTTTCTTTAAAAAAGTGTTTTCATCAATTTATCTACTACTCATGTAAAGCTAATTGGTTGATAGTTGCTTTCCTCTTCCTTACTTCCCTTTTTATTGCTTCTACTTTTGTGCAGTGGGACAACATTCACTCTTTTCCAGGACTCTAGAATTACTCCTGTTGTAGTGTGACTGGTTGAATAATTTTGCTAATGTTGTTACCAGCACCCATTTAAGCTCTTTTTGTATCCTTGGGTGTACACTATATGGACAAAAGTATTTGACCACACCTGTTAATTATTAGATTGAGGTGTTTCAATCAGACCCATTGCCAGAGGTGTATAAAATCAAGCACCAAGCCATACAGTCTCCATTTGCAAACATTTGTAATACAAATGGGTCATTCTAATGAGCTCAGTAGCTTCAAGCGTGGTACTGTGATAGGATGTCACCTTTGCAAATAGACGGTTTGTGAAATTTCATCCCTGCTGTATATTCCATGGTCAACTATAAGTGATATTATTAGGAAGTGGAAGCATTTAGTAATAACAGCAACTCAGCCACAAAGCGTAAGACCACAAAAAATCACAGGACAGGGTCAATGATTGCTAAGGCGCATGGCGCGTAAAAGTCGCCAACACTCTGCTGATTCCATAGCTGAAGAGTTCCGAACTTCCAATGGCATTAATGTAAGCACAAAAACTGTGTGGCAGTGTTAGGAACCCCTCCAGCCGGCACAACACAACCCGGAATCTACTCTGCCAGTCAGGTGTTCACTGGAGCCCCTGATGGTGGGGACAGACTGGGCCGCAGACTGACAGAGGGTCGTGAAGTGCGTACCAGCTGGGGAGAACCCAGGCAAGAGGAGTCAGGTCCACGCAGAGGTCAAGGGCCGGCAGCAGACAAGAGTATTGATGAACAAGCCGAGGTCAGGGGTCACAGGCAAATAGCAGAACGGGTAAACAGGCCAGAGATCAGGGTCACAGGAAACACGAGCAAGGTCCAAATCAAAGCCAAGGGTCATACACGGGGAGTCAAATAGCGATATCAGGATACAGGACAGGAACTAGCAGGTTAGCAGACTGGAACACAGGAGCTATAACCGGCAATGAGGCAGCAGACCTCATTGCCTTAAATACCCAGCTGAACCAATCACAGGTTGAACACACTCCTGCAGGTTAATAAAGCAGTCACTAACAGAGCCAATCAGGGCTTGCCCCTGGCCTGCACAGTTGCAGGCTAATGCCTGTAATTGCCTCCTATAATCTGCCCATATAAATTAGCCCACAGGCTGTAGAACACTGCGCCCGGCCTCCTCCTATTGCCGGGACGCATCTCTGAAGCGTCTACTGGATGCCCCGGCAACGGCCGGGTTATGGCCGGAAATGACGTCCCGGTCGTCATGGCGACGGCCGGGACGCGGGTGAGTGAGTCGCGGCGGCTGGGCACCGCCGTGGCTCGTAACAGTACCCCCCCCTTGAGGAGGGGTCGAGGGACCCCGACATCCTGGTTTTCTAGGGAATTTTTTGAAGAACTCCTTCAGTTTCTTTGGGGCATGGAGTTGTCTCCGCGGAACCCAAGATCTCTCTTCCAATCCGCGATTCCTCCATTGTATGAGGAAATGCACCTGTCCTTGAACTTTTTTAGAATCAAGGACCTTTTGAATCACAAATTTTTGTGGTCCACTGGAACCTCTCCCAGGCACACTTGAAGACTGGGTTTGACCAGGAAATAGTACCGGTTTCAACAGAGAACAATGAAATGTGTTGGGAATTCTCAATGAGGCCGGAATTTTTAACCTAAATGCGACGGGGTTCACCTGTTTGATGATAGGAAACGGCCCGATGAACTTAAGGCCCAACTTCTTGCAAGGCTGTCTGAGCCTGATATTTTTTGTAGACAGCCACACCTGCTGGCCAACCTTAAGGGAGCAGGTGGTACGATGTCGGTCCGAATTTTTTTTTGCCACAAGTGAGGCTTGTCTCAATGATGAGTGAACTTTCTTCCAGATAACTCTGAGATCTCTTGCAGTGGAGCGGATCTCCTGGATACCAACGGACTGGAGTGAATACAGGGAGTTAGATCTGGGGTGAAAACCATAATTGCAGAAGAACGGAGAGATTTTTGTAGCTGAGTGACAGGAATTATTACAGGCGAATTCCGCCCAGGGTAACAGGGAAGACCAATTATCGTGGAACTCCGATGTGTAACATCGCAAAAAATTTTCTAGGGACTGGTTAACCCTTTCAGTTTGCCCATTTGACTGAGGGTGGTAGGCGGATGATAAACTGACCTTGATTCCGAGAAGGGTACAGAAGGACCTCCAGAATTGTGCTATAAACTGAGAACCCCGATCAGAGACGATGTCAGTAGGGAGTCCATGGAGCCTGAAAATATGTTGAATGAATAAGAGAGCCAAATCCCGAGCAGAAGGTAGTTTGGTTAACGGAATGAAGTGTGACATTTTGCTGAACCGGTCTACCACGACCCAAATCGTGTTGTGTCCTGCAGAAGGTGGTAGATCCACTACAAAGTCCATAGACAGATGAGTCCATGGTTTCGCAGGAGGGGCCAAAGGAACTAATTGGCCTACTGGACGGATCCTAGGCACTTTGTTTCTAGCACAAATCTCACATGAGAGGACATGCCTCTTGACGTCGGCAGACATGGATGGCCACCAGACCGTGCGGGAAAGGATTTCTAGCGTCTTGTAAATTCCCGGGTGCCCAGCAGCCCTACTGCAATGTGCTTCCACAAGAACCGCCTTTCTTAAGTGGACTGGAACAAAAAGTCGTTGCTCCGGAGTAGCATCTGGGGCTAATTTCTGGAATCTCTGCAGTGTGACATTCAGATCTTGGGTTAACCCAGCATGGATTATGGAAGGAGATAATTTGCAGACCTAGGTGAACTTTCCCCTCATTCCCTAGGCATGGTCTTTTCCCGACTTATTTGGGCAAGAGCGGGAGAAGTGGCCTTTTAAGCCACAGTATAGACATAGACCTTGCGAACGTCTCCTGTCTCTCTCTTCAGAAGAGAGACGATATGCTCCTAATTGCATAGGCTCCTCACCATCCTGGGAAACAGGAACGAAGGCGGATGGAGGTGATGATGTTTCCTTTTCAGTTTTCCGCTCCTTATATCTCCTGTCAATTTTAATGGAGAGGTGCATCAGATCCTCCAGAGAACTAGGAGACGGGTATTGCACCAAAGAATCTTTAATCTGTTCAGATAGGCCGAGACGGAACTGACTTCGTAATGCAGGGTCGTTCCATCCACTATCAGGTGACCATCTACGGAATTCAGCGCAGTATTCTTCTGCCGACCGTCGGCCTTGTTTCAAGGACCGTAGATGAGCTTCCGCGGAGGCCACTCGATCCGGGTCATCATACAGTAGACCCAGTGCCTCGAAGAAGGAGTCTACGGACTGCATGGCCGGACTGGTCTGCGGCAAAGAAAACGCCCAGGACTGGGGGTCACCCTGTAGAAGGGAAATAATAATCCCAACTCTTTGCTGCTCTGAACCGGAGGAGCGGGGTCTCATCCGAAAATAGAGCTTGCAGCTCTCCCTGAAGTTCCGAAACAGGGTTCTATTTCCGGAGAACCGATCTGGTAAGTTCATTTTGGGTTCACAGATGGGACCTGGAGTCGGTTGTGAAGCTTTTGTGGCTTCTTCTTGAACAGACATACGCTCAGCCAATCCCTGCATCATCTGATACAAGGACTCAACGTGGCCTGCTAGGGTTTGTGCCGGAGACGGTGTGGATCCACTTGTATCCATTCTAACCTTGTCTCCGTGAGTCGGCCGGTTATAATGTTAGGAACCCCTCCAGCCGGCACAACACAACCCGGAATCTACTCTGCCAGTCAGGTGTTCACTGGAGCCCCTGATGGTGGGGACAGACTGGGCCGCAGACTGACAGAGGGTCGTGAAGTGCGTACCAGCTGGGGAGAACCCAGGCAAGAGGAGTCAGGTCCACGCAGAGGTCAAGGGCCGGCAGCAGACAAGAGTATTGATGAACAAGCCGAGGTCAGGGGTCACAGGCAAATAGCAGAACGGGTAAACAGGCCAGAGATCAGGGTCACAGGAAACACGAGCAAGGTCCAAATCAAAGCCAAGGGTCATACACGGGGAGTCAAATAGCGATATCAGGATACAGGACAGGAACTAGCAGGTTAGCAGACTGGAACACAGGAGCTATAACCGGCAATGAGGCAGCAGACCTCATTGCCTTAAATACCCAGCTGAACCAATCACAGGTTGAACACACTCCTGCAGGTTAATAAAGCAGTCACTAACAGAGCCAATCAGGGCTTGCCCCTGGCCTGCACAGTTGCAGGCTAATGCCTGTAATTGCCTCCTATAATCTGCCCATATAAATTAGCCCACAGGCTGTAGAACACTGCGCCCGGCCTCCTCCTATTGCCGGGACGCAGCTCTGAAGCGTCTACTGGTTGCCCCGGCAACGGCCGGGTTATGGCCGGAAATGACGTCCCGGTCGTCATGGCGACGGCCGGGACGCGGGTGAGTGAGTCGCGGCGGCTGGGCACCGCCGTGGCTCGTAACAGGCAGGAGCTTAACGGATTGGGTTTTCATGGCCGAGCAGCTGCATGCAAACATCACATCACCAAGACCAATGCCAAGCCTTGGATGGAGTGGTGTAAAGCACACTGACGTTGAAGCTGTGGAAACGTGTTCTGCGAAGTGACAAATCACCAGTTTTGGGTAAGAATTGAGGAAGTGGCCAGAGTCCACACAATAGAAGTAGAGGTTGTTCTTCAGTCTCCTCTCTTGCTCCTACAGAGTGAAATCAGCGAGACTCAATTGCATAATCTCATCCATGGGTATAGTTTTTTTAAATTATCTTGTGGAAAGCCTTCCAAGAAGAGTGAAAGCTGTCATCACTGCAAAAGAGGGACCAATTCCATTTAAAGAATATGTATTTGAATACAATGTTATTACAGTCAATATTAGCGCAATGGTCAAATGTCCGAATACCCTTGTCCATATAGTGTATCCCATCTGGCCCCATTGATATATCCACTTTCAGTTTTGAGAGTTCTGTTAGGACCTTCTCCTCTGTAAATGTACTTGCATCTACTTCATTTTTATGACTATACTTGCAACATAACATTGCCCCTTACCCTCTCTTTCTGTATTGAACACTGAGCAAAAATTATTATTAAGATGACCTGCTATTAACTTATCTCTCTCAACAAGACTCTTACTCTGTGTCTTTAGTCATAATATTCCTCCTATTGTTTTTATCCTTTTAGTATTAATAATCCACATTAAGTATTTCATTTATTCTCTGATATTCTTTTGATGATATAAAAGACCCAGGCAGTGGCACTAGATATTTACCCTGGATCCCACTGCACCAGGAAGACATGAGATGAGTTCTGTCAGCATTATGCTGGGGCTAATTTTAATAATTAATTATTTAAATAATATTATTTATAACTTTTAAAAAAAATGTCAATCCTATATATTTAAAAAATATTATTAACTCTGTCTAGAAGTGACTAATATTTACAGCAATACAGCTGATTGAAACATTTGTGAAAGTGCGCATAGAAATTTTTTTTTTTTCATTCAATAAATAAAATATCGCCAAACAAATAGTATTTAATATAATTCATGAATCAGTTGCATATGTAAATCCATTTCCACGCAGTTTATGAGACATCAGTCTGTAATTCAGCTTGTAATGCAGAGTCTACAACTAACCCTTTATGAACTAGATCTTCATGGGTCAAGCCAGGGTTTCCCAAATCCAGTCCTCTGGGCTCCCCAACAGTGCAGGTTTTCCGGATCACATGTGACATAATTAGGACCACCTGTGGATCTGTTACAATGTGTTAGTCAGTAATGAATACACCTGTGCTCCAGAAAGGAGATATGGAAAACCTGCACTGTTGGGGAGCCCCGAGGACTGGGTTTGGGAAACCCTGGGTAAAGCAAATCTAAAAACAAACAAAAGGAGAAGGGTGGGCTTCTATAGTGAATTAACCTATTGTTATTGTGACTTACTAAGTCAATTAAAAACTTACCAGACAAATACAGTAACAGCACTTATCTCCACAACATGAGCTGAACTTCATCCACTTGTAATACACCAAGCCTTGGTCCTGGTGTGTTTGGTCATCCCAGGATTTCATCAGGATGAGTGGCTTGGAATGCACAGCAGCAAATTTCAAATAAGGGTGATTCCTTCCTGTCAACATTCACAGTGAACTAGGCATGTCTTGTTACATCAATAGTATTAGAAATTCAAGCGCTAATTGACTAAAAGTGAGTGTAAATGTATACACCAATATAAACCTCCTAATTCTAATGAGTCACACTATATGATCATGAACGATATTAAAGACATCTAAATACTCTCCTTTAATCTATATACTATATACAGATCAAGTTATTACACTGACAGTTATTTAACTAGAGTTATACATAATACATAATTGAATTACATGACTTATAATATAATCACTTTCAAGGGAAGGAAGAAAGCTTAATTCCACCCAAATTAAATAACTTTAAGAACATGGAATCATCAGTTAGGAAAAAATATATTTTAAGTATGAACAGAAAACCATAATTCATATAGTCCATAAAAAATGTGGTGGGACATGTAAAGAAATACAGAGGAAAAAATATTAATAAACCCCAAAAGGTTTCAATTTGGGCTTATTAAAAAAATCAGACTCGATTTTAATTATGACATTTTGAAAAAGTATATCTGAAAAATTAGATTGTCAACCTTATATTTAATATTCCCTACATGCTCCAAAATCCACATCTTCAAATGCCTTTTTCCACGACATATTTCAAACCTCATTCACATTCCAATAAATAATCCACAAAGTTGCATTAAGCTCTATTGAAATCCATAAGAGAAAATAATGTCCTTTTTTTGTTTTTTTCTTTCTATGAAAATACTTTGGTTTCTTTAAGGCAATATCTATATTCCTTTATATGATTACAGGGAAAGAAACTTTTGTACTCATCTCTTTAGAATGCTCACTGCCACTTTCTAAATGGCTGAGTGATTCCAGGTTATAACTCTCTTAAAAATAGTGTTGGGTTTATCAAGTATATGGCGTCAAAAAATGTGATGCAATTTAAACAACGGTCAGTGTTTGTCTAATATTATCTTAATATTCTCCTTTGAATGATTGTTTTCTATGATGAAATGACACAACTATTTCCCATCCCTCTTATTTATCTATTATTGATTCATATAACTTAGGCTAGTTACACAGTACAGTGTCTTCAGCCAGTTATCCAGCCAATCAAATGATAAGCGACCGTTCGGCCCGATATCGCATTAGTGCGTATGCTGCAACAATGAACGATTATCATTGTAAAGCATATCGTATTATTTCATTTGATTTTGAAACCGGACTAAAAATGACGTTCAGTAATGGAACAATGTTGCTCCAATTCTATAGGGTGTATACACTCATGACCATCAGTGTCCATAGATATCTATGGAGTGTGCAGAGTCACAATCTTTTCAGCTAATGGTTATGACAGATTAAGAGCACAGATCTGAAGGTAAATCATGTTAAACATGTACAGTGTGTACACATGAATCAGCATGCTGATCGGGACTTTATATTTTTCTGTAGATGATAAAATCGTTTACGATTTTGCATCAGAAGAAATTTTCTGTAGTGTGTACACAGCCTTAATAAACACTGCCTGCCCATGTTCTTTATCTTCATTAAGCTCTTACTTTTTAATTAATATGAATTAAGTCCCATCAGAATGCATGACAAAGAAAATATACTAAATAAATGAACCACTCTTAATATTAATCATTATTAAAAAATTTACATTCAAACAGATGTTCTGGCATGCATCCATGTCATTCATGACTATCAGTCGGCACTTCCATCTGCCCCGTTGCTTGTGCAAGTGATACTGCTAAAAAACATGAAAATCAGAGCTGCCCAGAGCTTGAATGTGTGTGCACTCATCCTCGGCACACTCCTATTGTACATTTGACCCTTCCCTCCCCCATTACGACACTCAAGTTGCAGGCAGTCGGAAGTGTCATTGCATTCAGACATGTATTGCATGCATTTATATGCACAGGCATAAAATCCATTTCTGAGTATGCGCAGAGCAATTTTATGAAAGATACAGCACACAATGGGACTTATATCCGTCAATGAATCAGTCCCTGTATGTACAGGGGAGGAAAAGTGCTCACAGCATTTCTTTTTAATACATATTGTGCATTTATTTTGTTTTGCAGCTGAAAAAATAATGTCAAGTCTCAAAATATTTCAACCCAAATTCATGAAAATATGGCCTAATACTGTGTTAGTCACCTTCTAGGCCAGTTGTAAAGGGTTATTTGGTTGTGAAATAAATAACATCCTTTTAAATGTATTGTATATGCAAATGTAATGAGGAGAAATGCTGACAGATAACAAATTTATCACCATTTCACCAGGCTACTTTTAGTTTTACATACAAATACAGACATGTATGTGTTTCAATTGATCACACAGAACCGTAACTAAGCATTTTAGTACCCTGGGCTATACAGAGCACTGGGGAAATAAAACGTCCCACACACTCATGGGAATGCATCTCCAGAGGGGACATTCGTACCTGTTGCTACTGTCGGTGTCTTAAACTGACTTGCTGTTTGAATGGACCCTGGATTGTTGGGGTCCTGTTTGGAAAATAGTTACTGTTCACCTCCTGAAAAGTAAAGCACTGACTTAACACTGGGCCACCTTATCACCAACATTAGCTATTTTGTTCAATAAACAGGCCTCCAATCAGCTCCAGAGTTTAATTAATAACATTCACATTTAATAAATATGTTTATGCTCCTCCTATATTGTTATAACATTAAATTAAATACCCACATTTAATAATTAGGCCTCCTTCCTCGTAATCAGCCAGACATTAGTGTTTACATTTAATAAATAAGCCCCCTTACTACAAACATTTAATTAACAACATTCACATTTAATAAACCAACTAAATTCTACCGCAACCAGCCACAACATTAAATAAATAGCATTGCCATTTAACTAACAGACTTATTTCACACCTCACCAACCCAGGCATTAATATCAATCCCATTTAATACAAAAGCCTATTCCTCCCATCAGCCCCAGAATTAAATTAATAGCTTACAACTTTCCCCCAGAATTTAATAGAGATTATTAATAAAATCACCCTGTTCTGTGTAGTCCCCTTCACCCCACATTTTTTACAGCCACTTTTCCCCACCCCCATTTTTTGCAACCCCCCCTCTGATCTCTCTATCCATACAGTAATTTAATTACTTTAGAGCTCCTTAGCTTATCGTATCTCTGCATCTGCTTCCTGTTTCTCCTTGCTCTGTCACTGTCTTATTCTGTCTCTCTTCCTGCTTCTTCTTGTTTCTGTGCTGGCTCCGCTATGGAGTATCCTGACATTACATTTGCACATCAGCTACACTGCAGGTAGCCGAGCGTCTTTCTAGTTATGCCGGCTCCCTGTCACTAAGAAATAACAGCTCTGTGGTTAGTGTCATGGGGCCATCTTCGGGGCTTTTTATAGTGGGTGGGCATTGCGCACCCTGGGAGCTACACTGCCCAAACCATCCTCATTATGGCCCTGAGATAAGATGCATGCAGGTAGATTTTTATATGTTTGAAAAACATCACATTTCTCAATGTAGAGTAATGTGTCTTCAATTTTCAGCAGCCAAATATGAAAGCAAATTGACTAAGATATTTTAAGACACCCTCATTTTTTTTTTTGATTACTAATGCTGTTAGAAATGTTAGAGAAAGAAGCAATGGCTTGCATCGCTGTTTTATTATGCTTTTGTATATTTAATGCATCATAATTAGCTGCTAATGCAACTGTAATCGATGCATTGTGTATTCTGTAGCATGATATTGTAAGTATTTTTCTTGCACAGAAATATATCATAGGGCAAAGAAAGATGTGAAAGAATAAAAGAGTAGCACACTAAACACTAAATAACAAATGATAAAAGCATATCATGGTTAACTAACAATATAAGAGTCTAAAATAGTCTCAATGTTACAGCTTTCCAATACACACAAAAGGCAACATAGCGCTAAGCATAGGTTAATTAGTGTAAAGGAGCTTCCTGCGGGTAACTACCTATCACCTAAAGCCTAAAAATAAATAAGTTATTCAATTACACTGGTGCTGCTACCATGACACAGGTATGCCTATTAATAAAATGGTATATCTGAAATTAAGTCAGTAACTATCTTGTTCCTAAAGTAAAGTGGACAATTAGTTAAACATGGAAAAGATAATTAGAGTAAATTATAAGATCACCAATATAAATTATAGATAGTATGTGCAAAATTCTTGCAACAATTAGATTAAAACTCATATATACGATAATATAATATTATAATAAAGCATATAATAAAATTAAAATAAATCAAATAGTGTAATCCCTTATAATTAGTGAGATATATTGTAATATGCTATATAATGAGACTCTACTGGATGTGAACCTTTACATCTCTAAATATCTATAAAGTGCTTAATTAGAAAATGAGAATGTATTAATAATAACAAATCAATAATATGAATAAGAGAGTGAAAGTACATATTGAGTCTCTAATATAAAAAATATTCACATATAGAAACAAAGTTTTAATTATGTATCTGTCTAATAAAGTAGAACAGAAATTCAATCCTCAATTTTACTAATCAGAAAGCTCCCTGAAGAGTGCTCTCTATGCTCTTTTAATCCGATATAAATATGTTATCTTCACCCAACTCCTCTCATCAGAAGATGCAAAATATTTCAACCCTGCAGATGCTGTCATGTTATCTAATCTAAAGGAATCTATGTGCCTCATACAACAGTGGGAGCACTTGTGCAGAAATAGGTGCTCAGTGAAGGCTGCAACCTGCATGTCTGTGTTCCTTTTAAGCATTGTGAAGCAACGTATAGAATGCTCCTTCTTTATAAATATGAGCTCACAATAATAATACTTTGTTAATGCTCCTTTTTTATGGAGATTGGAGACTGTTTGGTTGTAAAATAGTCATTGTTAACTATTTTTTAAGAAATAAATCAATATATCATGATCATCTAAATAAAACAAAAAAAAATAGTAATTTTGGTTCAAACTGTACTCTGGAAGCCAGAAGCTACATACAAGCAGAAGGTAACATCTCCATGCATCTCCATGCATATTCCCCATTGTTTTTCTCAGGGATCCAGAGGTGCTCTGGGTTTAATACTGGGCTCGAAGAATATGTAGATATGGTAGCGGAAGCCTTATGAAATTATCCATATAAATCTGGGTATATATATATATATATATATATATATATATATATATATATATATATATATATATATATATATACACACAAATCTACACTATATGGACGCTTGACCTTTACACCAATGGGGACTGTAATAACATTGTATTCAAATACATATACTTTAAAATGGAGTTGGTTCCCCTTCTGCAGTGATAACAGCTTCTACTCTTCTTGGAAGGCTTTCCACAAGATGTTGGAGTGTTTCTGTGGGAATTTGTGCCCATTAATTCTGTAGAGCATTTATAAGGTCAGGCATTGATGTTGGAAGAGAAGGCCTGGTTGGCAATCTCCGTTCTAGTTAGTCCCAAAGTTGCTCCATGGGGTTGAGGTCGGGGCTTTGTGTGGACCCATCAAGTTCTTCCACACCAAACTCTTCAAACCATGTCTTTGTAGTCCTTGCTTTGTGCACTGGGGCACTGTCATGTTGGAATAGAAAAGGGCCTTCCCCAAACTGTTGCCACACTCTTGAAAGCATAGCATTGACCAAAATAACTTGGTATGCTGGAGCATTAAGATTGCCCTTCACTGGAGATAAGTGGCCTAGACCAAACCCTGAGAAACAGCCCCATACCATTATCCCTTTTCCACCAAACTTCACAGTTCCCATAATGAGGTCAGGTAGGTAACGTTCTCCCTGCATCCGCCAAACCCAGACCCGCCCATTTGACTGCCACATAGAGAAGCGTGGTTCATCACTCCACAGAACATGTTTCCACTGCTCCACAGTTGATTGTCGGTGTGCTTTACACCACTCCATCCAACGCTTGGCATTGGTCTTAGTGCTGTGAGGCTTCTATGCGGCTGTGAGGCCATGGAAACCCATTCCACTAAGCTCCCACTGCACAGTTTTTGTGGTTACATTAATGCCAGTGGAAGTTCGAAACTCTTCAGCTATGGAATCAGCAGATGATTGGCTACTTTTACGCACCATGTGCATTAGCAGTCGTTGACCCCGCTGCGTAATTTTACATGGCCTTCCGCTTTGTGGCTGAGTTACTGTTGTTCCTAAACGCTTCTACTTTCCAATAATATCTCTTACAGTTTACTGTGGAATACTCAGCAGGGATGAAATTTCACGAACTGTCTTATTGCAAAGGTGGCATTTTATCAAAGTACTACATTTAAAGTCACTGAGCTCTACGGAATGTAGAAGCTCTTCATTTGTATCACAAATGTTTGCAAATGCAGACTGCATGGCTAGGTGCTTGATTATATACACCTCTGGCAATGGGTCTAATTAAAACACCTGAATTCAATAATTAACAGGTGTTGCCAAATACTTTTGTCCATGGAATATATATTCTATACCTGAGCATTTTGTTGGATTTTAATATTTTTTTTTTAGGCTTTAGCACTTCTCTGACATTGGTGCATATTAGAAATACTTGGGTATATTGCTTGAGCTTTACCTTTCATTTGGTTTACATATAGACACCCTGACATTCAAAATGAATTCTAAAGTTGTTTGCTTTATAGAAACAAATCCTGCCTAGCATTTATTATAGCCTTGATCCTGCTCAAATATCATAATTAGAGGTGAATGCCTCCTCAACATCAGCAATTTATATAGAACCACTAATTCCACAGTGCTGTACAGAGAACTCATATCTACCCCATTGCAGCTTACAATCTAAATTCGCTACTATACACATACACACAGACAGAGAGAATATGACCAATTTGATGGCTTAAAACTACACATCACATTTGTGATTTTTAAACTACTATTAGCAGTTCATTAAACATTACCCATCTATTATTGTGCCAATTATGGTCTTGACCAAATTACACAGAACAAGTCCTTACAATTTCTTTCAAAAATAAAAATTATTTTCTGCAAAAAACTGTTATTATTAGGAACTCTTCATAATAATATTAACCCTTAAAGCATGGCATCACAATTTGAAAAGTTAGTGCGTGCCCACAATACCTTCAAAAAGTTGTTTTTCTTCAGATTTAACATTTTCCTTACCTCTAAACCTGCATTTAATAATACACGATCAAATGCTCTTTAAGGGTCCTTTGATCCATTTGTCCATTTAAATGGGGATAAACTACGTGGGATAAGTATTTCCTATGACGCAAATGCCGACACCAACAATATTGACACAAAAATCCTGATACATAAAATAATGACAAGTAAGAAACACCTAACGCTAAGGATTTTTGTGTTACTGTTATTGGTGTCCGTATTTTCATCATAGGAATTACGATTACCACTAGATACACTTGAGAAGCTTAGCTGTATCCTTGACATTCAGTCATATACCTGTTCTACCTTTGTACCTTTGTAACCATCTAAAGTAGGGGTGTGCACCGGCCACTTTTAGTGTTTTGGGCTTTGAGTTCTGATTAGCTTGAGGTTTTGGGTTCTGATTTGTTTTGCCAAAACACCCCACTCAAGGTTTTGGTTCTGATTTAGGGTTTTGAGTTCTGATTTTTTTTTTAAAAAAGCATAAAAAGTGCTAAAAACCATTTTTTTGTTTTTTTTTTATCACTCCTACGCTATTATTAACCTCAATAGCATTCAATAACAATCATTTCCACTAATTTCCAGTCTATTATAAACATCTCACACCTCACAATATTGTTTTTAGTCCAAAAGGTTGCACCGAGGTAGCTGGATGTCTAAGCTAAGCGACACAAGTGGGCGGCACAAACACGTGGCCCATCTAGGAGTGGCACTGCAGTGGCAGACAGGATGGCCGTTTGCAAGAGTTTGCTAGAGGTGCAAGATGGAATTGTCCTTGGGCCCTCCCACCCACCCTGATGTTGTTGAAATAGGACATTCGCACTTTAACAAACCAATCAGGAACAGTGAACGTAGTTTAATCTCTGGTACTAATATTTCTGGACTGCAGGAACAGTGAACGTAGTTTAATCTCTGGTACTAATATTTCTGGACTGCAGGAACAGTGAACGTAGTTTAATCTCTGGTACTAATATTTCTGGACTGCAGGAACAGTGAACGTAGTTTAATCTCTGGTACTAATATTTCTGGACTGCAGGAACAGTGAACGTAGTTTAATCTCTGGTACTAACATTTCTAGACTGCAGGAACAGTGAACGTAGTTTAATCTCTGGTACTAATATTTCTGGACTGCAGGGACAGTGAACGTAGTTTAATCTCTGGTACTAATATTTCTGGACTGCAGGAACAGTGAACGTAGTTTAATCTCTGGTACTAATATTTCTGGACTGCAGGAACAGTGAACATAGTTTAATCTCTGGTACTTAATATTTCTGGACTGCAGGAACAGTGAACGTAGTTTAATCTCTGGTACTAATATTTCTGGACTGCAGGAACAGTGAACGTAGTTTAATCTCTGGTACTAATATTTCTAGACTGCAGGAACAGTGAACATAGTTTAATCTCTGGTACTAATATTTCTGGACTGCAGGGACAGTGAACGTAGTTTAATCTCTGGTACTAATATTTCTGGACTGCAGGAACAGTGAACGTAGTTTAATCTCTGGTACTAATATTTCTGGACTGCAGGACTATCTCTGATCGAGATCGTGGAAGAAATTGATGAGGAGGGTGTTGCTGGTGTGGATACAACAGGACCAAGGGATTTAGGTGTCCCTGGACTGCTAACGGTCCTAGCCACAGGTCCTGAACTAAACACTGAATTATGGAGGTTCTTCAGGTGACGTATAAGGGAGGTTGTCCCTAATTGGCCAAGATCCTTACCCCTGCTTATTTGAGTTTTACATAAGGTACATATGGCCATACATTTGTTGTCCGGATTGGGATAGAAATAACTCCAGACCGAAGAGGTGCATTTTTTGGTCTTCTGCCCAGGCATGATGATGGGCTTTTTCATCCCATGGACAACAACTGTTTCCCCCCCTGGTGCCTCATTTAAGATAACCACATCAGCATCCTCCTCGTCAAGTTCCTCCTCAGCGCCAGCTACATCAATATCCTCCTCCCGGTGTACAACACTCACACCTTCATTAGCCAAATCTGTAACTGGACTGTGGGTGATCCTTCCAGCATATGCAGAGGGCATGCTGCAAATGGTGGAAGGAGCCACCTCTTCCCGTACAGTGATGGGAAGGTCAGGCTTCGTAACCACCAACACCCTTGGACTCACCTTGGGGATTTGTGATGTCATCTGTTTAGAAGGCAGAGTTGTTTGCTGTGTTGTTGATGACAGCTTAACTCTCTTAATTTTTTTGTAGGTGGGGAGGAGGAGGGCTTAGATCCTTGGGTGAAGCTGAACCACTAGTCCTGAACCCGGGCCAGGGCCTAAGCCATTCCTTGCCACTCCGTGTCGTAAATGGCATATTGGCAAGTTTACGTTTTTCCTCAGATGTTTTTAATTTCCTTTTTTTGCTAATTTTAGTGAACTTTGGGTTTTTGGATTTTACATGCCCTCTACTAGGAGATTGGGCATCGGCCTTGGCAGACGATGTTGATGGCATTTCATCGTCTATGTCATGACTAGTGGCAGCAGCTTCAGCATTAGGAGGAAGTGGGTCTTGATCTTTCCCTACTTTATCCTCCAAATGTTTGTACTCCATTATAGTTTAATCTCTGGTACTAATATTTCTGGACTGCAAGAACAGTGAACGTAGGTAAATATTGCAGTACTAATATTTCAGGACTGCAAGAACAGTGAACATAGGTAAATATTGCAGTACTAATATTTCTGGACTGCAAGAACAGTGAACGTAGGTAAATATTGCAGTACTAATATTTCTGGACTGCAAGAACAGTGAATGTATTTTAATTTAGCAGTTCTAATATTTCTGGACTGCAAGAATATATTGCACTAGAATTTTTTTTATACTTTTAAAATATTTTTTTATATTTTTTTTTAATTATGTTTGTATAATTTTTTTAAAAATTTTCTTTAATTTGTTTTCTATAAAAAAAAATTAAAAATGTTTTATGATTTTTTTAATAATTTTAAAATAACTATGGACTTAGCAGAACAAAGCACAGGACAAAAGCACCACTGGACTTAGCAGGACAGAGCACTGGCCAAAGCACCACTGTACTCAGCAGGACAGAGCACTGGCCAAAGCACCACAGATGGCGGCCGCAAGCGGGGAATTTATGACATCCGAGTCTCGCGAGACCCGACGCGAGACTTGGATGCCATAGCCTCGTTTTGGATTCATTCCGCCGCCGGAAATACCCGAACAGTGCTCGGATCCCGTCGGATCCGCACTGTTCGGGTGGGCTCGGATTAGCGAAATCCGAGCCCGCTCATCCCTGATCTAAAGCATTGACTCATAGTGCTATCTAAATCCTTGACTCATATTTATCATGGTCTTTATTACAGAGCCACCATCTTCCAAAGTTCACAACAAGCACTAGGTCATAGCATACCATCTTCCTTTGAAGATGTATTTGAAAAATCATTAATGTGACTGAAAAAATTCTCACAGGAGAATCCTTTGACTAAAAGGATTAAAGTGTCCTTTTCAACTGATTATCATCCCAGACACAGATTAAAAGGTGGGTGCTGTGGGCACGTGCTCTGGGCTCCGTTCTGTCAGGGGCCCCCGAGATAAGGTGCCTTTGGGGGGGGACAGTGTGGTAGATGGCGGCCCTCTGGGACCAGCCCCCTTTCTTCATTTGGCTGCAGATATTATGATTATTCCCTCACTCCGCCTATATTTGGCCTTCTTCAATCCCTGTAAGAGACAGGTGTCACATGGGATGCATACAACGTGACAGGTGCTGTCTCATATGTGCAGAGCAGCAAGAGAGAAAGACAGATGAGTCTGCCTCTCCAACACAGTGTGAATGGAACAAGGTAAGTGTGAGGGAAGGAAGTGTATGCTAATATAATATGTGAGGTGAAGGGAGAAGGGGTCTTCATATAATGTGTGAGGTAGTCTATTAATTTAATGGTGGCATTTATATGTAGGTGGTGCGGGCCAATTATTTAATGTGTGCTATTTCATTTGTGGGGTGATGGTGGGGCAATTTAATTTAATAGTGGGGCCTATCATTTGAAGATGGGACATTTAATTTACTGCTGGTGTGGTTTGGGAGTTATTAATTGAATGTGGGGCTGAGTTTGGGGAGCAGGTATATTTATCAATTGTGAATGTGAATTATTTAATGGCATGATGTTTGTGGGAAATGTTTATATTTATTGCAGGTAAATGTTATTAATTTATTGCCGGGGCTGTTTGGAGGGGAAAAAATAGGTTTAATTATTAAATTGGAATACTAACATTTTAATGTTGAGGCTAGTTGGAGAAAAATAGGACTATTTATTAAATGTGTATGCTATTAATTTAATGTCAGGGCTCATTGGATGGAAATAAATCTATTTATCAAATGTGAATAATTTTATTTTAATGGTGTGGCTGGAGAGAGACCTATTTAGTAAATCTGGGTGCTATTGATTTAACATCAGGACTGGTTGGAGTTTTCTAAATGTCACGTACCAATTTTTATTTCCAAATAATGTCCCCAACATTCAAGGATCTAAAAAAAAACAGCAGCCGCAGGTAGTGAAAGTGACAAGAAAAGGTAGAAGAGAGCATGACAATCTGCCAATTGTCTTGAATCTGATGGGGCAGTCCTGAATTTGGGTGACTGTCTTGCTTAGTCAGGATTTGGTCTGATTGCAAGGACAATTGGGAGCTATCTCCCGCTTTACACTGTACTGCTCTAAAAGACAGAGCTGCATGCACCTAACAGTAGTACACTCCGTATTGACTGTATTTTTCTAAAATTTGTCTAAAATTCTAACCATGTTACATCATAGCCCCCATGTGTTAGGTGCTCTGGCCCCCCCAGAGCAATAATCCAGCTCTGTATCATATACATTACAGTGGGCACAGTGAAACAGTGAATCAAATCTTGGAGTCAAACCTTCTTGTCACCAAGATCAATATGAAAATTATCTTTGCTCAGAATTTTCTGCCAATATTGATCAATATATTTCTACTAACATTGTCTATGGACATTATCCCTCATTTTCATTGTATTCTTGCCCTTCTTTGAGATATCCATATGTATATTATGTGGTAAGAGACTTACAAAATCTGTGGTCAAAGGACAAAGCAATCTTCACTAAACCTTTCAAAAAATATTTACTGAATAATATGTCCAGTGAGTGAGTCTTCAAAACATATTAGTGAATAAGTCTATTATCCTCTGGCATAATTCATATTTGTTCATATATTGGAGAATTTTAAATAATCTACACCAAGTAATCGGTAACAGCAGAATGGTATTTATTTGAGAATAACATTTTTCTTGTTATTTTACAGCCTGGAATAAATCACTGCCTGTCTTAGTAATGACTTGAACATATATAAAGGGAAAAGCACATTGATCTATTGTATATGACCCGCTGAAGGCAGGTTTGTATATTGCCTTTTATATTATTCCTTATATGGGTGACAGATGAATGGATCTTGACCCCATTAACGCTCCAACCTATTAGAAAGGCTTTTATATATTTTACTACTATTCAATTCCTAAACTGAGTTGTATGAATTCTTGCAAATCAACATAAGGGACTCAAATATGAAAATAATTAAACCCAGGTTTTGCTAATATAATGTATAAATACATGTTTTTCAATGTAATCGAAATCTTAATAAAATGTTGCATTTTTGCTTTAAGAGTAGATGATGTATTATTTACAAATTTGTCTGTAGCACTCCCTAGAGGAAAGGTGAGTATAGGACAACTGAATTTTTGTAATATGGGGGTGGTTTAATGTTAGATGTAAAAAATGTCCTTTGCTTATTAACAAATGTGCATCTGCACACTTTTATTTTCACATCTGTATTTTCAGTAAAAAGCATGCCATGATATCAGCTTTAAATATAGGGGGTCAATGGGTGTGGCCTGGACGCTGGACATAGCAGTCACATTCTACTAGAGGCCATGACTGTATCTGCAAATCTAAGTTCATCGGAGCCCAAATTCTTCATTTACACCCTCTGCTGGAACCACCTCAGTGGCCATCTCTGATTCATTGTGTGCCCTGTTTTCTCAGTGGTTCTGGTCCCTACACGGTCCAACAGACTTCTAAGTCCTACTCACTACCAGCTTGAGCCTGAACATCATGCTCTTCCATTACCTTCCCCTCAGGGCTCACAGTCTCTGATCTGTAAGTCTGAGCCAGAGGATAGACCATAGACCTCAACTGCATTTTCCAGTCACAGTACAGATCATCAGGCAGGACTCACCTGCAAAATACAGCCTAGTCGGATTGTTGGACTACCAGATCAAGCACTACTGCCCTACCTTTAGTAAGTGTAGATCATGCTGACCTACAGATTACTGGAGCCAGCGAGTATTCCACACTCCAAGCATTGTTTCAGGTCTGTAGTAGAGCTAGTAGGATTTACCCATGGTGTGAGTAACTGAGAAAGGCATTGCTAACATTTGATGCCACCAAATATTTTAAAGGGATGCACAATCTTTTCTGGTGTCTCCCATCAGATAAGGAGATAGCACACTCACTCTGTTGCCCAGTACCCAATTGCAACAACAGCCAAAGAGCACTTCTATACTCTCCACCTTGGCTTTCAGAGGTAGTGCACTGTAGGGCAGCCACTGACTACAACTGCCCACTCGGCCTGCTCAGTTTCCTCTTAGCTTAAGAAGGCCATATACAAAAATCGTACTTTGCACTTCAGGCTCCCCAAATTACTCTCCAAATGCTTGGAGCAACCCATGGAAGCCTTTTGAACCACATATGTTGGCAAGCTTAGTTGCTTAAATCTCAAGGGTATTTCTACAGGATTATGAGTACACTACTCTTTATCTGCCAGTAAGTGAGGACTTGCGTTATCTGCTGCTTCTCACTATCAGAAAAGTGAGGACCCAGATTTTTAATTATTCACCCTTGTCTTTGAAGTCCCCCTGTATTTTCTACTCCCTATATCCCTCCAATATAAAGACCTCCATTATGTTCTAACTGACCCCATTGACCAGTTGGGGGGGATTCTCTACTACCGTGTTACTGCTTCTATTCTAAATGAAACCTTTCTAAATGTTCTTTTGCTGACTGACCTTTCTGCCTAAAAAGCTACAAAGCACTGATCTACCTTCCCATATTTTCTTCCGTTACCACTACCAACAATGTCATAAGAAAAAAAGGTGTATTCCCCAGTATTACCCTAATAAATCATTCTCTATTGGCAGGCCATAAACACCAGACTAACCTAATTTCCCCATGACTCTGACAATGACACAGCACCTGTGACCAAGAAAGACTTTCTCTTTTGATCCAATAAATTAAAGACTTGTTTTCCTCAATCCACACTGAGGTCCAACATGCCTTTCACAATCTTAGATCTGAAGTGACCTCTCTGGTCACTTGCACAGATTAAAGAGGAATAGAAGATATTGTATTGTACCAGACCACAAAGGAAGAAGATATGTAGTAGTTCTGACAGAAACTTAATGTTACCCATGACCAACATGAGGAAACGGACAATCAGGCCCAGAGTAACAAACTTAGGAGCAAAAGGATTCCTGAATTTATAGAACCTGTACATCTAGACCCTTATCTCAGGAAACTTTTCTCACAACTTTCCCAGAAAATCCAGAAGAACGGATCCTCCTGGACTGAGCCCACAGGGCACTCTAACCTCAACCACAAGATCATGCCCTACCCAGAGACGTAATTCTACATCAACATCATTTATTGCTAAAGCATTTATTTTGCAAACAGCAAGGAAACTCTAACTAATGAAGGCATTATCCTCCAGATTTTTCAATATCTCTCCCCAATACTCTGGCTAGGATAAGTGAACTCCAAGCAGTAATTTCAGTAATTTGGGAAAGCAACATGTGACAATGCTGGAGTTTTCCCTTCCATCTATTTCTTTGGCACCAAAATAAACTTCTCTCTAGGTGTTTGGGAGTTGCCTAAAACCTCATTCCATAGGAACTCAAAGAAATCTTCCTGAACTGAACAACACAGTATAAATACTCCTGGTCCTTCCATAAAAAAAAACGCAGGTTTATAGTTCCAAAACTCTCAAAACTGTAATCTGCAGACCCCTGAGTATTATGCCAAAATATCTCTTGATCTTGGGGTTTGACTGAAATGAAAACTTTACTAGAGCCAATTAGACTTGACTGATGTGATGCATGCAATGCCTTGGGTGGCCTGCCTGTGAGCTATTTTTTAATCTTAACTAGATTCTCAGGAGGCTCAGTTATACTGCGATGAGTAATGTCTTAACACCTTCCAAACTATGGCCCCAGACCTCTGGGCACTTGTCCATGTTTTTTTTGGTATTATGACTGATCTTGCAGGCTACTCCCCAGGAGACAAGTAGCTTCAATAACTACAATATATACATTGTCTTTGAGTAGCCTGACGGGGAACTGATTTTGAATCTTTTCTATAGTCATGGACTACCTTTGAGTTGGGTAGGAAGTATAAAGGCTCTGTCTTTGTCACACCGCTTTTATGTGTTTTTGTGTATTGTTTTTCCACTTGTTCATTTTTGCGTCTTTCTGTCCTTTACAGTTAGCACTTCTTACTTACCTACAGGACGTAATTGCCACTATAGAGACAACTGTATATGAAATAGAAACATAGAAGCTGCAAGTAAAATGAGGCTTGTGTGACCACTATTTTACTAAGTATTAGCGAATAGTACAATATTGCGGTATCATTAGTTAGGTACTATTGATGTGCAAATATGTGCCTCTCAGTGAGATTAATATTAGCGTTATGGCTCTGAGGGAACATGAATGAATGAATGAATGAGTAGGATGACTCACTGCTACTTATAGAAGTAGATGCAGTATGCATCCAACATTGCACCATTGTATCGATTTGCTGCACCATTCCATCAGCAAATGACTGATGCACTGTTCGGAATGATTTACTGTATTAGAATGGATATCATCGTATTTGAATGTCTGATACATATGAATAACGGAATTAGGCTAGATACACACTGAAGAATTTTCCGACAAACGTGCTATCTCAAACGATTGTACCTGCGACTGAAAGTCCGATCAGTCTGACGAGTCATGCATATACACCGACACGATTTACCTTCAGATCTGTGCTCTTCATCTGGTCCTCTCTTCTTCAGAGAATGACAGCACAATATTCATTCATTCATTATTGTCACATTGTCACAGTGATTAAAACTGCCTTGTTATTGCTATCCACATGTCCTAAGGAATTTCGTTAGCGTCTGTGATTTTGAAACTAAACATTCTGTCTCAGAACTAACAAATGAATTATTCCTCTCTACATTTATTCACCAGGACATTCATTGCGTTCATTGGCTGAAAAGAACATGACTCTGTAAACTCTATGGAGCTTGTGAGTATGAGTGCATACACACTACATGATCAGTCGGTGATTGGAGGTAAAATATTAAACAGTACGACCAACCAAATGAGCCGACAATCGACACTTTGAAAGACTTTCGACCATTGTGTCACTATACACAATAGCTCGACTTCCGACCGAACAATCGTATGTTGGCTGATTTGCCTGATTATTGGACGAAAACGCTCCAGTGTGTACCTAGCCTAAGCTATTTATTTCATTGTATTCCATTGCTGTATATTATCTCTACATCTAATTGATATATCCTAAATTTAATTAATGCTACAAATGCAGTCGAGTGCAGGTTAATTATTATAAAAGGTAATAAATAATTATTAGAAAGTCTAAGAAAAAGGCTGGGATACAGTTCTAAACAGAAGTAACAAAAGGAATCACTCTGAATTACACTAAAGACATGAATGCAATGACAGGCTGATGGAGATATAATCCCCTAAGAGAATAATACAATAATGTCAAGAGACATTTTTATAAACTTTCTTAAATTTTTTCACCATCTTTCTATCTATCTATTTAATATACGCTTATTTAATTAAACTAATTTTCTTTTTAATTTGGATGTACTAATGAAAGGAATATTTAAGTTTAGGTACTGTTCATGGATTTTTAGAAAGCCCCCTGAGGGAGTCTTTTCTTCTCCCTCCAAATATATTGTATTCATATTGGATTATTTTGTCTTACTCTCAGGCAGCATCTCCTGTAATATTTATACATAATTTTGACATTTATTTCTAATATAGAAAGAGGTAGATCAGAATGGTCTTCTCTAAGTGATTCACAATTTGTGTTCTGTGCGCATATTCACAAACCCTATTCTTATCTTGCCTTGTGGCTGAATTCATTCTCATTACAGGACCTTTTCCTAAGTCTTTCCTGTGGTCACCCTATTGCCTTCTCCACTTCTGCTTTGGTGTCTAGTGGTTTTCCCTCTTATTCTTATCCAGTGTTCCTGTATAGTGTTGTGCTGCCTCTTCTTACCCTCACTCGCTGGTGCTAGCCTTGACCTCTCTCCTTTCTGCAGTTCATGCTAGTGGGGCTAAACTATCTGTTTTATCAAGTGTCTATGCGGTCTGGGTGCCCAACTCTTCCCATCTGCAGGAGGTATACAGACAAGCTGGGTGGGCAGAAGTGGATGAGGTTTTGGTTGGCGGTAACAGTTCAGATGCTGACCCTGGAGTGCTGGATTGTCAAGTCAGTATAGAACCTTCACAGAACGGTCGCTAGCACCCCACTTGGTGAAGAGGTATAGAGCTTCCTGGAGGGAGTGCTCTTCATTTCAGAATGCCTATGCTAGGCAAGGAAAAGGGTTGCACGAATGTATGCGCTTCTTCATTTGGACCGTATATAGTGGCGAATGGTCCAAGGCTGCGAGGCTGATTCCCTTGCGGACAAGTACTTTAATAAAGTTTTATGCTCTGGTTGACCTGTATAATAGTTTTGTCATCTCCAAAGCTTTAGAAGGGTGGTCATGCAAGCGTCCTGTCCAGCCGGATCAGAGACTGCCCAGAGTTGTGCTGTAGTCCATGCTGGGGGCTGTAGAGTAGTTTGCAGCTAATAATTTTGAGAGTGTGTTGTTTAGCACTGCTTATGTTGTGGTTTTCTTTGGTGCTTTCAGGGTTACTGAACCCTCTTGCCTTCTCACAGTTGGTCCCATCCTCCGGAATGCTTGCCAAACACATGGATATTTCTGATTCTTCTGTCATATGTAAGGTCCAGCAGTCTGAAATTGACCCGTTGAGCAAGGGGCAGTGGGTCACCCTGTCCCCTTATGGGAATGTTCCATTTGCCCAGTCACTATGGTAAGTGAGTATACAAAATATGTAGGATTTCCCACAGCACTCCAATATAATCACAGCAGCCCTGTCACACCAAATAGGATTGTGATTTTTCCATATAATACATATAATACAACACATTGGTTGACATCTAGGCATCAGAAACTGCTATATAACGTAAATTTTTGAAAGAAGACACACTATAACCTCCATGTAATATCCAAACAAGAGAATAATATCTTCTTTCTACTTTTTCTTAGCCTTCACACTTACAAATTGGGGGTAACAGGTCCACATGAAAATAAAAATAATCTTATCTAGTAAAGTATATTAAAGAAATATATTTTTTTCAATGTTTGCACTACAACCATGTGATATTATCAACAATGCATTTCCTTGTAGAAATCAAACTTTTCATGCAGTAGTGACAGTAGTGACGGTTTTCCTTTTACCCCTAATGAAAATGGGCTATATATATCTATGTATACATTATATAATATATATATATATATAAAATGTATTAATTATTATACATATATATATATATGTATATATCTATATCTATATATCTATATCTATCTATATCTATATCTATATATATATATATATCTTTCTCTCTCTATAAATAGAACACAGAACAGAAGGACACAAGGGCGCCTAACAGTGCAGTAATTTCAGGAGAATAATCCAAAATGCGTCGAGGAGGAGGGACTTGTGTTAGTACCCTCATTGGTGAAACATCTGTATCAGTTATCCATCTATTGAGGTTTCCTGACAGTGTACCCACAGATGTGAAAATTAAGGACTCTCTTGGAATACAGATAAGCTTTATATATGTTTTATATTGTAAGCATGCATTTTTTATTTCATTGCTAGCAAATTGGTATTTTTAACATACTACACTATGTGGGATTATTTTGTTTCCTAAATACTCGGTTGATGGAGTGAATCGGAAGTGAGCAATAGCTATATTGGTATTTCTCCTTTTCCTTTGCATGAGTGCACGAGATTGGAGCAAATATACATGCCCTAAGTAAAAATATCCAGATACCTAGTTTGATGAGCACTTTTCATGTACATTTCTGGTACGCCTTTACTTGCACATATGGTTTTTGGATTATTCTCCTGAAACTACTACACTATTAGGTGCCCTTGTGTCCTTCTGTTTTGTTTCCTAGAATTACCAATGGCTTTACCCACCGGATGTTTGAAGGAAGGCAAAAGTTATGGAAGAAAAGTTATGAACTTAGCTAGATATTGACTTTTACACAATTCTGATTGAGCGCCGTTGTATGTATATATATATATATATATATATATATATATATATATATATATATATATATATATATATATATATATATATATATACAGTCATTTCCAAAAGTTTTGAGAATGACTCAAGTATTGGTTCTCACAAACTTCGCTGCTTCAGTGTTTTTAGACCTTTTTGTCAGATGTATGGTATACTAAAATAAAATTACAAGCATTTCATAAGAGTCAAAGGCTTTTATTGATAATTAGTTTATGCAAAGAGTCAATATTTGCAGTTCTCTTATTATTGAAGAACTGTGCAATTCGCCCTGGTATGCTGTCAATCAACTTCTGGGCCACATACTGAGTGATGGTCTCCCATTCTTGCCTAATCAATGCTTGGAGTTTGTCAGAATTTGTGGGGTTTTGTTTGCCCACCTGCGTCTTGAGGATTGACCACAAGTTTTAAATGGGATTAAAGGCTGGTGAGTTTCCTGGCCATGGACCCAAAATTTGGATATTTTGATCCCACGAACCACTTAGTTATCACTTTTCACTTATGGCAAGGTGCTACATCATGCTGGAAAAGGCATTGTTCACCACCAAAACTGTTTTTGAATGGTTGGGAGAAGTTGCTCTTGGAGGATGTTTTGGCACCATTCTTTATACATGGCTGTGTTCTTAGGCAAAATTGTGAGAGAGCTCACTAGTGTGCATTTGACAAGGAGGGTCTAGGTTTTTTTCACTGAAAGCGGTTATGAGAGTTTGAGAAGATTTTGTTAGAACAGTATGTTGGCGGGCCTTGGCCACTTATGGGACCTGGTGTGGCCGGAAAGCATTGGCAGCCAGAGGCCAGTGCCTAATGGGCACACAGTTATTTAGCTAATAGAGTCTGTATCCTGCATCCCAACCTCGGGGACTGGTTTGCTGTTGAGTTACAACAGCCCAGAAGAGATTGTAGTATATCTAAGTCTGAGTGTATGGATACCAAATTGTTTCAAAGATATGCTCCTACGAGGAAAACTTCCCCCTGTTGATTTATACCCAGAGGGTGGGTGACCGTCATTGTACTATTTTGGTATTGGTTCTAACTGGCTGCTTATGCTTTCTCCTCCATATGTGTCTCTATTAATAAAGGAAGACAGATTTTAAACTAAGGACAAGTTTTTACCTTCCAGATATTAGCCTGACGTGGAAGTCAAGGGGGCACTATGAGCGTGTTAGCCTAGGGCAGTTTGAATCAGGGCCTGATAATCCCACAGGGAAACTGTTAGAGAGTCTGTGTCACTTTCTCATAAACCTTGACAATATGTCTTAGAGAGATAGATGATGCATGCAAAACTACCATCATCTATTAAAGGTTTTCCAAACGTTTTAAATTTATCAAAATTGCTTGACATTGGAAATTCAATGTTCAATTTAAACAATATGTTTTACCAGATATTTTTTTTTTACAAACAAGAGCTTTGTTATGCTTATTTCCAAACATTTCCTCTTTCTGTCAGGTTGTGGGTTTTTGATAGAGAGATTAATAGAATTATAAGAGAGGGACCTCATATACATTTTCAGATAGGTTATTGAGAGCGTGTGTTGAGTTTTTTCTTATTGCTATTAATATTGTCAATGTGGATGTATTCAAAGTTTGAGTCACTTGAACTGTCAATTTGTGTTTGCATTGTTAATAGTCTTGACAGCTTGTTTGTACAAGTGGTTTGTGTTTAATAAATTTTGTGGTCATTGTTAACTGGTAGGGTGCAATTAGTTGGGGAATATTTAGGGTAGGATGTAGAAAGGAGTCATGAAGACAGTCAGAAGAGGAAGGAAGAAGACAAAGGGTGTAATTCATTAAGGCATGCAAAACGAACGTAATGTGCGTATTTTTAAAAACATATGAAACGGGCATATGCTAGTAGGTATTCAACAAGGAGCGGATGTGAAGATACGTGATGTGATGAATACAGGTATAGGTCTGCCCTTCTCTACTAGACAGGACAGTACAGGATGCGCCCAATACATATGAGGAAATATAGACTCACAAAAAAAATCAATCAAAGCCACCTGTTAATATTATAGTCATTAATGACAAAATATTAAAAGCTCCCCATGAATTTATTAGGATGCAATTAATGTCTACTGTGCAAAAGAAATACAAAATTCTTACAGTTGTTCCTGATTGCAAACACATATTCTAGCATACAAATTCAGCCATGGTCACTTGTAATCGGCAGACTAGACCTGTAGCTGGAACAAGAGATACGGCTGAAAAGCCAAGTACCTTAGAGATGCCAAGAACTTGAATTGGATGCTGCTTCGTGTGTCTGTGCTCTGTACCCCCTTACTTTATACTGCGCATACACCCCTTCCCCACCCCGTCCCCTCTCTGAAATTGTAGACTGTCGTAAGTGTACTTTGAGCTTGGGGATAAATTGGAAGTTGCTGCGTTCTGTGGTGTATGGTCCAGTCCTGGACATGCGCATTGTACATAAAAAAATAACTAGGTACACTACTTAATGAATCAGGCCAGTGAAAAAACTGCTTTGTGCCAAAACAATCAATTTTCAATCAATAAAAATATGCAATGGTCAGCAATCCTGTGTTGCACAAATTAATGAATCCAAAAGTGACCTTCATTTACTGCACATAAAGTTGCCCCTAATGTTTATTAACTTCTGGTAAAGTACTGTCTAATACATAGGTGGTGTAAAAATATTGATTAGTAAATAAATATAATTGTTTTAAGCTAAGGCAGCGGTAACTTTTTTTGGGGAGGATAGCTGTTTATATTGAGAGTAGAGTCTGTAGTACGCCATGGCATAAACCGTGTGTCTATAATACTTCTATTTTTGCACAAAGCAAGTGTTTATAGTATAGAAGCAGGTGAACATAATAATGCAATGATAACAAAGGGTTTTGTTATTTTAAAATGTAATTAAATTTCTTTCTCTATTATGAATATGCTTCAAGGACATCTATGGAACACAGCACTGAACCTATAGCTGCAGCGCATCACGGCAAGTAAGCATGGGTAATATAATTATAACTCAATTAAAACATAAATGTCATTATTTTTATCTCTTGTATTTGTAGGTACTTATATGGAATCACAGGAGAATAATGGCACAGGTGTTTGACTTTGCAATCCTTGGACCTAAAACTGGTGAGTACACTGTAAAAAAAAAGCATTTCAGGAATAACAATATATGAACATACCTAGAAAATATGCAGCAGTAAAGATGTCCTACATCACCTAGATTGATATTTACTAGAACAGTGCATTGATGACAGCACTCACCAACAAGCACAATCAGTACACATATTAATACATTAACATGGAATCAAGCAGTCTTGCATGACACACATAATAAAACCTTGCAAATAATCTACAAAAAAATAAAAAATTGTAAATATCACTTTAGCACTTTATAAAATGAAGAAACTTTTTGAGGCACAATACCCTGTGCCATATCCATAGTACCAACTACTACCACTAGTAATTCCAAAGAATATGTTACAGTGAGCAGCCCTCTTAAAACACCTAGACGTGATGCTTATAGTTCAGGAAGATGTATTCATAGAGGGTGTAGAAAGTTGCACTCGTATTATATTGTTTTTGGTAGTTTTATAGTGTTTGAAATGTTTGTAGTTGATTAAAAAAATAAAAAATTATTTGGACTTACCAGTTTATTTTTTCATAAAAGTTTGCATTTTAAAGAAAAAAATTGGTTCTCTAGATTGCTTCTTTTAAGAGCCTTCTGTAGATAGTGCATACCAATTGAGTGTTTTATAGCATTACCATGCAATTTATATAAATACATTTAATATACAGTGTACTTAACTAGACACATTTATTATTTATTATTATATTTGATGAAACATTAACAGAGAAGGAGTAATACAGATGTATAGTGTTTTCAAGCGAAAATATGTTTAACACTGGAATTCTTCTTCTAACACTAGTAGCTTTAACTTAAAATTAATGAATACATAATTTTATATAACAATATTGGAATAACCTAAAAAAATATAAATATTACATCTGTAATCATGTTTACATTCAGAATTGTTCCCAGACAGGTGAAGTTTGAAAAGCCTTCTACAACATGAGAAAGGCCATCACATGTAAATATAAATATTGTTTGCTTGAAAAGTTATTATACTCTGCAGTACAATTTTAAATGTTTATAGGATACTTACATGAAAACCTAGTTCTAATTAATTCAGTAATTATGTTTATGCTATTGTATTCATTACCTGATTTAGTATAACGCCCATATCGTCCTTATTGATAGTAACTTGTTCTGTTATGTCATGACTTATAGCTATTATTATGCAGCATGCCAATATGATGTCAGACTCCTTCAACGGGCTATACAGATGAATCTTTCCAGAGTAATCAAAGCACCTAGATTGACATTTGAACAAGCCTAAGGGCCTCTCAATTACAGTCCAGCTTTGTTTGTTTGCTTCATTATACCGCTGGTCTCGTAATTTTATCCCAATTTCGTTTGGGAATGACACTATTTCTAAAATAACAATTTTTTTGCTGATGTTACTTAGATTCTTCAGATGGGAAACATATATAATTTGGGGAAAGTAAAAAAGTGATTTTAACACTTGGCTGAACTGGTTAGAATTTCTGATCCATGCCCATCGCCATTGCTGTCTTAGAAATATACATACTGGCTAAAAATGAAGCCCATGTCAGTAACTTCTCAAGCCTACAAACAGCTTGACTGATCATTTTCTGATAGGATAAAAAAATTACACCTCTCTCTGAAATCCTTTGGTGGGCTAAAAAGTAGTACTCTCTGCCTTCTCTCCAATAGACTTGATTGTCCATCCTCCTCTTTATCCAAATTCTGGATAATGACACCTGCCTGGCCCCAGTCATAATTTTTTTCTCTCTAATTTGACAGTGAAAACATTTTTTGTGAATCTGTGATTTCTATGACATCGGTATCTGGTGATTATTTTCATAGATTTGGGAAATACCCACAAAGTTGCAATGCCCAACAAGGCACATAAGTAATGGCCTAACAGACTCGCAAGTGTCTAAATAGTCATACATGTAAGACGCTCACAAGCAATTCTTAAACTAGTCAGGAAAACAGCAGTGTGGAAGTCCCTTGTAATCAGTTTAACCAGCACTTATAATGTTTTTGTAGTATAAATGGTAGCAGATGAAAAACTGTAAATGTAATATACAGCCCCATGTAGAAAATGACAGGGCCTGTCTATTTGGTGGCCTTTCTAGACTGTGACTATTCTGGACTTTGGTCAGTAGATATAAAGCAAGAACTCAATGCCATTCTCATGGTCTATAAGACCTCTTGATCATTGAAAGATAAATATTAATATCAACACAATTACTTGTAAGTTCCACACCCTCCATACCAAAGATGTCATTAGAAATATTCCAACAAAGTCTAATGAACAAAATGACAGAAAGACATTGATTATATCTCAGATCAAAATTCATTGGGTTACCAAAAATTCTTCTGTGAGACTGAAGATTTCACACAAAGTTGTAAGAGTAGGGCACGTGAAAAAGCTCATAGATAATTAGAGCACATTTTTTACATTTAACTGTGTATGGTCTTGGGTTGATTGGGTAGGTAATGCACCTCCTCATCTGTGCTCTTCTCCTGAATGGACTAGGACTTGGGTATGAGCATACCTGACCAGATGGTCCCAGCACATGTATTTTTTACAGCAATGTCTATTTAAGATGTGAACACAGGTGTTGTAACATGATGGTGCAGAGAAACATAGATCACAGTAAGTTGGGCACCAGACCATCTCTATTGCAAAATATAATATATTCATTCACACACCTTCTCCACACCAGCATAATACTTAGGCTGCAGATAATAGAGTAGAAATCTACAGTTCACATATACTCATAGCTTCTACAGCACAGTTTTTTCAAGCAGTTGTACAGTTACTAAATACATCTCCTATTTCTCCTCTTACATAAATCTTAAGTTGAAAAGACAATAGTCCACAGATTAAGCAATTCAATTAAGCAGCATATGTGTCATAGAACATACCAGGTTCCTCACACCAGAGTGACAAGATCCTTCATTGCAGTTTTGATACACTTTATGCAGCTCTCACTCCTCCTCTGCAAGGAATCCTCTTCACCTGCTTGGCTTAGGCTCAGACACCATCTATTACACATCAAAGTCTGGCAGATACTTTTCAAGCCTACTATCCGGCTCGCTCCCTCTATTCGTCCCTCCGCTCCAGGCACAGAACCTTGTGCCAAAATAGTAATACATTGTACAACGGAAGGCGCATGGCCCTTTAATGACTCTGAGGCTTTAATCATGTGTTCTGTCCTGAGACCCGCCATGCTCTTCAGCATGTTTAATACTGCTCAGTGCACAGGCCTGTGCCAGAGTATTAGGCTCCATACCTTTACTCCAGTGTTTCTGTGCATATTGTGGATGATTCCTATGTATCCTGACCCGGACTGTTCCTGATTTTACTTCTGCCTGTCACTTGGTACTGTGTTTTTTTGATTGTTGCTGATCCGGCTTGTTCTGACAATTCTTCAGGTTCCTGATTTGGCATTCTGCAATCTGAGAAACGTTGGTTCATTAGACACCACGCCTCAGTTACTGCCAGCGCTAATCCAGGTGGGTGAAAGTGAATCCACTTTATCTGCTAGAATTATGACACCATCTCGCTGGTGTACTCTCAGCCCTAGGCTTTCCTTCAGTGTGCTCTTAGTCCCTCCAAAATGCTCAATGTTGCCACACTGGTTCTTGCAGTAGTCCCTCATCTTTAGGGTCTCTTCTCTCCAATGATTTGTGCCATACTGCCACATGCAGGGAACCCTCTCTTTCTTGTTGGGACTCTTTTGGGACGCCCCCCCTGTTGACATGTATGGCCCACGTGGATATAAGCCATGTACCCACTCCACAGAATACCGGGGAATCCCATGATCATCCTTTTCTGGACCCTGATTCTAGAAATCCACACCCTTGCATGGGAAACCTGAATCTTTATAGATTAATGTAACCAGTCACTCAGCTAAAGCTGCATTACACTCCTACAGTAGTGATGCGACTGCCCACAACTCATACGAGACCCACACCTAGGCACTAATTTATCCTTCCCGTAACCCCCACCTCCAGTCACTGGGAGATGGTGCTATAGAACCGAAGGGGCTTTACAATTAAAATTCAATTTGTGGAGCTAAGTTATTGTAGTGCAATACATTGTGTCTAGTGCACTTCAAGGGTTGCAAGATTTTGTCATTTAGCCTACAGTAACTTGCTCAGTATAGTATAGTATTGTTGTATAATATCTTGCTTTGTATAGTCTGTACACAGATAATAATAATAATAATAATAATAATAATAATAATAATAATAATAATAATAATAATAATAATAATAATCTAATACAAAGAAAACTGGCAATGTGCTTGGAAAAAAACATTCTGAAAAATGGAAACATGTTATAGTAATTATTTTAATTCAAAATCCTGCCACTTTTACAGCAGGAAAGTGTGAAATAAAAATAAATATGAGAATTTATTACAAGTCCTTGTACACTTCATTAGTGGATATTTAGCTTGTTTCTTTCCTTGGTGCTTTTATCAAAATGCCTGGCATTTATAAAAGAACTGTGCAATGACCGTTTTTATGCTATACTATAGTCTGTAATTGCTTTGTATGTCTTGTTGAGCAAAGTGTTGTTATCAGTGGGTGAGCTGCTTATTAGTTTTAATGAGTGCTATGCTTACAGTGGAATATTTCTGAAGTGGTGGTTCACTCACCCCTGGACTACATGTGTTGGGAGCACTCATTTTTTTGTATAATATGGCTTGATTTGCAAAATACAGCTTAAGTGTTTCAAATTTGTCACAGCTATGTAACAGGAGATTCATGTTCATTTTTCTGTCCATTGTCCTTATGAAAATCACAGTTTATTATCATCAACATGTAGGGGTAAATTTACTAAACTGCAGATTTGAAAAAGTGGAGATGTTGCCTATAGTAACCAATCAGATTCTAGCTGTCATTTTGTTGAGTGCACTATATAAATGACAGCTAGAATCTGATTAGTTGATATAGGCAACATCTCCACCTTTTCAAACCAGCAGTTTAGTAAACCTAGCCCTTAATCTCATACTCATCTGTGTGGCTGAGGCTACAACAGCCTGTATAAAAAGTGATAATCACAATGTTCACAGCATCACAGTGCCTTATGTAGAGTTGGATGCAATTTACACTTAAAACATAATTGTATATTGCGTCCATTGACAATACTTTGCTTACTCTGTCACAATCTGCCTCTTGCCGCAGTTCTGCATGTCCTCCCTAGATGTTGCAGTGCCTTCCCCTGATCCTGCCTAGAAAGAGTTAAGCTCTCATCTAATTTGTTTTGACTTCATTCCTGCTTTCTCCCCGGTATTGTTGTTGACATTCTGGCATCTGACCCCTGGCTTGACTGACTCCCTTTTTGTCTGATTCTTCCATGGGTCCTCCAAGTGCCTCACGCCTCCTGATTAACCTGGGCACCCGTGATACCTGTGCCTGCAGACGATGACCAGTACCTGGAAAGCCAGTCTCTTTGTGCCTGTACTTCACCTGTAATATCTGCAATCCACTGTTTAACATGGAAATCAGATTATCCAGCTCCTTAGCTATATCTGGCAATCTAAACACTCAAAATTTGCAGTCTGCAGTATAACTTGGAAAATCAGAGTCTCCAGCTTTTCTGCTTTATTTGACAAACTAGACATCCAATATTTCCAATCCACAGTATAACTTGGAACACCAGAGTCTTCAGCTTCCCAGCCTAATCTGCTTACTCTGTTGAACCTGTTCCTGCAGTGTACCTGTTGGGCCAGGTATCCATTACCCCTGTCCATTAACAACCTGGGTATCCTGGGATCCTAATTTCACTGTTTCTATGAACTTTGAGTTATTTGTCCTATAATTTACTGCATCTCAGTTTTACCTATTTGACCTGTGTTGAAAATAAAGCACTTTATTCTGTTTCACATTACTCTCTTTGGTATTCATACTAGGAATCCTTACAGAATGAAAAGACCATTAAATTTGAGCATGCTGTTGCACGCTTTCTACCCTTGTTGTCAGGATTTCTAATGTGTTGGTTTTAAAATCAGTGTTCAACATCCAGAAACCATGTCTACTATTCCTTCTGAAATTCCACTCTTCCAGATGATCTAGATGCACATCCTTCAACTCCGCTCTCAAATTTCCCAAGTGCGTAAACAGCTTTCCCCCTCCTTTCCCACTGCGTAAACCCAAATTACCTCAAAGCTATCCCAAGGACTCTGTGGTCTCAGAAAACAAATTCATGTCAGGATTGCTTTCAAAACGACTTTCTTAGACTTCTTTCCAACCAGCTCCAGAGAGGGCCCTGCCCCTCCAGCCAGCTCCAGAGGGGGTCCTGCCCCGCCAGTCTGCCTCAGAGAGGGTTCCGTTCCTCCAACCTGCTCCAGTGACAGTTCTGTTTCTTTAGCCAGCTCCCGAGTTGCCTCATAGCACTGTTCAGCCAGAGCGGTCTCATAGCACTGTTCAGTCAGAGATGCCTCATGGTACTGTTCAGCCAGAGCTGTCTCATAGCACTGTTCAACCAGAGATGCCTCATGGCTTCATCTGGTCAGAAGTGCCTCAAAGTGCTGTCAAGTCAGAGGTACTTCATGGCTCTGTTCAGTCAGAGGTGTCTCTTAGTGCTGCTTCTTCCAAGTTGTGTGCCCAGGCCTGGCCTTTTTCCAAGCTATGCACCCAGTTCGGGCATTCTGATATATGTACCCAGTTCAGGCCTTCCAAGTCATTTTCATAGTCCAGGTCTCCTGCCATATGTGCTCTTCCGAGCTGCCAGAGAATAGCTCTCAGTCCGAGCACCCAGAAACTTGTGCTCAGCCCAGGTCTCTAGAGGTATGTGCTCGGTCCAAGTCCTCTAAATGCTCAATTTGAACCAGAGCAATCAGCTCCCTACAAACTCAATCATATGGACCCTACTGCTGTCCCAGTCGGGCATTTCGGTCCAGCTAGTCCAGATAATTTATTTTCTAGGATCCCCAAGACTCATGTTCTATCTGCCACCTCTTCTTCCAGTAAGGTGTCTACTATCCCATCATCCAAAGTTGCCTAGACTTCTGATTCATCTTCTGTTCCTGGCTTCCGACCACCTATCTTTAATGGTGACGTCACACAATTTAATGCTCTTATAATATATTGCTTTTCTTATTTTATGTCAGTACCCAACCTTCTAAATAATCACCGAAAGCAAATATATACGTATGTTTCCTGCTATGCAACTTTAAAGGGAAAGGTCTGGAATAGGCAAACCCCTTTTTTGAGACCAGACATCCCATTCTTTCTAATCTGCCAGTTTTTACTGAATTAGTAATTAAAGAATTTGCTCTATCACTGGCAGACTCAATTTACAGTTCATATGTGCCATCTTCAATATCTCCAGTTACCCCAGCCTTGGAATTACCTGTGTGTTCTGCCCAATTAAAACAACTCTGTGTCCCCAAAATGACATAAAAAGAAAGCGAAGAAGAGAGGGGCTTTTGGGTCTCGGCTTTCCTTGGGCACAGTCTCTTTACCTTTTCTGGCCATGGACTAGGACTTCTCAGCACTGGGCACAATTCTGGACAATGTCTCTGACTTTTTTGACTGATCCTAACTCTCCTTGATATTCTGTGTCTGGTATTGCCCTAAAGAATGGGGGTAATGTCACAATCTGCCTCTGGCTGCAGCTCAGCATCTTCTCCCTAGATGCTGCTGTGTCTTCCCTGATCCTGCCTACAAAGGGTTAAGCTCTCATCGTTGGATCCGGATCATGCTCATCTGTCTGTGGCCTTAAAAAAAGTGCATCTTCCAGCAATCTGGGCCAGTTTATCAGTTTCTTTGCTGCTGTTGGTTCCTCAGTTAAACTCATGTGTTCTGATCCTGACTGACTTCCTGGCATTGACTCTTACTTGTCCCTCTGTTTTGTACCTCATATTGTGACCCAGATCCTGGCTACTTTTTTACTTAAATTCTCCTATCCCCTAGGTATCGTTGGACCTTCTGGCTTCTGACTCCTGGCTTGTCTGACCCTCCCTTTTGTCTGATTCTTCTATGAGTCTTCTAGTGTCTCATGCCTCCTGGTTAATCATGCTACCTGTACCTGCAGACTATCACTATTACCTGTTAAGCCAGGCTCTTGGTGCCTGCACTTTGCTTGTAATATCTGCAATCCACTGTTTAATTTGAAAAATCAGAGTCTTCAGCTCCTCAGCTTTATCTGGCAATCAAAACACTCATTATCTGCAGTCACCTGTAAAATTTGGAATACCTTGGAGTCTCCAGCTTCCCAGTCTAATCTGCTTACTCTGTCAAACCCATACCTGCAGTATCCCTGTCCATTAGCTACCTGGGTATCCTGGGATCATGCTTTCACTATTTCTATGAACTTGAGTTATCTATCTTATTATTTACCCTATCTCAGTTATACCTGTAGGACCTGTGTACAAAATAAACGACTTCATTTCACATTGCTCACTCTATATTCAGAAATAAATGTACCTTTGTACTACAAGTGCCAGCATGTCAATCACTTAATGATAGCCTGGGCATGCTGGGAATTGTAGAGATCCCTGTATGAAATTATTATTTATATCTTTTTTTTTATTTATTACCTCATACCCACAGCACAAGTGGTGTGGAAAGTGCCCTATTGCTATTCAGCATGGGGCTGATTAATCCTAGAGGGATGGATTTTGTTTTCCAGGCCCAAATCTCCCTAGGGAATTCAGACCTATTATTTTACAAACTGTAACAACCTGCCTCCTGGACTTTTGGACTTTATTATTTGTATTCCATTTTATATGTTGCAGAAGTACCTCTGATCACCAGAGGTGCTGCTATTGTCACTTACTTGGTTGTATCAGGGGTTAACCTGTCCTGTAATTATTTCTTGCACCTGGGTGTGTCCCTTCTTAAACCTGTCTCTCCCAGCAGTCTTGGCTGGTTATTGTTGTCCCATCCTGTTGTTGCATTCTGTTGTTCCTTCCCTCTGCTGTGCTTGTGGTTTCATGCTGCCTGGATCTCTCCATATCACTGCTTACCTGCTATCTGGGATCTCTCCATATTACCACTTACCTACATCAGCCATCTACCCGGTATTTATTCCTGCATTTTCCTGTATATTCAGTATTACACCATCAGATTGTTATTCCAGCAATAAACTTTGTGTGTTTTCAACTCATTCTTGGCTGCTGAGCTGCACTTTGTATTTGAACCGTGACACAAACAATGTAAGATCCGTGCTGGTGTTCATCTTGCACCAGGGGGAAACAGTTGCAACAGATACACCTTTAGGAGATGTATCTTCGGCTTTTCC